>NC_140099.1:12503880-12824214 GCF_964237585.1 Gallinula chloropus
GTTTGGTTTGGGAGAGAAAGAGTGCTGCCCTTGCTGATCAGGTCATGGGTGATATATTCTACTGTACCATTATAGACAGCAATCACAAGTAATCATGGTACTGCTTCCTAACGTGCCTCAAATAAACCTTGGTGACTACCTATCCAAGTGTATCTTATTCACCCCAGCTGTGAATAAAATGTGTTGTGATGGCTTAATCTCTTACCACGTGTCACTTGAGCTGGTACCTGTTGAAGCCAGCGATTGTATGTGCACACTAATCGTGAACCAAAGTGCACCACCATAAGTCAACATGTATCTTGTGTAACTTCCATAGCTCAGCTGATGTAGGGCAATTCATCAAGTCATGATTATGCCAAATACTTTGTAAGATTTGTGTATACTTTTAAGCTCTATGAATGCCCTGCGAGACTGATTCATTTCACATGGGATCTTATATGCAATACTTGAGCTTTGTTTCAGCTCAGCTTCTGCAAATAAAAATATTTGCATGAGAGGCAGCATTAACCCAATTAGCTCAAAATTCATGGAAAAGACTCAAAATAAACCTGAAAACTGCCAAAAGGTTCTGGGGTTTATTTGCCTTCTGGGTCATTTTTTGGACTGTTTTTTTTCTAAGTCCCCCTAGAATCTTTTAATATTTTTCCCCAAACCCTACATAACTAGAGTGCTGCTCTTTACTGTATGAACACTGAGGTGCTGGAATTTTCATTCAATAAGAGGGATTTGCAAAAAGCTTTTTATTATCACGAGGCTTTAGGTGAAGGCATAGAATGAATATAGCTGTGAATTCTGTTACTAACATGTGCTTCATCAAAATCGTATCTGAATGGCTATGAGAAAGAGTAGCACTTTAGTACAACAGCAGAGAATTGAAATCCACAAGTAAGCATGAAATTTTCTTGCCTGGAATTAAAAAGACTAAGAAAATAAAAGCAAGGCTGATTTTAAGATTTTAAGATTCTAGATCACAGAAAACTTATTAAAAATCTTCAGTGAACACTGTCAGTTGTATTTCCACAGAAATAGACAGCAAATCAGCACTAAAAGACAAAGTGAAGTTTGCCAAAGGAGAAAAGCTGGTCTCTGACTCTGAGCCACAGCCTGAATTTACGTCCACAGACATTCACAAAGCATCATCGTAAAGTTAACTTCCCCAGGTGAGGAGAGACATAAGATCCTTCATCAGGATCTAAGTTAGCAACACAGTAGAGGCCATCAGAAATCCTATTCTGTCAGGAAGGAAGTCTTAATTTACACTTACAAGACAATTAATGATCATCAACTTCTGAGTGGCATGATGAGATAACCCCTTTAAAAAAGGCCATCTCTTTAACATGGTTACTTTAATGATGTGACGGGTTATATGCCAGCATAATTGATGCCCTGCCACTTCAACAGTTGCTGCTATTGGAGTAAGGAGTGTAATTGATGCATTATTACTTTAGTTCTTCCTTATGAAGGTTATTAAAGCCTACTGTAAGAGTAATTGTACATTGCAATGAAATGGTTAAGGAGTTTGGAAATAAATACCTGTAGGATCTAACTTGCCTTTGACATGTACATCAAATTTTTATATGTATTTATATGTGTGTATAATATATATAAATTGATTGGTTTTGGCAGGGGTAGAGAGGTGGAAAGAGAAGAGTTACACACCCACTTGTTTTCATTCTACTTATGTAAGTTCATAATCTGTCTCATTTGTTCTTTTATACACCTCTGCAAGTTTCTGAGCACTTCAGGGGTGTCGCATCTCTGAAAGAGTGTGAGATCCAGATGTACTTCTTTTTTCACAGAGGACTGAGCACTAGATGCACTGCAGCTCAGCACTATGAGAACTAAGTGGTGCAGTGATGAAGGCTCTGCCTCCCTTTGCACTGGGAGTAAAGATGACCTTGTTCTGTCCATACTCTGTGACCAAAAGCAGCTTGACCACATAATGACTTATCCAAGGCACATTATTAATGCAATCAAAGCTAGCTGTCTCCAAACTTGATCTCTGTAACTTCACAACAGCCTGCACTGCACTATGGTCTCAAATAGTTACAGTCCTGCACCCCAGATCCGGGCCACCAGACCTTCATCAGCTGCAGACTCTCCCTCTGCAACACGTGGGAGGCCGGATCAGCCATGCATTTGAAATGGGATCCTGGAGGTGGCAGCAAGCAGGTGGGAACAGAACAAGTGGGTGCTGCACAAATCTGACTGAGCACCACAGATCAGTCCAGCCAGCCATAAGGACACCAGCTGCGTATTGAAGCCACCAAGTTTCAAAGATTGAGTATAACAACTTTTATGGCAAACCAGAATGGACCAGCAGTCAGAGTACAAGGGACTGTCAGTAAGGGTATCCTTACTGAAACGTCTATGTTTAATCCCATTTCATTTGGAAAAGGAGACTTTACATGATGATTCTTATTTGAAGAGACAACCCTGTCACGGGAAATTTCAGTGGCAGCACTGAAGAACTGGAAGACAGGAAACAATGAGAGAAGCTTCATGATTGAAAGGTGAAAGACTTAATCATCTTCTGTTGCTGATGCTGAACTCACCAGACGTTCCTGACTTCTTTGTGGTAGAAAAAGGGGGAGAAGGCATCTTTTCACTTCCCCCTGATTTCTCCACACCCTGCTAGTCTTCCTAGACTGTAAGAAAGAGCACAGAAAACAGCTTATGCAGCTAAAGGGCACTGGTCACTGTACAGAAAGAAGGTTGTATTTTGAGAAAAGATGATCACATGAAATGGCTTCTAATAAATACATCCTGGGTTTTGATCCCACAAGTAAGACTATGTAAGTTACTTGAGAATACTAAACAATTGATTTCCACCTCGCTGCTCTGTGGCAGGAGAAGGAAGAGGAAGCACAACCATAACATCTGAGGTCTCTAAGGATGCAGTGCGATTGGATATGATAAATTAGTCCATATCATAATGCTACTGATGAGTCAGAGCTTAAGCTGAACAAATTACTGTATTTTAGTCTTCATTCTAAAATAATTGGCATGTTAAACCATATAATGCAGAAAAAGTGCCTACTGCAGACAATGGTCACAGTCATATATGTGGATCTTGATAACTAAAGTGTCATAAATGTTGGTTTTGCACTCAAAGAGTGGACTGACAGCCTAGCAAATGGCCAGGCCACCCAAAAATCTTAGACTCACCATACAGAAAATAAGAACAGCATCTATCATACAGCATTTCTGTACGCTGCAAAAATAGGTCAGAAAGACCACCACTCTACTGGTGAAGCAGTAAGGCATAGAAACTATGGGGACAGCAGGATGTATACATGCAAAAGGTATAGTAGACAGATACTTAATTGGCTACATTTTGTATAACACAAGTCCTTCCATTGGAATTTGCACATCATTACTTTAGAACATTCCATTATTCTCTTATGTGTTAACATTAGACTGTTACTTATGTCCAGATTTTAAATGTAACCTTTCATCTGCATAGTTTAAATGAACAAATCTAGCCCTTTAAAATAAACTTTGCAAGGTTTTTCAACAACACATTCTTCATTCTTTTGGAATTCTGAATTTCCATTGGCACACACTAGAAAATATATTTTAGCACCAAATAACACCAGTTCTCTGGCCATTTCCCTCATGCCTATTCTCCTGACAGCTCACATGGCTTTTTTCTATCCCCATCCCCCCACTTTTCTCAGAAACCAATTCCCAAACATCCCTTTGTGCAACTAGTGAGGTTGAGCTGCGGTCCAATCCAGTTGCACTTTGAATTGTGTTCTTGTATTGCAGGGCTCTGAGCTTGCCAGAACAACATTTAAACTGATAAACTGCAGAGACAACTAGTTCTCTGTGGCAATGGCTTAGTTGCATAGACCAATTTATTTGAACTGCCTGAAACAGAGTAACTCAATCTACCTTAAATGCCCAAAGCAGACAGCAACAGCTTTCAATTACTTTCCAATCATTCATGGCTGAATCAGAAACCTGCTGCAATACAGAAGATCCTTTTTCAAGTTTCTTGGCTTAATATTCAGATTGCATAGTCTGGGTCTTCACCGTCATCATATTTAGGGCTACAAAGGAACACTTCTCTTTCCAAGGTGAACAGACCCCCCCCTTTTTACCTTGGTTCTTTTGACAAGATTATCTCAACACACCTCATTTTGTGACATTACCTAGGCAGTGGCCATTGGTGACATTGTTTTTCCCTGATTGGTTATCCTGTGTAAGACAGAAGTGGTACAGGCCAACTGTGGTGTTTTGGCTTAACTAGGATATTTGTGCTACAACCTTCAGATGACCATTAGATGATCAAACAGTCCAGAAAGTATTTGTGATTTTCTGAAAATTCTGGTGCTTAATTTCTAAAAAAGGAGAAAGTAAATTCCAGCCACTTCCCACCAATCTTCTATGAGACCATCTCTTCAGGAATTCACACAGGATGCAATACACCTTGCAGCAATGCACTGAGCAATCATAAGTTATAATCAAACTAGTGGCAGAGAGCTTAAAACCAATAATATGTTAATGTGAGAGTCTAAGTCACCTCAAAAACATATTAGTTCTATCTGAGTCAAACTTCACCCAAGAGCTTTTGAAGACAAGGAAATGACTACTTTTTTTCCACTTTTTCAAAATTTACTCAGCAGGTAGTTATGCAATGACAGAGAAGAAAAGGGATATAAAAGCTATATTAACTGCTTATGACAAATACAGACTAATACCTTATAACATCATAACACATCATAAATTAACAACTTAATTTACCCTGAACGTGTCTCACTTCATGCCTCAGAGAGGCTTAGGGAACAGTGGAGGTTAGGTACAGTGCTGAGCCCTCTGCAAAGACTGGGCTGAGCACTGGAAGAAGCACCCTCAGAAACTTTCATAGTTTTTAAATTTTCTACGGGTGAGGATTTGTGCAGCCACTCTGGCTTTCCAGCATGCACATATAAGCATAATCTAATGGTTAAGAAAAAATGCTTCAAATAGGACTTCGTGTCATTTACTGCTGAAGGGTAAAGGACCAGCAAAACCTTCCAGCATGAGTCAAGGCTGGTTTTACAAATGCAGCTAACAAAGGAGTGAATCCCCTCTGACAAGCGCGTGAGGTGTTTGTACCAGACAAATTAGAGGTACAAAGCTGTGTGTTTAATTCTGACTGAAAGCAATTGAGAGGTACAAATTGTACCAGAGGAACTTTCTAAACTGAAGTGAATGTAGGAAAGGGAGCGGAAAAAAAACCCTGCCACTAAAATGACCTCCACACAATGACAGTTGAGGATGGCAAGAACTTAGCAATTTGGAAGGGAGGGAAGGGAACAAGGCAGGCAGGGGGACAAGACAGAGAAGTAGTCTAAGTTTTCAATGGATAATTTGTTTTTGAGAACAAAAAAGCCCTGCTGCCATGCCTTCTTGGATTATTTCCAGTGTTACAGATGAACCAATAGTTTAGTGAATACAAAAGCTAGGACTTCTTTTTTCTTCCCCCTCTCACCCCACCCCACCCCCCCCATTCCACTTTTTTGTATTAGCACAAAGGAAGACAACAACCACGTCAGGAAAGATTTACTGGATTTAATTGAGCTGCAGTTGTATCCTTTCCTGTGTTTTCTATCATGTCAATTTTCCAAGTGGCCATCAAGTTTTTGTCAGCTGAAGCAACCCAAGTATACAAGGCTGACATTTAGAATAGCTCCAGGATTTGCCTTCCTCCTGGCAGCACTATCAACAGGAGCTTTAAGCATGCTTAAGTTGACTTTAAATCAAGATGTCAGCTTTGGAATCGGGCTGTCTTTGGCGCTCTTGTCAATAATGCTGAATTTGGCTTAAGCTCTCTACACCTTCATGCATTAACCGGCCAGTGTTTGCAGCTATGTTTCTCCAGTACATACCATGATCTTGTGTCCTGTGCTCAGGATTGGTATTCACCCCCCATCCCCCTTCCTTCAGTGGGAGAGTACAAGTGCTTTCAGTCTGAGCTTCAGGGGCAGGGGGTGAGGGGGTTTCAGGGGACCAAGGGCATACAAAAAAAAAAGAAAAAAAGGGAAGAGATGGGAGTCTTTGCAAGTATCTTTGTGTCTGTTCTGTAGCAGAGGTGAATGCAAAATGGCTTCCCATCACCAGGCACACCTGTGGACTGAGGTGCTCATGACAAAAGCCAAACTCTTATAAATGCAAACTACAGAGGGCAAAAGGAAAACGTCAGGGAACTCTCTAACAAATACCTGCTGGATCGACAGACAAGACCAAAAAAGCCCAACAGAATTATGCTCAAACTTTCCTCTTCTGTCAGTTTAGGGTTATTCTGTTTCAGGTTCCCCAAGGTGTTTTGTTGTCACAAGAGGTTCAGCAAGAAGTCCAGCACACAATATCAAGATTTAGCTTTCTAGGTCATATTTCATTCAAAAACCCAAAGCCCTGACCATATTGCTTTGGGGACTTCCGCTTCAACCCCCAAGAAATACAGGAGCACTTTTGGATTGTTATTGCTGTGTTACATTCGTATTTCAAAAGTCAGAGATCTGAATACCCCAAGTATCCCAACTGAGGATTTTGGCTTGTTTCTATACCTTTTACATTTAACACACGGAAGAAATAATTTGAGGCTTCTCAGACAGCATTAACAGGGATTGAAGCCAATGAAACCAAGACATGGGTTTCAGCCTGAATACACAAGCTGCATTTTGACTTGTGTTTCAGAGGCAATTAATCCAGATTAAAAGAGAATAAGGGGGCACAGCACAGTAGCTGTTGCAGAATGTCTCCCACATGGATACAGTAAGAGTGTTTACAGAGGAGCTATTCTAGAACAGTCATCCCTGAATACATTTATACTTTACTAACTTCTCCGGTTAATTGCATGGTGCTGGCAAGTTCCTAAAGGAAGAAATTAGTAAACATTGTGAACAGAACTGGAATGTTATTCCCATCCTAAATTGAAAACAGTGAAGTAAGAATATTTTCTTTTCTATGCAGTCATCTCACTCCAGAACACCCAGGAGTATATCAGAACATATAGAACCTTAGGTATGGACACGCACTCTGAGAAGACTTTTGTGGAAGGCAAACACCTTAAAAAGTAGAAGGACATTTCATAAAATTAAAATCTCATCATGGACAAGATTTAGTCAAAACCATAAAACCTCATTTTACCCAGTCCTGAAAGGAAGAGAAACACTAGCTTTTCACTAGTGTAAAAACAGGAAATGAATGAGAAGAATCTGTAGCCAAATGGAAGTGGTTGGTTTATAATATACGGGGTAAAACTTTTGAAAAGTAAGCTTAGTATAGCTCTGACATTACAAGTTCGTCACAGTTTCATGAAAATATTAGATGACTTCCCCAGTCACTTTATTGACTTGCCATTAATGTCACTTTTTTATCACAACTGTTTATGGCAGCTTCATCCAAAATGACCTCTCAGCATTCTGCAGGAGTAGTTATTTAACTATGATGCCAAATCAGCCCTGAAATAAGTAATGAGAACCAAAATACCATTATTATTAGGAAAACATCTTAATAGAAATGCTATTTTCCCAATATCCTAACTGGACAAAACCTCACTAAAGCAAAGGAATGAGGTATTAAACTCTCTACTAATACCACACAGCATGAGTCAGCACATCAGCCCAAACTGAGTCCTCCCATACACTGGTGTATATACCAAGATGAGGATTCAAACATTCTATTTCTGTTGGTTGCTGCAGTGAGCAGTATCTGAAGACAGTAGTACCACCCAAAAAAGAAAAAAGTAGATAAAAGTTTTTAAAGCAGCTGCCAAATTGGCATTGAGAGACAGTCAAAATTAGAGCACTGCTTGTAACATGGTGCTCTACGTACAGAAGCAGTCTTGGGATGGAGATTTGTACCCAAGGCAGAGGCAAACAGGAGGACTTATTTTCTCATTACTGAGTTCATGTCACGTACCTAAAAACTTCAGCTTCTCTGTAATAGGTTCAGTGGGGATGGGAAGCAGGGTGAAGGGATGAGCGATTGAATCTCTGGGGAAGCAAGAATGCAGTTGCTGCAAGCAATGCTTTTATTTGCCAGCAGCTCAAAAGGAAATTCTTATGCGTCAGCTGCTGCTCAGGAAACCTCCTTTGTGATACAATAAACTTTGACAGTAGAGTAGCTTGTGCCCAGGAAAAGTTTGTGTTCTCCTTGCCTCTGTCACTCATAAGGTATACAGCATCACACATACAGACTTTTTGTGCTATAAAAAACTTCAGTAAAAAAAGCCCTACATTCTACATTTAAAGCCAAATATCCCTCATTTTACTGCAGTGGGGTTTTTGGTGGCCCCTGTTTTACACTCCATTGAGCAATGGAAATACCAAAGTGAAATTTTAGTAAGTACACAAATCTGAAAGCTGTCTCCATCAGTGCAAGCAGAAACAGCACAAAATCTTTATAGAACCAGACCATTAAAGCCAGAAGAAACCTGCATGAAGTAGGCAAACGGATTTCAAATGATCATAAAAGAACGTAGGCAAAGACCTCAAGAGGCTGCCGAGCACACACCCACAAGGACAGGAGGTAAATAACCAATAATAACAAAACAAACAGAAGTTTGTCTACCTTGTACCTAAAGTTCTCCAGAGATGGAGACTGCGGTACTCAGCCACCTACTTCATTACCCTTGCATTAGGAGGAACTTAAGTCTTCCTTTGTAAAACCAAAACCTAATTCCATCTCTTCTCATCTCTCATACACTCCCCTTTTCCAAAAATCTTTGAAGCTCATTTCTGTTGCATGGAAGCCCTCTGCTCACCTTCCTAACAGAAGTATGATCTGAGGTCCCGCTTTACATTCTCTCAAGGGCAGGAGTTTGGCTTCTTTTTGCTAATTGCAAGGCATCGTGTGAGCTGATGGCTCTTTTCCAAGGAATAATAATGCATTCTCTTGCCATTCCCGCTAGCCATTTAACTTTTAACAGACTTTCAAAGTGTCTGGTGTCCTTCTGAGCCCTATCATGTACAGCAAAGTGAAAAAATTTCTTGCCATAAGAATTCAAAGCTGTGTACTTTTCCATTATAAAGTACTGATCCTGCAAACGCCTCTGCATTCACCACACTACTGGGAAAAGTATTGTTAATGTGTTTCATTTGGACCATGTGAGCAGTCCTTTTATAATCTCTTGCATGCATATGAGTCCTTTTAAGTGCATTAACTTGATTTACAATAAGCAATAACATAAAAGGCATTTGAGATTCTGAAGTTAAGGTTTCTTAAGAAAGTAAATATTAACTCTAATCATAGGTGGGGGAATCTGAAGCACAGGATACCTCATCCAAAATGACATACCTGATGCAATCTCTAGAGAACTAATTCTCCAGACTCCTGCTTGCACACCTCCACAGTGTGGCATCTCCCCTTTTAAATTAAGAAAACAGTTTTATTTTTTAAATGTCAAATTAAGGATTCCAAGCAGTGTACTTTCATGAGGCAAAAGCTAGGACTTCAAATTCCAAATATTTCAAATGCACTTAAATAGCTGAAGTGCTGTCAAAGAAAAAAAAAAAAAAGAAAAAAAAACCAAAAAAACCCAACAAAAATTATCCATTTTCATTAGATGAGGTCCATTTTGAATGGTAATCAAATATAACACCACTGCTGTTTTGTTAAAGAAAGATGTTTATGTGACCCTTCAAAATATAGAAAGCTCCAAGATCAAACTGTCATTTAATCTTATGATTGCATCAATGGGACAAAAATATCAATGTTCCCTACAAAGATACAGTAGGGAAGAGGCATAGCACAAAAGAGAGAACTCTCTACAGTGGGTAAATATAAATGATGTTATGTTCTCTAAAGCAGTCAAAAAAACCCAGGAACAAACACAAATGCCAAGCATTGCAGTCCTGTCAGACTCAGCTGTTCACTTTGGGCATAACCATCTTTGCTGGTTCCCAGTGAAAGGCACAGTGTCCCCTCCACAGCCCTTTCCTTCAAAGCTGTCCCATGCAAAAGGACACAGAGGATGGGTCTCCACACCTCAAGGTGAATGATCTCCCTGGCACGCCAGACAGAAACCAGTCAGCAGTCCTGCTAAACTAATTTCAGAAGGGGCCAACTGCACATTATACAATGTGAATTGACTTCTTATTCCTCCCCTATTCCCTGTTTATCATAAGCCAGAAGTAGATGAATGGAAATCTTGGTTGGTGTGAGATGAAGAGAACAATGCAGAATGAGAAACAAGCTGGTGTTCTAGAGGAGGCACAGCTCAAATAAATCAAATCAGTGTGGCAAAGTAATTAATTCAGAACTAGAACAGAGTGGTCACCATTGCCGGGGAGGGAAGAACACTTAAAGGATGCTTACAAATAAACATGGCTATAATACCACATTTTGGAAGCCATGACTGTCCTAGAAGAGAGCTATTGTGAAGCTGGACTGTGGCAGAGCCTGTTGGTGCTCATTAGAGAAAGCCAGAATAAAAATAATGGAGATCTTGGTCTCAAGCAGTGGCAGAGGATAGTCTGATACACCACCACTCCAAGTATGAAGTATCAGGACTGATCATTTATCCCAGTTTGAAAACAAAGCCAAACACTTTCACTATGCAAAAAGTCAATTTCATTTGAACTGAGATCATCTGCAAGAGCAGACTGCTTCTGTCTTGTATCCATCTTGCAAAACAGCACCCAGCACACCAATTTTCTGAACCCTCCCAAGAAGCAGACAAAAGTCCTTATCCAGGAACAGCTCAGCTGGCAACACCAAGAGGCACACAACAGACAGTTGCTACAAGCAACAAAAAGTCTGCCAAATGCCACCAGCCCATAAGAAGTGCCAGAACTGGGGCAGAAACATGAAGTTCAACGTGATTGTAATGGTGCAAAGCAGCACAAGGCTCCAGAAGTTGGGGAAAGAGCAGATGATCAATGCTAGCCACCCCTACAGCATGTGCTGGGGTCTAAAACAGACTGTGAATAAAAGCTGCTCTTGCTTTCTGCAAGATTAGAGTCTCAAAGTGATAGTAATGAGGATCTAGTTTATACAATTAATGAAAACAAATCCCTTGTGCAAATCCCAACCCAGATTCCTTGTTGGAGGCAGAACTGCCACAGGGACTGCTTGGGCTGTTGCCTGTCTATAAACAATAAGGTGAAAGCCGATTTCAGCAAACACATTGGTTGTATCCAAAGCTGCGCCCATCAGGAATGCAAAGGCTAGAAACACTTTACACCTTACACACCCTGGCCTGGGAGGGAGCTTTCTAAATTCTCTGTGCTAATGAGCATTGAAGGCAGGATATGGTTATCTGTATTTGCAGATTTGCAGCAGCAAGTTCTAGCGATGGATGAAATGAGAAATCCCCGCCTCATGCACAGGGAGAATTATACAGACATTGCTATTCAGTCAGCGGTGTGCCACACTCAGCTTGCTTCACACGTACTGTTCAGCTCATAGAAATGTAGAGGCACACAAATACATTGTGCCCAAAAGTCTCTGAACATTAAAAAAAGTATCTTTGGAAGACTTAAAAAATAAATACAAGTTTTAAAGCAAGTCTTGTATTCCTTCCCAGCCAAAGTGACCCTGCTAAACCATTTTTTTTTCATGTTTCCCCAGGATACTTGCACTGTCTTTAAAAGCTCTAGAAAGATGCTGGATCAGGATAGTCTTCAGGAAAAACAGAAAAAAAAAAAAGAAGAAAACCAGTAACGTACTTAAAGAAATTCAGTGTTAGAGTGAAGCAAACTCCTATTGAAAACACCACTTGATGCTATTGTACCTCTCCTCCTCCACCCTCCAACCCCCCAGACTCGTGTACTTTATTAGTGAGAAAATAACAGTGGCAGGGTTTGAATTCTGATGCTGTTGTACTGGAGTGACATGTCGCGAGGGCACAGCAAACCTCCCTACACAGGTTGGCTCCATGCAGATGGGAATCACTTTGTCAAGGGTGCGGCTTGCCAATGACAGCAGTTTTAACAGAGCCTAGGCGTAGAAGTAGTTCATGGGTCCAGGGTACTGGACTACTCAATCAGTTTTCTTTGAAAACTACTAGCTATTTCCCTGTCAAGGTTTTTGTTCACTTTTTATGTTTGGTGAAACCTTGAAATGAGAAGCCTGCCTGTTCTTCATGGGCTTTAGAAAGCCTTTCTTTCCCATGAGGGATCTGATTCTCAAGTTTCTGTCGTAATTCTTTCCATTAGTATTACATGGGTGAAATAAAAAAACAGACTTTTTCCCTTGTTTTACATGTATTAACAGTCAGCCTGCACCTGAAACTACCATTTTCACTTGGTCTGCCTGGTCTTTTTCCTCTTCTTCTGCCTTTGCTGTGTAGCAGAAAGACATTTGTTCTAGTTTTCCTTCAAATTCCTATATTTTCCTTTCTTCTTATAATTCCACATCAGAGCTGGGTGATGTTTTTCACCCCTGTATTTTCCCCACTGATGGTATATATTTGGTAATGTCTCCAGAATCTTTAAATTCCAACTTGTCTCCTTAAATGCCTTAAAAAACAAAGGACAGCCATTTTAAGAGCTAACACATTTCACTTTGACATTTTCAAACTTTGCTGCAATAGCTACTGCTCACTTCAGCATGTCCTTCCATTCTGAACACAACAAACCCCCTTTTTCAATGCTCCAATCCCCATCACATACACACACACACACTTTTTCACAACTCCTAATGAACTGAAATACTAATTACTGTCTCAAGCCCTTAGCCCTGCACAGGGCTTGGCACCAGCTCACCAACACAAGAGGGGACCCTGGGGCATGTCAGCGCTGGCAAGAGTGGGCAGGGTGTCTGCAGGGCCAGGGGAGGGGGCACACAGGCACCCGAGCCAGCAGAGGTTTGGATCACCACAGCCCCACCGCGCTCTGCTGAGCTACCAAATCCTGATCTGGAGCAAAGCTTATCAGCACAGGCAGACCAGTGCGTGGATGCAGCTATGCCATTTCCCATCCCCAGACGACAAGTGCTCTGTGCTGACTTTTAAATGATTAGCAAGTCCTTGCTGAAAAGCACAGCTTATTAGGGTAAAACTTGCAAGCACGATGCGAGCGTCTGGTTGCTTTGATGAAGTGAGTGTTTACTGACCTTTGCCTGCCAGGCAGGGCTTGCCATTCTCTATGTACCACCCTTATCTGCTTCCAGCCCTTTTCAGACAGAGCCTTTTTTCAGGTGGAAACCCCAGAAGGCCAGATGTCAATGTTTTGAATTATACAAGTAGTTTCTGCTTTCTACAGTGAGGGGTCAGCTCCCTGCCAGCAAACTCATTTGTAACACTGCACTTGTAAACTCCTGATAAAAGGCTCTGATGGAGCCACGCTTGGCTGGGGAGCAGCAATAAAACTGCACGGCCACCTTTCCATTATAGAAACCTTCCAAACACCTACCACTTCAGACTGAAGCCTCAGTGCGTGAATGAATATGAACCCATACAGGTGTGATTTACTATAAAACCCGAGCTATCTTTAGGTGTTATCAGCCTAAAGGAAAAACATCTTTAGAAGTCAATCTACAGAAGAACCTCAGCGATAGCATGAAATGTTAAGTACATGCTTCTTCCCGTGCTTTTCACAGGATTTTAGTTCATTGATTCTGACCACAGGGGTCAAGAATATCAAAAGAACAGTATGAGGGGAAAGAAAAAAAGTTGTCTTATTCCAGGGGCTTGCCTTAAATACATGACAGAAGTTATCACAAATAATTAGGCTGATATTTGCTTCGAGTTACAATTGCCTTTTTTAAAATTTCTAGTCTTGTTGTAGACTTTTTTAATGGGGTGACATATACCACAAAACCGCCTTCTAGGACATGTGAGATTGTTTACACTCAGGTGCCAATACCACCCTGGAAGAACCAAAGACTAGTTAAAGACCAATTTGGATTTAAAAAATAAGTAATTTAGAACCAACCCAAGGAAACAGCTCTAGAAACATTTAAAATTAGTCAGTAAAAGGGTGAGAAATCAATGGGTAAATTATTTTGGAACACTTCTTTTGAAGTTAATGGACCCAGGTCACTGCAACTCTGTCCGTGCTGAATGCAAGGGAAGTCCTTGAGGCATCCTTTGAGCCTGGAAGCCAGAGATCTGTTAGCACAGCCTCAGGAAATGCTGGAGCAGGGGTCCTGAGCACGCAGCATCACCCAAAACGCCTGGAGTGCCAGCACAGAGCGGGTGGCTGCCAGCAGGGCCAGCCCATGTCTGAGAGTGTGCACAGGGCTTGGATTTGCACTTAGTGATCGTGAAGGCAGATCTCTGCTTAAGCTGTTACTTGCTATTTCTGCTGAAAGCTAGATTTGGTAATAATATAGATAAAAAACCATACCCCTTCTAGACATCTTCATCGTTCTCTCACTAGAAAAATCTGACTGACTCTCCTGAGCAGCCAAGTAATTTTCAGGCAGATCACTGTCCCCTGAGTGCAGGAAATGGGTACAATTGCACATACACACACACAAAAAAATAGTTGAAACAATGCTAAGCAATACAGCCAGAAAACATGTATAATGTATATATTTTGCATCAAGAAATGTGTTTTAAGGCACAGAAGGGATAACGGATGGGCCCTAGAGACAAAGCCTCCCTATTCCTTATTTGTAAGCACACTCCCTTAAAGAGACGCTGAGAAATCTCAGGTTTTGACTACACCAAATCCCTGATCGCATGTTCAGAGGAAGTGTTTATCTTGTCCTTGGAACAGTATCCCAATGGGAGGACTCCCACTCCTTCATAATAGGAAGGCTTCACCATGTCTCCAAAGCTTTGGTAGAATCACCAGCACTCACAAATAATCCTACACTGGGCCAACTGGCTGCAGGCCCCATGTAGTCATTAGTTCACTAGCCGTGTTACCCCACGCAAGCACCAAGCATTTTAGCAGCAAAAAAGCAGCTCAGCATACATGCGGTCAAGCATCAACTTTAGCTGCCCAGATCCCATTCCAAATCCAGGGTAGCTCCTCTACATCAGGCCTTGTGCACCCATGAGTGCAATCTGCACTATCATCTTGGCGTGGGGATGCCCATCTGTCTAACCCAGGACAGCAACTGCATCACACAGAAGCTTTCACATCCAGTTCCATGTGGCACATGACTGTCTAGTCTGTGTGCTGAGATACATAAAACATTTATAAACACCAGCTGCCTCAAGATCTGCTAACGATCATTCTTTTAGGGGTGGTGGTGTGTGTCCGTGTTTACAGCTTGTACATTTTTGAAAGATCAGGATTGGTTTGAACGATCCCAGTGGGAGAGCCTAGCAATTACCCAGGTCCCCAGCAGTGACTCTGTGTAGAGGAAAAAGTCCCAAAAGTCATATTTCCTGGGTGAGAACCTGTATCTTGCAGAGTTAAAGTGTTGGTCTCATTTAATCTATGAAAACTTTATAATAGATTATCCACACACCTTCAGAGACAGTATCATCACAGTAAGAGCAGCACAACCACCATTGCTTAATCTCAAACATCCCTTCATAGAAGCTGCTTTGCAAGTCTATTTGGGTCACATAAATTTCCCCAGATGGGTGTATGCCTCAGGCTGAATTTTGGAAAGTTCCCAGCAAAATAACTTTTGTTGTCCATATTAAAAGAAATAAAAATCAAACAAAAAATCAACAAACTCCTTCAAAGTGACACATTCAGCAGTTCTGATTACTCAAGAGGAAAAAAAAAAAGTCTGCTCACTTTTAAGGAGATAGATTTTGGAAGGGCATTGAATTTTCCTGTTTCCAGGAAAATCTGCCAAACTTTTCACAGTTCCCAAACAGAGAAAAGTCCCATTTTACACATGATCACTAAAGGCTTGAGTTTGGCAGCTGAAGGGTTTGCAGATTCCATCTGGACTGAGCATCCCCAGCCCAGAGCCACAAAGGTTGAGCAAACCTTCTGCCGAAATCTCTCCCACCAGCTGCTCAGGGTCACTTGTAACACTGGCAGAGTTCCTCTAGGCATTCAATATGCTGCCTTTTGCCTAAAGAGGGAAGGTATTTGATCTAAAAGAGTGGCAATATGACACACCACTGCATATTGCCATGCCTCCAGCAGTGACTTTGCATGGAAAAAGCAAGTTTGTGCCTAGCAGGAATTAGAGCTATTTATTAGCACACCACAAGGCCTTCATGATACTCAGATAGTAAAAATAGGAATCTACAGCCTAGATTAGACGTGGAAATGAAGAGAAGTTAAAGAAAAGTTGTGAAACGTTAGTTTATGACATTGTTTTAATATAGATGTACACCGATCTAAAGGGACCACTTCAACAGAACCAAGTAACTAAGCCATCCAAAGAAGGGCTGAAAGTCTTCTGACTGGGACATGGATGATGGACATCTGGGCTCCCACAACAGTCGAGGGGAAGCAGGTAGTGCTCAGACACAGTTCACCTTGCAACACAAAGCAGAGCAGTCCTGTTTCCATGAACTCTGGACAAATCTTTGTGTGATCTGCTAAGATCAGCTTGTAATACACACATCTGAAGCTAGGGAGAAGATTTTCACCAAAGCAGACAAAAGAAAAGGGAAAAATTAATAGAAACATTTAAGATAACTGAGGTAGGAACATTTATTCATCTTCAATCAAAAGAACCAGTCTTTGAGCAAATCTTAAACAATCAAAACTTTCTCCACTCCTGCTCTCCATCCCTTTAGTCTCCTTGATTCAAGTCCCCACGGAAAATTCTCTCCATCTGCACTGCTTAGCAAGCACTGAGAAGCTTTGGCTCAGAGAAGATAGTTGAGTACAGAAGCACCTAGCTGACAAAGAGCTTGCTCAGGGCTCTGTAAACCCCTAGTTCCCACAGGGTACAGCTTGGAAGCTCAGCAAGGTATTAACATAATAATTTCTCATACTAGCAATTTGATATTTTTTCCCCTTCTCAGGTTCTTTAATTCCCTTCAAAAGTGTTTGCAGCTTTACAACTTAAACTGTAATCAGTCAAATGATTTGAAAACTTTTCAATTACTTTATTGGGGTTTTTTTCATTTTTGTGTACATGTCTGATTTGCACCATGCTTCTCTCCACCATGCCTGATCATCACTAGGTTTCAGCCAGTTGATTAACAGATGTATCAATGGACTGCCTGGCAGGGTGCACACTGGCCATCAGGTTTGATGGATGGTCATGATGGAACAGAGAGGCTACACAAAGCACTACTAATGCTTTCCGACCAGCAATGCTGCAAAGAATGCAAGCCTTTACTTTAGAGTAAATCCCCCCATCCCTGAATATAAGGGTACCTCACATAGAAGGCCAGGCTTGAATTTGACTAACAGATTGGAATTTGAGGCAGGATTCCACATGGTTCATGGGCTCATCACACAAGCTTCTCCAAAACTAAACTCAGAATGATGAGGTCCTCTAGGAACTTTTCACACTCTTTAGCAGGATAAGTCAAATTTCTCTCTCCACCAACTCTAGAAGTCTAGGTGACTATCTTAACACAAGATGATAAAATCTGAATCAAATGAAGCTTAGATTTGGTAAATTCAGAAGTCAAAATGCTAATTTTCATTTGATGTTGTTCATAGTGATGGTGCAGATTCCAGTCCACTGACAGCCCACAGTCACATCACTCCTTTGCCTCTTTTACCACTCAAACTTTCTATGACTTTTCTGTCCAACGAGTCCTGGAATTTTATATTCCTTGGGAAGAAGCACTATGTACATTCCCAAATCTTGGAAATTTCTGTTCCAACTTCAACATTTTCCAGATTACCTGGAGCCCCCACCACTCACTTCAGCCACACCATGTATGCGGAGACCTGTTGATACCCTGAGAAAATTCAGAGTAAGCCTCTCATGAAAGCCTTTGGGAATCTGGCTTCCCATATCAACTTCATTAGCTAAGATCCTAGCTCAGAAAGCACCCTTAGTGATCCAACTAAGGGTAGCATAAAATTTTCTTTTAAACAGCATCAGTAAAAAGCACTGATCATTCTGCCTCTCTAGCTTATAACAGCAACATACAGGAATATGCTGTTAACAGAGCTCCTAAAAATTCCAAACACATCTCCAAATGTGTGGAATTGTTTTTCCTTTTTAATATTCTTTCCCTTAACAGATAAGTGTTCTTATTCTAGAATAACATTTCATAGCTTATCACACATATTTTAAAGATATTTTTTAGAGCTTGCAATAAGGATATATTAAAGGAACAATATCTATGTAGGATTTCTTACTGAAGCTAGATAAATATTTCAGAGATGTCCTAGATTCATAGGTCAAGAAAAGTACAAATACATCTAAGAGACTGTGAACCCAATTGCTAATGGCCTCTCCATCAAAATCTGATGGAGGCAGATAATGGAGGTGATAACCAGGCGAAGTATGGAAGCCTTATTTAACTGACAGGTGTTCTGGGTTGCCACTGTGGAAGAAAGTGTCAAGCATGAAAGAAGGGCAATATCAGAGACAGTATCTAACCAATATCCTATTAGCAGGAAAGAAAAATAGGCTGAGAACAGATCCCCTTATCTACAGAAAACAAATTAACAAGAGATAGGAGGGTATTGGATAAGGTTCTGAAAGAAAAAAGAAGCTAAATGCAAAGCTTATTTGATGTTGATACCTTCACATTGAAAACACAGATGTGAGGAATAGGAAATTCCAAGTTCTAATATTTGCTCCATCTATGACCCTGGGAAAGATTTGCAGCCCTGTGCCTTCCTTTTACAATCTGTAAAAAGTAATAGTAATAGAAAAGTTCCTTCCTGAGCAGGGACAGCATGGTAATTTTACATTTTCAAGAAAGGATTTTAGAACCTTGAATAGTACTGGTCTGTACTGTTATTCATCTTTTTTTTTTTTTCTAAATCACTTAATTGTATGTCTGTCCCTTTAATCATGTGCATTGCACAACAGGTCTAAATATGAACAGCTATCTGATCCCTAAACCCTTCAGGATTCATGCATTATTATTTACCAAGATGCTTGAAAATGAACTATTAGTCTAAGGCATTTCTGGGTTAGTGAAATTTTATAGCATATTTTTCCCCCTAACAATTTCATCATTGTAATGGCACTGAAATGCAGATATAAAGTTAGAACTCTCCCCCACAGCGGATATATTCAAACTTGATACTCTGCTTACTTCTACTAGAAATCAACAAATAGTGTTGTAACTGGCATAATAGCTGAGATCCTTACATATCCCCAGACATGATGAGAGCAGACATGCATAAAAGCCCCAGAGCAGTATTCTTTAGAAGAAAAGCAATTTCAGACATACCATATCAATTCACCCACTTATATTTGTACTATGACAAGTTCAGCATCAGCAAAATAGTCATATCAAGAGCTGGGTGTATTCAACAGGTGACTCAATTTATGTGACTTGCTGGGTCTCTTTGTGCCTCACAATAAGGTTTTGGATGTTAACTTCGCACTTCATGAAAAATTCAGGAGTATAAGACCAGCTAAAGCAGCATGTGTACTAACATTAGACCTCTGTGTAACAATAGACCTTATATAAAGTGGAGTTTGAGGCAGTGTGAAACAAATACAGTTGATCCAGAGTATTTCCATATTTCCTTTACAAAGGCCTTCAAAGAACATCAACAAATAAAAAGAATTGTGAAAAGATTTGGAGAAGATGAGACTTGATTGTTCAGCAAACATCAGAGGGATATGAAGACAGAAGTTAAAAGCAGAGGTCTGCTGGAGATAAGAGGACAGTTACACAAGAGCATCAGGGTAAAGGGCCACCTTGACCTTGTCAAAGATCAGATGCTGAGATCACCAAGTTCAGCACACTGAATAGCACCCATGTAGCTCTCATAACAACAACAACAAAAATCAATGAGGATTTAGCAGCTGTCAGGATCTTTATTATTCACCATAAGTAAGAATAATTTCTGTGATAGCGAAGAAACTGGTAAGTATATATAATGCATGGGTAGAGCATCCTGGGCAATCCACACACACTGAAACATCATGAACCAGTGAACATGGCCCTCTAGTAACAGAAACAAGTTATAATCAAAAATTCCCTTTACAATTCACTATTAAGTCATTAATTTATTTCTAAATGAAAGATTCTGCTTACCTGCCTACATCTTCAAAAAGAAAGTGTAGTTGGTACTTACTACAGGACACAGCAGCTGAGGAAGAACAGGGCCAGCATATACACTAGAACTTAGTAGCTTAGTAAGAACAAGGAGGAGATAAAAAAATGTTCTCGAGCTCATATTTTCAAAAATCCACATTTCTACTTTGCAGGTGAAATTTTCCCAGCTAATAACCAGCAGCGTCAGTCCTTCCTTACTTACCTAGGTAAGTTCATCCAGCTAGAAAATGGCTGTTTGGTTTTTCCACAGAAATTTTCACAGCAGGTCAGATAAAGTATATTGCAGTCAGGGAACAGGATTCAAGGGGTTTGGTAGTGAGAGATTCTGTGGACACATCAGCCACTCTTTTTTAACAGTATATTCCACTATACAGCCTGGCCAGAACATCATTTAATAATTCCATTCTGCAGAAGAATTATCTTCTTTTCTGAGATGAAGTGTTCCCAGGGTTTTCTAGATTTCAAATGCTATCTAGTTCACTGGACTCCATATTGCAAATCAATTTGATTGGGTCCAAATGGGCAAAAGGATTCTGCCTACACTTGAGCAAGAAACATGGTTTATCAATACAGATCAGTTATTGGAAACACAGAACCCTCCACAAGAAATCCACCAAACTCTTCTATGCTGACTGTATTTGCTTGGTCCTTCAGACCAAGCTTTATAGATCTATGAACTTCATCTTTTCACTCAGACTGTAAACATACATATCTCTTCAGCCACTGAAATTCACTCAGACTCACTATTTCCTTCACAGATGCAACATCTACATTAAAAGTAGAAAAAACATAATAGAGCAACTGGATTCTGCCCTTCCAGATGAATTCGATTTGTGTCCGCGTGTGCTGCAGGCATACTGTGGGAAACAAAATCAAGAATTGGTTTTTATAATCCACTTGTCCCAATTTATTAGTCCATTTGGGCCATTGTTATTTCCACTGAAGTCACCCATCTTCAAAGAGAAGAGCAAATTCACTGGAACTTAGGACCTCTGAACAACACTTGTTGAGCACAGGTATTCTAGGATATTATTTTTAAAACAAGTTCAAACAGTTTCTAGTTAATATTCACAGATGGGAATGCAAGACAAGATCTGACTACATTTAAAATACACTTAAAGTGTTTTAGGCATGGAAGAGGCCACTGCGATTTTTGTTTGAGTGAGATCTAGAAGAAAATCCCTGTCTGTTGCATGTGCAAAGGCTATTCCCTTAGCAGTCACTGAAGAAGGTAACAGATACCTTAGAATAATACTTTATTATTTTCCTGGCACGTGCTGTGCTTCAAATAGAAATTAAATTTTTACCATTCTCCTATTTGTTGCCTATTTTATTAGCCTGCCTTGGCTTCTCAGACAGTAAACTCAGTGGAGATCATTGTCTGTTCTCTATTGCTACATCACTTAATGTAATATCAGCCTTGAACAAAATCCTTCGCTCTATAACTTTAAATTATTAACTGCCATGGCAAACATTTCAGGAGAAAAATATTTACTGTGAACAGAAAAGGTGACAAAAAACCCAAGTGTAAATCATTATCTGCCACTTCAATTTATGGGCACTCCTGTCTTTTCTTTCATCTGTAAACAGAAATTCAAGAGCCGGAGTCTTTGTTACCAGAGTGCCTCATCCCTCTTAAAAGTATTTTAACAACTTTATCTCTAGCTGCACCTGCCTCCCCCACCCCGAAGTTAATGCTTCAGTTTTTCCTTGGCTGTGGTTGTCAAGATGAGTTCCTTTAGAGTTTAGGAATCTAAATGAATTATTTTCTCCTTCTCTACCTTTTTTTTTTTACCCACTCTTTGGTCTCTTGTGAATGAAGCCTGGAAACTTGTTTGTATTTTGAGTTGTACATAATAGATGAAGAAGCCATTTGAACTCCTATTGTACTTGGTTGTGTAATAAGGAATTAACCATTCATTTCAAAGTTAGCATATGTAGAGATCAAAACAAAGGGCCCTATACATCTTACAGGTTTAGGGACACAAAAACTTTGCATTTAGCCCAACATTAGTATGATCTTCAAACAAAAAAAATATGATATTATCTCCACAGATCAGATCAGTGTTCATTCTGCCATACCTAAAACTGGCAAAGGAGCTGAGGAGCACACAGGGAGCACAGTCCCAGTGCTACTGGTCATAACCACAAGAGCTGTTCCACTTTATAAACCAGGGACTGGTATTCTATCCAGAGGCTCTGCCACCATCCTCCAGCAGACTGGTTGCCTATTCAAGTGTAAACCATAATGCCCAGATTACCATTCAAACCACAGCACCCTTCAGCAGAACCACAAGTCCTAAACCTGCTCCAGATCCAGGAGAAACCTGGCCAGAGATGAAAACCAGGGAAGAATAAAGTCCTTTCATCCAAGCTTTGTACAGGAACAAACCAAAAAACCCCACAAACACCACCCCACCCCAAAAAACCCCAAACAAAACAAAAAAGAACAAACCCCAAAGGCTAAGAGAATAAGTAGGCAGGACATGTTTTGACTGAAAGGGCGGGAGGAGACAGGAAAGAATGAAGTCAAGACCCACACAGCACAATGATGAATGAACAGAAAATATATTCTGATAAGTTTGACCCCATAGCATTGTAACTCAAGATGGTTTCTCTACAAGAATTGAACTCTTCAGTAGAAAACAGGGGGGAAAATTAATTGGCTTTGTGAAAGCGGCCAATTTTAGAAGACTGCAATTGTTTCTGGGATGTAAATCTATTTCTCTCTCCAGATAACACAGAAAACAATTACTCAGAGAGAGAATGCTTTTAAACACCTATCTTTGGCAGGGCAGGTCTCAAGAATAGCTTATTGCATTGATTCTCAGTGGTGAGAGAAGCTAATTATTCCCATCAGGTATCTGTAGGATAATAACCCTTCTCATTTAGTAACAAGCTTTAGAAATACAAGTATTAAAAAAGAAACTAATTTCTATTTCACTCAATTGCACCAAAGAATCTTGATAGAAAGATTATTCTGACTTCAGTTGTTTTGAACATAACTTGTCTAGTTAAAACAGCTGGGCAAAGATATTGGATCAACTTCCACAAGGGACAAGCTTGGCATGTACAGAATAGGTTGGAGCAGGGGCAGACTGCCCTTCAATTTATCTCGTTGCTTACAGTCAAAAAGCTACACAAACTCATCTCTCAGCTGCTCTAATATTCAAGAAACACACAGGCAAATAAAAACGTACCGGGTGCTTCATTCAGCTGCACTGGGAGACAATGTATTAAGATCAAAGACAACTGTGGCAGAACTGCACTCAAATTCCAGAGTGCAGCCTTCAAACAAGCTTTTTGAGGAATAAATTTAATTTTGCAGTTGCAGTGCACACTGTGGTTTAACAAACAGAAAGCCTTTTTTTTCACCACTTACTTTAAGGATGCTGACCACATCTGCTGTAGTGAGGTAGAGTAGGTATCCTCAGCATTCACTGCTTGATCATAGATGGATTTTCTTCCCTCCTTGTTCTTTTCTTTTTTTAAGCTTAGTTAATAAGAGAGAAAAATCCACACCCAAAGACCAACCCCCATGAAGACTCAGGCAGGCAGCCAAGCTTGACAAAGAGCATCACTAAAATGCAGGTATACTGAGTCCCTGCAGCAGTTGCCACTGCTGCTGTCACCGTGTGACCAAAGCGTGTTATATTTCTTGCCCTGTGGTCTCCTACCCCACTTCCCATAGCACATTTTTGTGGTTCAGATCTTCTGACTCTCTCAGTGGCTCAGAGGCAAAATCATAAAATAGTTGCTACATATCAGCATCCTCAGTGCCTTTTCACTGTTCCCATCTATTTGTTTTTCCTGTAAGAAACTCTCTATGCATCAGAGTCTCTGACAACATAAAAACAGCATTTGGTTTTAAGTTAATTCCTTCCCTTTATTCATGTACAGTTCTTCAGCTTTCACAAAGGGGCTACTGAGTCACTCCACTACAAGGAAGGATGGGTCAATGTGCACCCAGACGACATTAGAAATGGGCAAACATAACGTAGGGAAAAACTTGCTCTTCACACACACACAAAAAAAAAAGCAAGCCAAAACCCCACCCTGTGCCACGAAGCTCCTGATCTTAGGTTTACAGTAAAAGGGAATCCCTCATGGGTGTCATGAAAGATTAAATCTGTGAATGCAACAGAAAAAGTCTCTGTAGGGTTTCTTGTGGTTTGGCTTTGGGTTTTTTCCTAATAAAAGATGCAAAAGCTGCTTCATTAGGATTTTTTTTACATAATAGATAGTTGACTGATGCAAAAACATTGCACCAGCTGCAGATACATCTTATTTTCTTTTCAGTACCAACTTATTCCATGATTAAGAAGAAGTGGTTGTGGAGTTAACACATCAGAACTGGTTCGGTTAAAGGTCAGGTGTTCATTTTTTCTTCACCTTTCTAATAAGTGTTCCTGCTGCTCTGTAGGTCCCATTACAAGGCAATTAACAAAAATAAGCCTTGGGTAGTTTTACAAAACTTATTGAAATTACTCCAAGTAGTATTCCTTAACACCAGGAGGTTATTAAAGCTATGCTTAATTTCAGATTCCATCGCATTGTTGAATCCAGCCTGCAATGTTGCTACACATTTAAAACTCAATTTAAATAGATGTTAAGGGTTCTGAAGTTCCACAGCACCCACTTATCTCATTTAACCCCCCCCCACTTCCTTCTTATCCATTAACAAGGAGACACAAGAACACCACAGTAATTAAAAGAGGTTTTACAAGCAACTTCAATTTCTTCCAGTATTTCTATTGTTTATAACATGTTTTCATTTCAAATTGGGGAAACTTGGAACCAGAACTGTCTCAAGTCCACATGTTCTTGCTCCTCAAGCAGTGTCAGAGGGCACCATAGTTATCTTAATTCCTGGTTGTCCACTAAATAGTTGCAGAAGTCCAGAATACATTGTACATGCTCTGGATTGCAGCCCATGCTGGATCTATTCATGTCTGAGGAGGAGCACATGTTTAGATCTAGAAGAAAAGTGTTCTATGATGGAAAGAGCAGCAACATTTGCTTTCATTACTTTGACTGTTTTTCTGTATTGCAAATAGAAATAAATCCTTGCAAAAGAACAAATTGAGAGAGGAGAAGAAATTCAGATGCAAATAACGCCCCTTAAAGTAACCAGGAAAAAAATAACAGTGCAGCAGATCCAAACGGGGATGTGAGATACACAACCTAAAGGCAAGGTGACAACAGAAGATAAAGTTTAATAAAGGGTTGGCATAGCTGGAAAGATTAAAAGAAAAAAAAGACTTCAGTATAAAGCTACCTCCTGATATGCATCCAATCGTGCATATAAACGTGCTTTTAATTTGCGACACTATAGCATTTCAACTGTTCCATGAGTTGTGAAATTTAATGAGAGCTGTGTTGCTTCAGGCTGAATCTGTTTTGTTTTTGCCTAAATTACTGAGCCAAACACAATGTGTGGTGTTTCAACTCAATGCAGCGTTCATGTGCTAACATTTTCCCTGGTTAATGTTTTCTTATGTACGGACTCACGATCAGTGGGAAGGGATTAAACAAACCAATTACTTGTCAGCTACATTTGACTGTTCTCACCATTCAGGAGCTACATGAAGCCTGATGCAGCCTCTCCTCTGTACAATCTCAGTCACTTCTGCATGCACTCTGCTCCCGGGTGCCTCAAATAGAGAAGAGCAAATGCCACCAAACTACTTGCTTTGTGTATGGACTGGCCAAGTGGTGTCTTAAATGTTTTCAAGACTTCAGGAAGAGGTACCACAATGCATTTGGGTCTTATCCAACAGAAGTAACACATTTCACAACAGAAAGTCACACCCTGTCAAGTTTCAGGCATGTATGGTGCAGTGTCTTCAAGATACCTCTGAGTGCTTGAGGTAAGTCACACTGCTTTTCATTAATGCTTCTTTCAGCAGTTTCAGAAATACATCATTTCAGTCTTTAAGAAAAGTGAAGGCAAGACAACTGAAATTTGCTAGCAAAAAATACATTTAAGCCTCTTTCTGTATATTTTGTCACACACCAGAGCATGAAACGTGAAAGAGGGTGTCCTGATAAACCCAGTTTTACAGCTGATGCATTAGACTAATGACTGTTAGCAGGCAATTGTTATGACCTTCAAGTCTTACACAAGATGCAGCTAAAAGGAACTATTCTTGGTTAGGCACTCAGAGAAGAAGCCTGCATGGAAACCCAAACAGTTCTAGAAATAAATGCTGGTAAAGCAGTATTCCCAACTGATAGGTATAAATATAGTAACCCAGTACTCTTCCAAAGAGCACGGAGCAAGCGGGGGACCATAAAATTGCAGTCCAGCATCACTGCCAGGAAACCAAGGGAATTGCTCCCACATTGTCGTCACACTGGGAACTCTGACTCCACAGCCTATTTTAAAACACTGTCTGAGCGTTATTCTACCCGTAGCGTTGCTGTTAAGGCCACAGAGACTGAACTTACTGGGGGGAGGGAGGGGGAGGCAGAGGGATGTGTGCGGAAAAAGAAAATTAAAAAAGCCAACAAACATTAAGACAACATAAGGCCAGATTCTGATTGGAGCTATAGTGTACATGTGCATTAACCCCAGTGACTTCAGAGTAATTACACAAGGTTACTAAAATTAGCATCTCGCCCATAGCACCAATCAAATTAGAAATGCATAGACACAGATGAGAGACAGGAACTAAGAGCAGCAAGACACTGCCCCCGTGAAGCTGATGCTGTGCTGCTGACAAGCAAAAGGAATTTGGGAGTAAGAGCCATTCCATCCCAAGCACTCCCTAGGAACCCAAGTGGGAGGGTGCTGGGGTGCAAGGTACCTTTTGGCAAAAGAAGGGAGAGCTCAGGAAGCCTTTCAAAAAGGAGAGGCACTGAGTTTGCCTGCCAGGCAGGTTTTTGCAAGATCTCATCGTTCTATTTATAACACCACATGCCATGTTACATTACATCACACCACGGGAGATGCACACCACATGCAACAAAATGCATTAGAAACGCAGGGGGTTCTCTCCAGAATAAATGCCTGCAGTTCACAGTAGCAGCTTAGAGGTAAGTTTTCCAGGAAGGATATGAAATTCCTTGGCAAAAAATTGTCACCTAGAGTTCACTTTTACATTCTGGCAACTCAGCACAAACTCACAGCATCTATCAACATCCCCGTTTTCCACCCTCACTTTTTTCATTTATTCAGGGTTTATTCCTGCCCTTTCCTCTGAGAACAAACTGCAGCGTAGTCTTTTCCATGTTAACTGCTCTTCATCCCTCTCTCTGCCTGGGAACTCATTCAGACACCCTGTTTCATGCCATTAAAGCAAACACTCACAGGTAACTCTCCAGCAGACCTGGTGTTCCCAGATGTTCTGGAGCAATCCATGGGCTTTGCTGCACTAAGGATGGCGACCAGACATAGCTGATCTAGTTAGACCTGCTTTGAAGAGAGGGTTGGAGTGGGTGACTTCTCCTTCCAACCTATACTATAATTCTCAAAAATATTTCCTAATGATGTAGGTACAATTTGCCTACTAAACCCACTAATAACAACCAAGTGCATCACCCAAGTTTTTCACAATATTTGTTTACTTTGATTTATTTGGGTTGGAGTTCTCTTGAAGTAGAAAAGGCAACATTAGTTAGGATTGACTCCTACAACTGTTTGCTCTTCACTAGGAGAACAATGTTGCTAACAATGAAAATGAGTCTAAAAACTAATTTTAACTCCTGAAACCTGTAAAACAACAAGACCAGGAACTGTGTGGAGTCAGGGGAAGAGTTATGTAAAATGCATCCCAAGACAAGCTTTAGGAGCTCTGGATTGGTAAGAGGTAAGATTGCCTCTGCGAGGTAAGATTGGAGTCAATCAATCTCCTTCTAGGGCCCATCCACATACAAACAATTTGCATTGGTATCAGTTATGTCCTAAGCCCAAATGGAAGATAATCATACCTAAAAAATCATTTTGAAATCCTTATTAAATGAACATGGCCAACTTTGGAAAAATGTAATATGTGAGCACACATTTAATTGAAGACTTCATCACAGCCAGCATGCATGATGGCACTGAAGAACACCTGCATGTGACACACTTATTCACTAAGCTCTGTACACTGACATTGTAAATTTATTGATATTAGTTTACTGCAGTATTTCTTACAAGAAAATTATTTTCTGCAGCATGTCAGAGTTTGTCCTGGAGCAGGGTCTACATTTCACTGAAGAGGTGGAAAATATGGAAGTTTTTACATGAATTTAGCAACTGGAATAAGGTTGCTAATAGCATGAAATGAAGAAAATTTTAATTGGAAAAAAAGCAAGCAAGCCCAGAGTCATGCAAGGAAAACCAAACAGATTTTAAAGATACTCTGGAAAAAGCAGCAGCAGGATTTCACTCTGGCATTTTCAGAGCATATGGTATTATCTGTATTTACTTTGGTGAGACAAGTAGCCAGCCATCAGACTTGGTTCTCAGTGCCCATTTAGTTAGCTGTCTAAGATAAGTGGGGTTTAGTGTGCAGTGTTTGTTGATTCTAAGAAATAAAAGGATCTCATCTCTCCACTTCAGTTAATAGGATTATATACGATGAGCAATTTGTGGTGTGTCAAATGCCACATTGAAATCTTAACTGAAGTAATTGTTTAGTGTCCAGATTTTGAGTCACAATCAGAGAGCTTTTGCCTAGAGCTTGTATTATGGAAAAATAAATAATGCCTTAGGCAGCCAAGCAGAGCAAGTGAAAGTGGCTTTGTAATCAGTTTGTTTTAAATTTAAACCACCTAAAGCTATACCTGCTTACATCGCATGTCGCCCAAAAATTTATCCTAAGAAAATGAGTGGTGTCCCCATGACAAGATGACAGGATCACAACAGCTTTTGTGAGGAAATGCCCTGGCTCAGTGCCAATTGCCCAGACCTTTCCATCACATCAGGCCTCATACTATGAGTTCAGCAGAGTGGAAGAGCCCCAAGGAAGCGATGCTCCATTGCTGGGTAAAGCATTAGACAATAGTGGAAATTCAGAAAAATGCATCAAGCCAAGCCTGATACTTTCTCTTTCTCCTGTTCTCTATACCTTGTGAGCATTTTGGAAGAAGACAGGAGAAATCCAGGGGTGCTCTGGAGTAAAGATGCGTATTTGAACCTAAGGCAGCGTGGTCCCTGTTGGTACAACAAATGCTGCAGCAAGTTGGTGTCATTGGAGACGACAGTTGGGGCTCCAAACTACTGCCTGTGTTTGCATACACAGAAGTGCTTGAACCTGAAAGAAACCATTAAAAAAAATTAATAACAACCTCCAGACAGACGTGAAGGAGATTGCATAGATGCCCGCTGCATTTTCAGATCTTTACTCTGTGTTGCTTTGCTAACAGGTAGATGAATGCAGATGGACATGAGTAGAATAACACACTACTTCCTCCTCTACCGATTTCACCCAAAGCACATATTTGACACCAGCAGACCAGACTGGGAACACAGACCAGTCAAAGAGCGGTTCCCAGCCAGACTTCTCAACCCTCCAGCTCTCCGTGCACTTCTCTCTGACACAGGGTCCTGCAGACAGAGCACTGAGCATCCATGACCTGCTTCCTACAGACTGACCCACTGTCACACTAACTCATTGCTGAAATTTGTAACCAGCTAATGAGACTGCTGGAACAGGAGAGATACCACAACGCTAGGTTCCCTATAGGAGAGCAAAGGGCACCATAAGTGAGTGGGGGTGTTCTTGGTTTCAGTGTTCAAGAATAAAAAGAGAAGCATCTAGAAGAACACACCACAGTACTCTACTGGCTACAAAAGCTACACAGGATTGTTTCTATTGAATCTCTTGAACATAAACTTATTTGCAGCAGGATGCCCTACAAATTCATATGTATTTTTCTGCTCCCGTGCCTCTTCTTCAGCCACACCTGATCCCACTACTGCAAATTCTGTTGGGGTGAATGAGACCTTGGGTTGCCTCTAAGACACTGAGTGAAGCCCCTATCTAGTAACCCCACTTTCAAACACAAGTAATCTAGCTTGCCAACCAGTATATATACATATAAACAGAATAACATACAATACTTGCTGCTCCCCAAAATATATTATTATTTTACTGTCCTTTGATCTAGGTAGTTAATTGCTAGGCCCACCAGTTTCATTTTACTCCTCTTACAGTACACTGAGCATTCAGTATTGGGTTGTTGAGCAGACCCCAGTGCAGACTTCTGCTTGCCCAGTGACAGAAGCTGCTCTGACCCACAAGCCATTCCCAGATTGTTAGCAGCCTCTGCTCTGGCTTGCAGGAAGTCCCTCCTGCATGGAAGACGTTCCCAAATGGGCCTCAGCAACACGAGATTTCAACAGAGAACATCCTGCCTCACTGGCATGATTCACACCTGGTGCAAGAAGCCGAGAGGTGCCTCATGCAAGGGCTCTTGATAAACATCTTTTAACGGGCAAAACCTCCATGGGCCAAGCAACCTCTGACTTCACTCTCATGTCCAACTAATATGAGAGACTAAAGCAGCTGTTGTTGCTGAGGTCAGCAGTTTTTTCCTGAGCTCTGACCCCAAGGATGAGGGACAATTTTCAAGTCTACCACCGTGAGGAGGAATAACAGCTCACAAAATGCTTGAACTGTGGAAGGCTTCTCACTGTTGCCGTGTCTTTCTTGGCAGAGGGTAGTGGCAGAAATAATTGAATTATTATTTATTTTGCTGGAATTCCAGTTTACTGTTTCTTATATTTAACATGGACCAGAATTTTAATTTCTATCAAAGAGCTTTCAGCAACAATGAGTTGGGAATACACAAAAAAGTGAAAGGATCAACACAGCCTTAACCTACATCTACAGGGTCCTAAAAACAGAGATGAAAAGCTTGCTTTTGTCCACATTGTTCTTGTGCAACAGAATCTACTCTGCTGCTTGCCATTAACCACAAATTAAGCTATATATAAAAAAAAAATATAATTGAGCTCCTATGGTATTTTCAGTTATTACAGTTGCCATGGAAATTTTAGTGGCGATAACTCTTGGAAGAAAAAGTTGAGGTAAATAGGATTTTAAGTTTTTTCTAGCTCCTTCTCCATGGCTGGAGGAGGAATACACTAAATGGCATAATACATCTTTGCCAGTTAGTGAATAAGCCATGACAAGGTAAGAGAACAGGTTATTTGCATTGTTGGAAGGTCTTTCCTCTGATCAAACCCAGCCCCATCCCTGTCAGAGGCAATCATTTTTTCTTCACAGCTCCTGCACCTACGCACATAATTTAATCCCAAGTCTCCCTTTCAAAGCAGTTCCTCTTCAGTAACCTCTTGTCAGCTGTGGCTTCATCTCACGTGCCGTACAACCAGCAGAGAAAGTTCAGTGGGGAACACCAACCCGGCAAAGGCACAGGCTGACCACGAGGTTCCACAGCTGCCACAGAGGCGTGTTTTGCCTCCAGTCAAGGAGATGCAGCCACAGGCATAAAGCCAGTGAACTGCGTGGAGCAGTGACTAACAGCAAGCTGAATTCCAGCTAGAGAATCTCTCGCATGACTAAGTACTACTTCAATAGGAAAATAAACCTTTATCCAGAACCACCCAAAAACACTTGTCTCTGGTATAATATGGCTCCCATCACAGAATATGAGTGCTCTGCAGCATGAGGTGGGGTGGGAATACTATGCCCTTTTGGGGATCCCATCAGGTCCCCAGTACTTGGCAAGGTCCCGTTCGCAGTGGAGCTGCACACACCCTCATCACCTGTCACACGTGGAAAATATAAAAGACAAAGACTGATGTGTAATCGAAGCAGGTACTTTTAACTGCTTTCAAGTGTGAATTAAAAGCACTGTGCATGCACTTGGTTGACAGATGGTAACCTCAGGAAGCAACAGTTCAGCTGGACATCGAGTTTGGGGAGCTGAGTTACACCGAGACAGATTACAGGTCACATAGAAAATCCACAGGGGAGGGGAGACACCAGCATTTATCTCCCACATCTTCAGTCATTATTCTAACTATGTAGTTTCAGCTTCAGGTTTGGACGTGCCTTTTAAACAATTACAACACCAACAGTTTTTACTATGTTGTTTATTACTCTGAGGGGTTTATGTTGCCCATTTTACTGAATCAGTGTTTCCAATATTGTTCTTCTGGACAGCAGTTGATGTTTTCATAGCCAACAATAGCTCTCAGGGTGTCTTAAAAGTCTATTTATTGATACATTAAGTTATAGTTGCCTAGTACTTTTTAAGTAGTCTTTCACAATCCAAATACCCCACAAGCTTTTTCTTATTTGTCAAAATATGGCACCAAAATATAAACATCAGATATCTGGAGAATTTAAAAGATGAAGAATACTTCATTACTTTTATGCTATTTAATTTCAGTGTGTTTGCTTTTGATTTAATCCTACTGTAAGCATAAATGGTATGTTTGTCTCCTGCTATAGCTTATGTTTAGGACTTAGAACTGTCTAGCCCTGCAACCTCTGACAAAACATTTGCCACTGTATCACAGCTCCACTCAAGCTTCCTTCAAATTATGAACACTTTGAGGCAAAGGAGTTCACAGGCAAGGAAAAAAATATCGCAGATTATTTCCTGCCCTGAAATGTTGATAGGAATGTAGATAGTGCAGAAGCATTCGATGTTGCACAATAAACCACAGAGTAGGGTCAGGAACCTAAATCCCATGTGGTAAAGCCATGGGCATTTATGCATGTGGACAGAAAGGACATATTGATATGCAAGTTGAGTCAGACCACCCATCACTGGCTACATAAAACCCTGCAACCCATACATACGTGGGTAACAACTTACCACCCAGCAAACTTACTTGGACATTTTCACTGTTTCACTACTTTCCCCTTCAAGCTTTAGCCCAGGCCTCTGGCTATTCAGCCCAATGACTTACCACAGGAGAAATCCCAATTTGCAGAAGGGGTAAAGAGGCATTTAAAATAGTAAAATTCAGGCATTTCAGAAATGCTCACAACCGCCTTGGGTGTAAGTTTTATTACTACAGTCACTATGTAACCCCACACTGAGCACCCTCACTGCTATTTTTAGACCTGGAGCTCTCCAGGTGGGAGTAGAGGTGGCATAAGGGCTGGCAAAAGGGGATTCCTGGCTCAATTTAAAATGCAATAATCTTTGCCAAGATTACTCCTCACCTGTCACAGTCTGCAATTTCCCTGCTGCCATAATCCAGGCTGCAATTTCTGCAGGTGACAATACATCAGTGGAACAGTCAAAAGCCACATGCTGTTCTGTTCCAGACATACACGTTGTCCCAAGTCTTTGGATCTTTTCACCAAAGAGCACAAGTAAGGCAAAAAGTTGGCTGAAGGCAAGAAAGGGAGATTTATAATTATTGGAGCCCTCTTAAATACATTTAAAATATGTAACTGCCAGAATTAGGCACTGGTACAATACAAATACTAATGCATCTTCAAGCTCTGTGCTAGCAAAAGACATTAAGCACATTGAGAAAACAGATAATGGGACATAAGCCCTAACTTCAGCATGAGACAGATTTATCCACTGATCTCATCTCCAGGTGCATGCAATTGCCATGTCCTACCCATAAGCCAGGAGGAGAGATGGTGTGATCACCTCTTCTTGTGATCACTGTAGTTCCCTCTGATAGGAGACTTCTGTGTGCCGAGAGGGAAAGAGCTCCCTTGAGGTCCAGCCTGGCCCTGGGGCTCAGGGAAGAAAGCAGTCCCCAGTCCCACCCACATACCAACACGTCACAATTTCACACCTCACGTTGGCTTCGTGGGCTGATCAAACACGAGCCAACCTGATCTACTGTGGCACTGAAACAAGTCTGAGTGATGCTCCAGTCACTCATCAATGAAGCCGTTGATTTGCTGTGAGATTACACAGGGATGTTCAGCCCAACCGGTCTCCAGTTAGAACTTGCTTTTACTTAGGCTACAAAGACTTTAGTAGCACAGTGGTTATGACTGCTAATGTTTTGTTCCACAATCAGATTTTAACAAATTTGTGAAACAAAGTTCCCTGATAAAGAAAGAAAAAAAGATAAGGAAAGAAGCTTTGAAGAATTCCATAAGGAAAACTCAAAAATGATTCACAACCTGAAAAAATTTTATGTCAGAGGATTAACTGCAAGGTGAATTACAACTATACTGTGTTCAGGAATTAAAGGCTGGATATGGCTCTAAGGAGTTCAGACAGGAAGCAAGTGCTGACTATCAGGAGGTACCACTTGGATGAGAGGGTTTCAAATGGGCCATCTGGAACAGACAGGGCAACTGGAAAACCCATTATAGCACATCACAGCTGAGACTATGACTTTGTTTCCAGCTCTCCTTGAGAGCACCCATAGATGCAGAGCCCAGGTAACAGGCACTCTGATTCAGTGCTGACCCAGGAAGGCCTAGGTTTTGTCTGTCCCCACCATCTCTCAGCAGGGGGGAAGCTTGCAAAAATAAAAGCAGCAGGTGTCTTTGTAGGGGATACCTATCAGGGGTTCCACATGTTGCCACTGCAGTGCTCCCATTCTGGTTTGAGCTGAGGCAGGAGCCTGGGCACCAGCACTGCCATTCCAGAGAAGACATCTGCCAGGTGCTAGGAGGATGGTAGGCATTTCTATAGGCACAGAGGCCACTTAAGCCTTTCTAGCTGAAGGTGACCCTTACAGACAGCCCAAATACTTTGACTCACAGGCCACATTACTATTTTGCTTCTTTTTTCCTCCACATCCCCTTTCAGGATGCAGGGTCATAAGGAGGTTAGAAGGAAAACATTAAGTGACTTCAAGGCCATGTCTTGTAGAGACTTCACTCTTTGTTTTACACCAAGAGGACATTTAAACATAGTTACCCAAAATCTTACAGTGCACACCCTGCTACACTGAAAGATTCCTTAACAGCAGACACATTCATGGTCCTCAATACCACATGTAGTTTTTCCCCCCATTTCTTTCCAGCTGTAATACCTGGCAATTAAACTTAAACCCCTATTGCAAACACTGCAAATAGGCTAAAGTTTAACTTGTGTAAGACAAAAGTTCCTTCTAGAACCAACCTACAAAACACCACATATAGCACGTACTTAGGTTTTATCTGTTTGTCAAGTTGCTTTTTATCTGTGCCTTTGGGGATGCTGTTCTGTTTAATTGGAAGAGGAAAGGTTGTTTCATTCATTTTCTTGACAGAGGAGGGAGGAAAGTGGGGAATGAATTAAGATATTAGAGCCCAAGGTTTTCTGCTGGGGAGTCAGACAAAAAAACCCATTAACAGTTAGAGGAACCTGGAGAAGCAAAATCATACTGTTTATTCATACCAAATAAGATGGAGATAAACTTTTCATTCAGCACCAAGAACCAGTTCGTACCAACCACAAGAGCTTGCATCTAATACTGTTTCCTACATTTAGTGACTACATCAGATCTCTGCTCCAGCTCTTACTGTAATATAAACTCTTGAGAATGCAGGTCAGTGTGCATTTTAATAACTGCCCCTCCTATGTTCTCTCACATCAGCAACAGGGAGGATGGGAAAGCTCTTTCTGCTGGGCTGTGGGGCAGACTGTAGCTCATACCTCCAGAAGCCCCTTCTCTTCCACAGCAAGCCATCTTGCACAGAGGCTATCAGCACTCACGCTCCACTTCAGGAGCTGCAATATATACCTCACTGCTTATTAATAACAATATGCACTGGAATCACCAAGCCACTGACTGTTTCTTGCTTCTTGAGCCTTGATGATTTAGCTTCTACCTTGTGGATTACCTTGACCAGTGGGGAAAATGCATCCTAAACATCCTCGAGTAATCTCAGCAATAAATTCCCAGTTATTCTTATTTGTAAAGTTTCCCTTGCCTTCACTAGTCTTTCTTTCACGATTTCATCTCCTTAGATGCTCTTCATATTTTATTTTTAAACTCCAAGTGTTTCTACTCCTCCATCAATTTTTATTACATGTAAGATTTACATTTTTTCTGTCCTATTCAGATGCATAATGCATTAGGTTGTTGAAAACTTCTGCGAGTTCTCCAAGACTGCACAATGTTTAAAATAAACAGATTTCCCACACCAGTCAGGCCAGCAAATTTAACGCCTCAAGCACTGTAATAACATAGTTTTAAATAGACTGCTGAAATATTAACCTTAGCATTCATTATTCTTTCACTCTGCCTCTATTGTTTGACATTTCTTCTCATACCATCCAGTGTTCCCTGTTTATGTTTCAATATCCTTTAGACATCATCGTAACCATAGGATGACTCACGCACGAGTTGTATGTTTTAAGCCTCACTGTGTTCCAGTGGAATACATTCCTAATTCTTCACATGGAGCCAGTCTTCTTTGAAAGATCTGACCAATCTTTCAAAAAGCTCTTTAAATTTAAACATAGATTTATATTGAAGTTTGTAACCTTGCATGTACCTGCTGTGGTTTAACCCAGCAGGCAGTTAAAACAAGCACACCATCGTTTGCTCACTCTGCACTCCCACTAGGGTGGAGGAGAGAATAATGAAAAAAACCCCAAAACCTTATGGGTTGAGATGAAAAGCAGTTTAATAAAACAGAAAAGAAAGAGAATAATAATATAATAAAAAATGGATTTAAGAGCAATGCACAGCACATTGCTCACCACGCACAGACCACCAATGCCCAGCTAGTTCCTGAGCTGTGGTCCAAACCTGCAGGCAGCTTTCCCCAAGCGATATACTGAGCATGATGCCATATGGTATGGAATAATCCTTTGCCAGTTCGGGTCAGCTGTACTGGCTGTATCCCCTCCCAGCTTCTCATGAAGCCAAAAAGTCCTCAATATGGTGTACATTGCCTAGCAACAGCCAAAACATCAGTGTATTACCAACATTATTCTCATCCTAAATCCAAAACAGAGCACTATACCTGCTACTAGGAAGAAAATTCACTCTATCCTAGCCAAACCAAGACAGTACCTTAGGTAATCAAAACATAACAGTATCTTTTTCCCTTGGGCTTCTTTTTTCTCTAGTTGTTTTGCCAAATAACAAAAAGAAAAGTAAACAAACCCCTCAGCAATTCCCTTGCTGTGGGCAAGACATCAAACTGAAGTGAAGGACCCGATGAAGTGGGATAGCAAGCATAAGCAGCACTACTGAACCAGTGGCAGCAGAAACTGAAAGATACACTCTTTAAAGAGGGACTCTATGCAGGCAACATTTTTAAGAAGTTCTATGTTATAACCCTAAAATGCATTGGTATTCAGACTGAGCTTTAATATGGTTATTTATGATATGCAATCATTCAATGCACAGAGTTTTGTAACTTATGTAGTATAAAATATTTTTAACAACTATGCTTTTGTGTCAGCTACCTGATTTAGCAAAGGGTTATAAATTGCCCATGAATATATTAGACCTAGAAATAAGAAGTCCTCAAACCGCCCAAAGAGACAAATTCTGGAACAAATTCACAATTGTGGAAGTAGGAAGAAAAACTTTTCATCAGCTAACAAATTTAAGGCAAAGACACTTCTGCAAGAGGAATGGCTGTTGGATCCAGCAGCAGGACACCATCTTTGATAGCATCTTTGATTAGCCCTCCTGCTCCCAGTGGCCCTGTTCCTACCTTCAGCAAAAACGTACTTAGCCCAGCAGAGCCAGCAGATGCAACACTGCAGCTCTTTGGATGCACTACACACCTATCACCCTATGTGTCTATTACAGACTTCAGGAGTTCGCAGTATCTTCCTCACAAAGAATGTTCCACAGCTTAGCAATGCTTCCATGAAATATTTTCTGCTCTGTAAATCTTCAACTAGACCACATACACAAAAGAACCAAACCCAATCAGACCAAGCACAAACACCACAAACTATGCTTTGGTGGAAGCAGCTTGCAGGCCTAGTGTAGTTTTAGGCTTCAGGCTGCTTTTAATGAGTATAAAGAGTTAACTCCTGTGTGCTCCTGGCAAGTTCCCTTTAGCTCACAAGTTGAGACTCCAACAACTGATCCAGCGCAAGACCTATGCCCTGCTCAGGCACAGTTTCCTGAGTGTAACCACACAGTACCCATCCTGGTCCTCTCTGAAAGACTGAATTTCATCCAACATTAGCATTGAAGACCTGCCCTTAACCTGCAAGTTTAATTCCCAGAACAAAAAAGACAGTCAGTGCTCAGTGTTTGGCCATCCCATCAAATATTTCTCCCATAAAAGAACAGGGTTTTTTGGTGATTACCAATTAACACCCCCCCCCCCCCCCCCATATTTTTGGCTATTAAGTGTGATCCTTAGGATTCTACCACACCTTGGCGATACATGAAAACACTTCCTCCTTGTCATGGTGTTTTCTGCCCTATCTGGGAAGCAAAACAGAACAGAGATGAATGGAGTAGGATATCTTTCTCCTCAGTTATGCTTCACACAGCTGACAGGTGCCTGGGAAGACAAAATAAACATGCCAACCTAGAACAAAAGTATCTTGTTCTGCATTCAGCCACTCACCTTTGGGTATGGCCTGGCTATAAAGGGATAATGAATGAGCCAAAGATACTCTCTTTGACTTTTTCTAAAGAAAGTGGAATAAAGTGACTGCACTGGATTATTTTGGTTAAAGTGATTGACATTCATATTTTCCTCAAAGCAATTTCATTACCTCTGCATACAGGTTTTATAATAACCATCAGAGGAGAAGCAAAAGGCATCAGGAAAGTTCCAGCTCTAAAGAATTTGATTCATAACTGGTAGCCTGATGGAAAACATAAAGGCTCTTTATACCATTCATGGAGTAGGCTAATGGGTAGAAGGAAAAAAAGTACACAGACCTTAAAAAAAAGAAGAGTTGAAGATCGAAAGATACACTTAAAATTTCCAGCCATAAGCAGCCCAGTGCAGTTTTACTTTTGGTCTGCAATTATCTAAGACCTCATCTCATTTATATGGTAATAACTTGTCTCATGTCAACTCAACAAGCAGAGATAGCAGCTACGCAGCACTAGCTCCTTGAACACCGTGGCTGGCTGAAGCCTCCCGGCGTGGGCGGAAGGACCTCGCTGGGCTCGGAGCACCAATTAGACTTGCCAATGAGCCAGCCCTAGCAATGCTGAGAGGCCCCTAACACATACAGGGGTTTCTTGTGGCTATGAATTCAAGTTAACTCTTTGTAGCTTTGCACAGACACAGCATGAGAGTAGTTTGAGAGATATTTGCCCGGGGAAGAGGGGACTCACTGCAACAGTTTGGAAAGAACTGTTCCTCAATTGGGAGCGACAAGATTTCATGGCAGGGTTCAGCAATTATTCCAGGATAATTACTCTAGCTGTAAAGTTGTATTTTCTCTAAAATTCCAATTAAATATAGATAAGGTGAGAAAAGAGGCAACTCTAGATCTGGACATTAATGAGACATAAAGGCTTTGGTCTTTTACAATTTCAGAGATAATTACTAAGTGGTGTCTCACCCCCTTGCCAAGCAGAGGAGGTACACAGAGACCTCTGGGTTCCAACCAGCCCTATGGCTCTCGGATACATTAAAATAAAAATTTTAAAAATAGATTTAAAGCTTGCCAGGTATCAAACATCAAGACTGAACAAGGATCTGGAATACAAGTACCCCGCACAGATAACAAACCTCACATTGCTCTTGTTAAAAGTTCAGCTACTCTAGTGATCTCTTTCTCAAAGAAATTAACTGTGGTTTTGCCCATAACCCATTATGTGTTTGAGGGCATAAGAGAACATCTAATTACAGCAAGTAATTTCCAACCATGACCTAGATAGTGAGGTGCAGTGATTATATGCACCAGAACTTGGGTTACTGGAGAGTGGGTTGTGATTTAGTAACTGTAGTTATCAAGAAGCCCACCCAGAACAAGAAAGGTTCAGTTTAAGGTAGGAAGAGGTTCAAAGTATATCTTTAATGAAAGCCAAGCAGGATAGGGTTTGCAGTCTACGCTTTCTAGAGGGAGTCTGTGTATCCTGCTAGAAGAAAGTGTATTTTGTAGCTAATTAAAGGAACAACAAGACAGCTTATGTTATCTGTGGGTGGAAGAAAAAGCAGAAGTTAAAAGCAGCATTTGACTTATGCCCCCATAATGCTAGTACATCTTCCAGAAGAGACAGAGGGATTTCAGGAAAATGAGGTCTGTGCTCACTCCTTTGTCCCTTTGCAGTGCAGAAAGCACAGACCACCCAGACCACTCTGCTGATGGAGCACTGGAAGTTGGGTGTCGTTGGACCACTGGGTTTAAGTGCTTTGAATTCAGAACACTGAGTTTCAGATGGGATTTATTTATTATATTTAAGTAAAACATAGCAATGCATATTGAAATATCATATACGTCGGATCACTGACGGTATAATAAAGGGCATAACATTATATTTGAGGACTGAGTTATTTTCTAACACAGAGAATGTTACAGATGAATGCCTTAATCTTTTCCACATCATGTTAAACCCTAAGCCACACAGTCCAGAGAGAGCCTTTCAAATGCCACTTGGAGTTAGTAACCATCAGCAGGTTGAGTTTGCATCACTTCATCTCTGAAGCCATCCCCTTAGCCATACATGTTTCAGGTGTGTGATAAGAAGGTGAAATTAAGGTTAGTAAGCACAGAAAAGTTCAATACAAAGGTATCCAGATATTTTTGTTTAAGTGCAGCTCTGCCCATAGTCCTAGCAATAAAAACAAACAAACAAACAAACAAAACCCATCTATTTCCACCCCAGATAATCATAAAAACCTCAATCTCAGTCACAGCATGGAGTCACAGAAGTGCTAGATCATGGGCTGATGTACCGGGACAGAGGGAAGTCAGTGTCAGGGCAGAGGAGATGGAAATGCTTTTGTGAGGCATTGCTGAAAAGATGTTACCCATCAAAAGATAAGTCAGCTTCAGAAAAACTGAAATAGCCTTGGGAAAATCGTGTGAAGAGCAGACAACAGAAACAAGAAAAATGTTTTGCCATAGTTGATAGGAGCAGAGCTGAGTTTATGGGCACAGGTCAGGAGGTTCAGCTTTTAAGCCTGAACACAAAGGATTCAGTCTCCTGCCAGCTCAGGAGCCAGGGAAGGGGTTTTGATAGTGAGCAGCTACAATCTCTGCCATCTTGAAAAAAAGTAAAAATAAAATAGAAAGCAGGCATAAAACTGCTTATCAGTTGAGAACAGCATCAATAATGAATTTTCACTATTAATAAATCCTGCCGCCAGAGTTCTCCCAGAGAGCTTAATAAATATTTCATTGTCTTTCATTGTGAGAAGCAACCCAAAAGAAGGCTGAAAATCTTGAGAAAGGCAAAGGACCTGTTTGAAGCGTAAGTTTTTGAAATGCTAATAACTATGAGGGAGCATTAGTGCCGTTTAGCTTTGATTGCATCTGGAGTGGAATAGCTATGAGAGAGATTTAATGAGCAGAGACATTTGCATCCAGCATAGTGCTATTAAATGCTTCTCAAGCATAATAGGGTAATATTCAAAAAATACTGCAACCACCCTACCATAGCCTTCAGTAGAAAGAGCACCACCTCAGCAGGATTTCCCCCTGCCAACATGGGCAAATTAGAACTCAAAATATCACACACAGACCCCATGTTCATGTAATGTAACCTTATACCACGAGAAACATCTTATTTCTGATTCCTCAAGCACAAAACAAAAGGCCACATACTCAGAGCAGAACAAAAAGCCAAGAAAAGCATATTACAATCTGGAAAGTTAAAACAGTGAGGGTAAACCTCATTTAAAGTTGTAATAAAGAGCTCAGTCTCTAAAGTCTTTAAATGAATAAGCTAACATACACTAGTAAACATTTTAAATATGTATTCAAAGTCCTGTTCAATTCTAATGCTCCTCTGATGATTAAAGCTGATTCCCCTCCTCAGTAAATAATTCAATAGGAAAGAATTGCTTGGCCTGGAAAAGAGCTGAACAACAGGCCAAGACTTTAGATAGTTGCTCTTTTCTGAGAGATTTTGGCCTCGATTTTGACTTTGTGAGGAGAGGTTTCTGCAGAAGAGGAAGACCTGCAAAAAAGTTGATGTGTTTGTTATCACAACTGCAATTTAGAATCAGCATTTTCTGACCTTTATTCTGTTAGTGGAAGGAGAAATAGCTGATGGCGTGAAAAGAAAAGCCCAGCACCATCATTTATATAAGCTACTGCCACAGGAGAGCAATTTCCTTATTCAGTGGCAAAGTGCTGTTTTCTTCTAGTTGTGGCCAGAGAGGTCCATCCTCTGACACAGCACGCTGGTGTTGCATACCTGGCAGTGCAGATATCCAGGAACCTCATCTAGAGTAGACACTTTTGTTTATTTAATGTTAGTACAAAGATGCAGCTCTCCAAGCACCAAAGAGCAACCTGATTAAGAGCAAGACTAACACTAATAAAGCGCTCCTGAAAGAATAGCCAACTCAAGCTTCCTGCCTCCTAGAAGCAAACACTTCTAAACCTATAAAGCAGGATTAAAAAAATAAAATACAACCACCCAAAAACATTGCCAGATTAATTCCATTAACTACAATGGGTCACAACATGGTTTGCCCTAACACACCACTAGGCTGGACCAAAACCTCATGGAAATCTTTTGGATCAGACCCTACTATGGAAGGCACTGGACAAACAAACAATGGCTCTGTGTATTACAAAAAATAAAATGCAGGAACTTGAGCCACACACATTTTCAGTGCTGTTTTTGTCACGGTTACATAGATCAAGAAAAACCACCAGGGAGCCTCAAGCAGTGGTCACAAAGTACTAACAAGTTTCTTTGAGCCCACGGGAGCCTTCCTTTCCAGGCAGCAAAAGGCCAACCCAACCAGCCCCCCTGAAAAAACAGTGTTATTCACAGGCTTTTGCAACATATTACCTATCATGTGATACTATAAAATACTGAAGCCTACCTGAGAGGCACACAGCTTAGATATAGACACACAGACCCAAAGAGAACTGCTCTAACAGAAGGGAGATGCACAGAGATACATTAAAAGAAAGGTAACTTTTTCCAGACACCTTGGAACTGCACTTTAAATCTTCCCCAAAAAAATGAAGTTTTGTGTAGGTACCCAAGCTAAGAGTTACCTACCTCTTTAAAGTTAGGAGGAAACCAAGGACAGAGCCTCACTCATTTAAGTTGTATTTTCTTCAGGTTTAAGTGTGCTTAGGTCCAGCTTGGTCCCAGCCACCTCCAGGAAACAAGCATTTTCCTAGACAGCATTTTCCACAGATAACTCTTTAAAACCCACTAAATAGAGATTTAACTTTTTATTACTTCACAAAGAGCTTACCACCTAAACTAGGAGAACAAAGCCACATATGCATAACTGACCCAGTTCATTCAGAGCTTTCTCCATGAGCAGTTTTGTCTAACTACACAAGCAAATCTTCATCAGTGACACCTTTTAACTTTGGTCTTGGCACTAGAAACAAGAAGCAATACAATAAAATGCTTCAATGTGAACAAATAATACTTAAGACTTAAAATCGAAACCAGAGCAGTTTAGTAACTGTTACTGGAAAAAAAAAAACCTTTAGAAAAAAAGTACATAAAAAGCAGTGGTCACTACAGAATGCCTTCTAATAATAATAAAACAATTTTGCACAAGGGAAAATTGCATGTTCTTACTTGCAGCTACTACACTGCATAAATAGAAGCCACCAACAGTAAAATCCCAGAAACACCAGCCCTCTCAACCCCCCTAATTTAATAATTTTTGTCCTTAACATTTTCCTTTTATCCCAGCTCCTCATCCCAAGAGCAAGATGACTCATACCTCTCCCCCAGGGACCAGAGAAAATCCAGTTTGTTTCCCTCCAGAACTGCTATAGGCTGCCCCCTTAACTGCATTAAATGTGTCACCTGTGGTTTCCCCCAACAGCACCCCACCACCACTCAGCTGAGGTAACTCCATGCTGCTGCCTTGAGCCCTGCAGAAGAGCAGCACTTTATATCAGCAAAAACTCCATCAGCCACCTCCTTGGCAGCAGCAATCTCCTTGCAAATGCTTGCACTTGGGGCTGTCAGGGTGCCATGAAGGTATGCTCCTACTACCAACCACCAACCCCCAGGTTGAGCTCGTTTTGCCTCCACCAACCTCTTCTTCCACTTAGCAAATGTGAGAGGGCAGAGAGGGTGGAGCAGACATTGGAGCAGAGGGTCTGGAGATCCAGGGAAGAGTAATGCAATCAGGTTGTCCTATGGCCACCCCACAAAGTGGTCTCAAACATTTTCTTGCTTAAAGTGCTTAACAGTTTTATTAAAACACAGCTACACAGAAGCTCCTCCCCTTTTTTATTTATTTTCTTTGCATTGTTGCAGTCTCACTTTGTGTTTCATTCCTACAGGCTTTCCCCCAAGATATCCTGGCCTTTCAGCTGGACCTTCCTTTTGTGTTGGGGGGTGGAGGACAGAGTGACAGACACAGTCTTGGGGTACCACAACATGTCTCGTTAGACCAGTGCATTTCTATGAATGGACAGGCTCAGAAAAGTTCCTGTATTTTAGAAGGGGTGAGCATTTCTGCAAAATTTCTTGCTGAAACTTCATCTACAAAACACTAGAGAAACAGAAATGCAGTCTGGATACCGCATGCAAAGACTCACGTCAGAACAGAGGTGTGGAGGGTCTTATGGAAGTACATGGTTTCATGACAGAAGGCTAGAAAACTTGTCTTGCACAGAAAAACACAGCCCAAAAGAGGAGAGAACTGCAGTCTGAAAGTATCAACCAGGAGAGGAAAAGAACTGTTTATTTTACTACACATACTGACATAAAGATACCAGACCAAACTTACCTCAAACACATCCATCCTGAAACCAGAACCAGGATTCTGGTTATTGGGAGGATGAAGTTTGGGAACTCTCTTCCCAAAAGTAATCTTTTACAGTGAGGAAAATGCAGCACAAAAAGTTAAGGCCTTCATTCAAGACCATATGTAAGCTTTGTATCAGATGTGAGAATCAGATACCAGAGACTTAAATGCCAGGCTGGGTCTTTTAAAATAAAATCAATATTCTTATCAGTGAGGGTCAAACGTGTTGAAAAGATGGTTTACTGAGCCAAATTTGGCAATCCAATATACATGAAGTGAGAAAAGGAAATTAATATGAGAAAACATATTGGATTTTTATAATATTAATAAACTGTAATAAATAATAAATAAATAGTTAGTGGTAAGTCAGAACCACTAATCTTTGGAGCTATTAAAAAAAGATTTTAATTTAAAGAAAAGATTTGCATTTGTGACCCAGGGCATTACCCCAGAATAGTGCAGAATTAATCAAGATGCTTATGGGCAGTCTGACTTCTTTTCATGGCAGAGCAAATAATTTAGTGATACCTCGGTGTAACCTGTTCTTCTGAGTTGTTTGGGGTTTTCTTTACTTTTAAATGTTATTGTTGGAATTATCAATACAGTCATGTCCTCAGGGAATAACATCCATGCTTATAAAGATCAGTTTTAAACAAATAAACTTAGACACTTTTCTTCTGAACTTTGATTTGGGATTGTTGCCTGACTGTAACTTGGTTTTTCCCTTAAACAGTGCTTGTCAAACTGCTGACCTGGGGTCCTGGGTTCAGCAGGGACAGAGTTAACTTTCTTCCTAGCAGCTGGTGCAGTGCCATGCTTGGGAGTTAGGATGAGAGCAGTGGCTGATAACACACTGGTGGTTTTAGTTGTTGCTAAGCAGCCAAAGACTTCTCAGCTTCTTACACCACCCTGCTAATTAGAAGGTGGCCAGGGACATGGACAAGACAGGTGTCCCAAACTGGATATCCCATACTATATGACATCATGCTTAGTATATAACTTGGAGTGGTTCAGGACTAGCTGAGCATCAGCAATGGCTGGTGAGAACTTGTGCTGTGCATCACTTGTTTTGTATATTATTAGTCATAGTAGCAGTATCATCATCATCTTCCTTTTCTGTCCTATTAAACTGTCTTTATCTCAAACCATGAGTTCTACCTTTTTCTTTTGAGTTCCCTCCTCCCTCCATCCCACTGAGGAAGGGAGAGGTGAGTGACAGACTGTGTGGTGGTTTCAGCTGCCTGGTGGGTTAAACCACAACACCTGCTTTTTTTCTTTCCCAGTGTCAGAAGAAATCAATGAGGATTTCCATTTTGGGATTCACAGGGGTATTTCCCTGATTATGAATGTCATTGTCATGCCTATTTTATCTCTGTATACTGTTTGCTCCATCAGATTTCTCTAAATCCTAATTCCAGTACCAAAACCCCATGTTTGTTCTTTGCTAGTTAATCCTCAGCTGATTGCGTTATGCAGAGAGAGATGTATTTGCTATTCAGGATTGAAGGTTTTTAAAAGTGGCATTTGTTTGGTTCCTCAGGTCCCCATTGTCTCTCCCCACCCCAGGATCAGGGACCATGTTCCTGCTATAAACTTGTCTCTGTCTCCAGGAGGGAGACGGTGACACAGGGTCACGAGCTCTCCCCAGTGCTCCTTCATGTTCACAAGGATGTGCATTGCCTGTCTTGGGGACCTGGATTCCCAAACAATATTAAAAATGCAGTCCCAACCTTCTTTTCCCCTTGGCCTCACACGTGGCAGAATCTCTCACATTTTTGGGTAGCCCTAAATGGTGTGAAATGTCACCACCCCACTTAGCCTCGGATTTACACGCAAGGTAGAAAGTTACCCTCAGTAAGAGCAAGTGAATCCGTGCTCTTATCTTCAGCTCCCAAAACTGGAACCAGAGGGTGCATTTGATTTATCCAGTCACTGGCATGCTGGACAATATTTCAAAGAGAATCAGGAGGCCATGCAGGCAGCTTTTACAGGAAAGGCTGGCCCTTGCCAGCCACGATGTCCCCATTTGCATTCATCACTTCTCTGCAGCTATCTCTGTCCTCTGGGATCTCCTACCAGCCACATTTCCAGCCTCCCACAGGAATTTGATTGGAATCATGCTTTTTCTTTGTGTTTTCACACAACATCAAGATCTTTGATTTTCCTCTTTTCCAGCAAAACTAAAAGACAAGCTTCTCACATGCAGTTCAGTGGGGCTGCAATGGTAATTCCTCAGCATAATGCAGTCTTAAGGCAAGTTGTGCAAGGATGCAGAGGTGAGGGTTATGTTTTAGTTCAGACGGTTACAGAGTTGGTGAGTTCCCCTGTCTCCCTGGAAATATGTTTACAACTTCTCCCTCTCCCTGCTTGTCTATCAAAGTGCTGCTGTTGACACCCAAATGTCCTGCCTTGGCACCTCATGAACTCCAATGAATAAATAACCACAGCAGCTTTGTAGACAAAAACACTTGAGAAGAAATACATCAGTGAAACTTAAAGGCTCAAGTGGCATCTAAGTGGGATGAGCTGTGGAAAGATTCCAGCATGATTTTCACAGCACCCACCCGCCTCACTATAAACCTACACTGCTTGCATACATTTCTGCCTAAATATCTTTAGAAAGCTGGAGCAGAAAGGATTTAAGTATGTCTTACACGAAGTTCTTGAGTGCTTTGGGGCTTTTCTCTGATACAGCGATGCTGAACTTTATTTAACTTTCCAAGTCAACACATGGAACTGTCAGAGCATCCTTGTGTGCTGCACAGCTTTGTCCCAGCACGAGGCAGGAGCTACTGGGAATGGCTTGGAGCCTCCAGTGCAGGAGCTGGAGCATCTTCCAGAGACACGGACTGCATGGGGAGGTGCAGGGCTCCTGTGCATACAGCATGACAGGAGGGACAAGAGGAGCAGTTTTCCCTAGGCACCAGCATGAGGGTGCATCCTATGTTCTTTGCTGGGAAGGCTCCAGCATGTTGGTCTCACAAGTGCATTGTGCAAGCATGCACATTGCTGCCTGCAAACCTGCATCATGCTGGTGCAGCCTGCATCATGCTGGTGCAGTACCACAGAGGTAGAGCTCTGCTGCTTGCCTTGAACTGGGAATTAAGCAGGGAGCTGCCACCGGGCACGCTGAGCTGTCACTCTTCAAAGGGCTTGCGTTGTGTAAGCAGGCCAAGGGAATCACTACACCACAGACAATGAAAACAACTTTAAATGAGACACTAAATGAAAGGAAAAAAGTTGTCAAAATGTCAAGGTTAATGTTTTCATAAAACTAACCAGGGAATGGCTAGACGATATGAGTGTAAACTTTAAACTTAATTAAAACTTTTAAAGTGTGAATACAAAACTAGCTTCGGTCTAGACAGTCAATAAATCTATCCTCCTTAATGAAATACTGGTCCTTTTGGTATTTCTGGTCAATTTTCTTCCTCATCCTTGCAGCTATGTGTAACTTTGAAACTCATTTTGCTGCCTGTCAAAACCAGAGGAGCCGTGCAGAGTGGGGCCACAGCCTCCTTCAGCTCCTTCTCCGCATCCTCCTGCGCCCCAGGCTGCAGCAGCAGCTCTGCCTCCAGCCCGGCTACAGCTCTGGGACTGGCAGCAGCCTCCAAACATGCACATGGGCCAGGGAGTGACACATCTCTGCCCTCACCTCTTAGCTGAACCATGGTGGTTTCCTCCTTCTGCAAAGAGCCACAGCTCTGCCCTGGCTCTAGAGGCAGCCCAGAGGAAAGGCATCTCCTCGTTTTACAGCCTGCTATTTTAACAGCCAGAGACAGCAGAAATTAAGACTGCAATGCCTCTGAGAAACCCTGGCCCCCGCAGGTCTCTGGCACATTTTAAGAGATCAGTTAAAGGGTTGTGGGATCTTGTTTTCTTGTGTTTTATTGTTAGCAGGCATCACCATCCAGAGTTAGAATTATCTGTATATTATCTACTTAGTCATTTCCCCAATCTTTCAGGCAGTCTTGTTCTTGAAATAAAATTTCTTTTTATTTGATTTTAAGAAAGGAGAATGTTAAGAACTCGCCATGATTTCAAATTGTTAGGTTATTACTGCCACGGTGCATACCATACTTTTACATACTATCTCTCCTGGTAAATGCTGGAAGGAACGTATGTATGGTCTGAAAACACAGACCTATATACATATGTTCTTGGGCAGTTCTTCTTTCCTCCTTTCTTTCAAAATGTTGCTCGTACTTGTGTGCCAGCAGACTTTGACTAAGTTGTCAAGAATTCAATGGAATCACCACACATTTTTGCTTAGACACAAACCTCCCAAGACATCCCCGTTTGCTTCACCTTTCTAAACTTTGCCATGTCTATCATTGTTTTCCTTAAAAAACAACTCCAATTCTGTGGCCAATGGGTACCTTCTTTTTTTCCTCTCTTTTTTAAAATATGCCTTGTTCAGATACACAGTTTGCAGCCCATGCTGCAAGTGTTCTGTGGCTTTCACTGGGGCAGGGCCTGGCCTCACACTGCACTAAAAAAAGGAGTTGGGAAAAAGGTGTGGGGATGAACAGCAACCAAGATTGGAATCACTGGCTCTGCCATCTGTTCCACCTTATAAACTTGGGTTGATACTTGTTTTCATCTGTCTGACTCTATCTCAGCATGAACTCCACAACTGTCCTCCTTATAAGTCCATCAATATTGGCTCAGTGTTGTGAATAACAGAACCTAAACTAGTATTACGGCTCCATAAGAAAATCATGACATTGGAATCTTACATCAAAGCCATTGCGTTAGGGAGCCACAATATTAATCTACTGTTCTGTTATTCCCAGTGCTGAAATTACGCTGTTTCATATGGCTTGATCATGAGCAAACATGATTCTGGATATACAGGGAGAACAGGTATAACCAGGAAGACTACAGCACTGAAAGTCTTCTCCAGGAAGGTCGCTAACCAATCAGATTAGATTGGAAGCCCACATTTTTTCTATGCAGAAGAGACAATCTGAAGTTTAATTTCATTTTCATAAGACAAAAAGAAGTGAAACCAGGATATAAATCCAAGAACATGTTGCAGATATTCCAACTGAAGAAAAGAGTAAGCTAAGAGCCAGGAAACTTCAGATGAATGTCAAGATATTTCAACTTACATGTATTTTTTACGTTACCAAAGCTGCCCCCATTAAAACAATGTAAAGATCTTGCTTTCTTCCCAAAGAGACTTCAACACAAGCCATTAATCTTTTCCTCCAGTATAAAATATAATGGACCTAATGCAAGTAAATCCTCTGTGTTTTTTCTCAGGAATCTCAGACATGCAACAATGTGTGACAGGGCAGTAAAGAAAAATAATAATCTAACTCTACAGGAGATATGCTGTGGCATAGTAATTCAGCACTGGATGTTCCCAGGGCCACTGCCTGCATTCACCATTTGATTTTACAGTGTTTGGTTAAATTGAAACCAGATGATGTTTTTAATGAAGAGCTTTGCTTAAAAAGATTTAAAAAAAAAAAAAAGAAAAGAAAAAAAAAAGAAAGAAAAAATATGCTTTTCCTAACTCTGATGGCAGTTCTATATCATATATCTGCCTGGATCTGTAGAGTTGAAAATTTTACCCCTGCCACTGAGACACATTTCTGAAGAAAGGTGTGCCATGATTCAGAGGTGTCTGTGAAGGAGACCTACTCCAGCCCAAAACACATTGGTTAAAAGGAAGGACCAGTCTCACAAACATAAAAGGAGAAATTGCTCCTAGAAATTTTGGGCAGAAGGAAACAGGATGAGGAACCTGGACTCCTGTGAGGGTCACCTGGCAGCTCAAGACTGAGGCACACGCAAGCTGGTCAGGAGGAACCCAGAGGGGACACAGTCACTGTTTTGCTGCCTTTGGCAGGGGGTTGGAGCTCATCCCAGAGAGATCAGAGCCCTGATACAAAGAATCACCACTCCAAGCTTCTACACTGCAGGAGACCCTCAGTGCCTGAAACTGCTGTCCCAGCGGATGGTCTATCACCACGTGGAGCAGGACAGCTTTCAGAGCCCTCTGACTCCAGAAAGAAAACATCAGAAAGCAGTGCTTTGGACCCTGCTTAGTGGCTTAGTGTGAGCTTGGCTTCTTCACCATAAGAGCGAACAGTAGAGCAGTAAAACACCACGCACATCTCTTGTCTGCCCATCACTGACCCCCAGCAGGACCTGGCCATGGGAGTGGCTGTCAATTTAGCTTCTGGGGATCACATGTACACAAAGCCATCTCCAGACCAGCCTGGGCTGTAGGCAAGAGTCAGTATTACCCTCCTGATGGAGAAGGACCAAGCAGTGAAAGGGAGGTGATTGGAAGCCAGCAGTCGAGGACAGCCTGGAGAGCTGCCCGAGGCAGGGGAGAGAATGCCTGCAGGGGACATCCCAGCTCCTATCTGCCTACTGGCAGAGGGGAGGAGATGAGATCAGGGCTGTTTCACCACCACCAGCATCCCGCCATCCAAAAATGGCCTGGGATACATGATCATTTTGTTGGACTGAGTTTTGTATTTTGTTTTACTAAGAATTGCTCGACTTGGGAGAATTTATACTTGGATATTAGAGAGACATAAACAGCCATAAAAATTCCAGCTCTGCTTGTACAAATGATCCACTGATGTGTGTTAAATGCACTCTATTGCCGCACTAAAGTCAATTTGCAATTGATCATATTGCATTTCTAGTGTCAGCAGATATGAAAACATGTCATTTACCAATGCTTAATGAACCTCTATGCTGACAAGACATAAATATCAATAAGCAGCTCTCCAGTTAAGGAGGTTAACCAGCAAAGTACTCAGTGAAAACATTAAAGAGGTAATCATCTGGCAATTGCCGTATAGATGGAGCAGCTGCCCTCGAGGATGACTAAACCTTTGCAAAGGACCATTACAGGAAAAAAGGAGGGAAAAAAAGAGGCAATTAACTCCATGTTATAAACTGAAAAATTCTATCTGAATGAAAAAAGTAATTGCCCTTCTGGATTGCACTTGTTCTCTTTTCCATGAGTACTTGAGTTAATCTACTTCAGGAGGGCTCTTTGGCCACATTGGATATTTGGAAAGGAAAAAGCAAAGCAGTAAGTTGCTCCACCTTGCTCTTCTTAACTCTTCCCACTGACACTGATCCTACTTTCTCTTTTAATGTTTCTGTTGCTTTCATGAGTATTTTAATCCAAAGATCTTCCCTCATTTTTAGGACAAAGCTTTCAGTTTCCTGTAAAGTTAAAGGAACACAATAAAGGGAACATTACCAGTGCTTAGAAGCACTTCATGAAAGTAAAACACAGCAGATTAAACTTTGCTTTATAGTTAATGGAGCAATTTAACAGCAGCTACACTCACCACTGGACTGAACATAAATTTCAAGTTCAATTCAGATTTTAAGCAGATGTAAATGGTGTTTATATTTAATCTATGAAGCCCAAGGCAGCGAGAGTTTTTGGAGCAACCACAGGTGTCCAGAAGAGTTTAACCTCTCATGGCTCAGATATCCCTGCTGCTCGCAGGACAGAGCATGCACAGTTCCCCTCCTGCAGTCAGCTCTGACCATGAAATCAGCCTGTTCTGCGCAGTCAAGGTAAAGGACAGTGCGACTGCAGGTGATGCTATAGAGTACTGTAGGCAGAAGTCACTTCTCCTGTGTGACATCCCCTGACTTGGGCGCCCTTTCTCTGTCTTTCAACCGTTTCACACCCCAGACAGATACCAACTACCCTCTGCCTGCAGCAACCACTGACCATACCCCAGCCACTCTGGGTGTAGGGTGTCCCCCTCCTTGCAAGCTGCTTTCCCTTGCTCAGACAACCCCAGCATGAACCCCTGCATGCTCAACTCCCCCTCCACTCTGCCTGAGTAGCATCTTGCCTCCCACATAAGGCTCCAAGCTGGTATCCCAAACATGAGCCTCTTTCTGCAAAAGTCAGAGGGCCACATCCAGCCCACGGATGCCCAGACTGACACTGCTCATGTGTGGGGAAAGGCTGATGCTTCTCAGAGGTCAAAAGCTTCTGGTTTTGCCACTGCCCTCTGCCTATAGCTTGTGAATTAAGCATCTTTGAAAAAAAAAAAAAAGAATAACCAAGCAAACAGAAAAAAGCACTGAGTGGTCACATTATAAACAGGCACTGGAGGCAAAAGGGAAAATGTAGTAAAACTGGAGGAAGAAATGGAAGCTTTGCTTTCTGAAAAAAAAAAACCAAACATGTGGATCTTCAGAGATAGCAGGCATTTAAGGAAGTTGCTGCCTTTTATTCGCAAGTGACTATTCCAGTGACAAATACTCAATGATGCTTTAATGTACTGAACAGCAGCAGTTCAAAATCATCACCTGTGTAAGACTGGAAAAGAGGTCTGTACACCAAAAGAAATGCAATTAGCAGGAAATTGTGTGTGCTCTGGTATAGCCTTTGCCATGCACACTGGCAGGGTACCACATAAACCCTTCTCATTTCAGGCATGCTCTCCAGCAAAACAACCCAATCATGCAAACCCAATCCTCCTCTCTCCTGTGTACATCCTATCCTATTTCAATGCAAATATGTTGCCCCTTGATAATAACAATCACCCACAGCTCTCAAATCACAGTTTTCATCAGCAGATGTAAAAGCAAACGTCAGACCAGCACAGGTCAGTTCATGAACCCCGTTTTGCAGCTTCAGAAAGTGAGGAACGGGAGGTGCACCTCCGGGCAGGCTGAAACAGAAGCAGGGCTATGGCACCCAGAGATGCTCCCCTGGGATCCTCAGCCTCTGTGCTTGCAGCCTGGGCTGAACAGAGGTTAAGTTCGAATGGCACAGCCGTGTTGCACGTGTTCTGGGGGATATGTCTGGAGGCACTCAGCATGGCGTCCTCGTTCAGGCACCGGTACCCCTGAGTGTGCTCAGAGGATCTTGTCTGGTTTTCCCCCTGGTTGCTGCCTCATTTGCACTGATTTACCTCTACTCACACCTCTCAACACAGAAATGCTAGTTTTCCATATGCCCTTAAAGTGAAAATCTTAAAAAAACTAAGTCAAAACTCAAATAATTTGCATGGATTAAGCTGTGATGTATAGTGTTTTAAGCATTCTGGTAACTCCATGACAGCCAAGCTTCAAACTTCAAGTACCAAATATAAGATGTAAGGGAGATGAGAGAGAGGTTTAACACATCCCTATTAGTGTATGCATTAACTGTTTGTGATGAAATTCAGAGGGTAGAGTTGTAGAAATGCTTCTCAAAAGGCTTTGGAATGTACTGAAGAATACAGTATCCAATAAAACAAGATGGCACAGAAGCCTTCATTTCCACTGCTAACAGTTAATTGGATCACAGCTACTATTTGGCTAACTACAACTTGGATCAAACCTGAAGAATGACAGAATTGCAATCAGTAGCACAGTCTTAATATTGAATTAAATATATCCTCCACATCAACCACGGTTTTGCACAAATAACTTGGGAGCATTCCATGTCGCACAGCAGTACTCTAAAAATACATTTGCTTTCAGATAGGATTATAGATGGCCGAGCAGTTTCTTCTTAACTCACACCTGAACTTCAGAGTCTTTGCCCACTACAGTAAGCTGTAATCGAATTAAACATTTGCTCCCAGGTATGATTATATCTCAACCTTATAGAGATATCTTATTATTATTGCTGTTTTGTGTAGCAAGGGGGGAAAAGGCTTTATGTAACTCCATGCTTGATTTTTCAGAAATGAAATAAAAGAAGAGGTTTCGTTTGCACTGAAGGATGAGATTTCCCTCTGGATTTGCTGCCCTCTAGATATCTTTCAGTAGAAAACTGCTGTGCTTTTTAAATGGATTTTGCAATAATCTGTTTTAGCTGAGGATGCAATGGGGAGGGGATAAATGAGCACAAAGGCAGGGAAGAAGCAGTGCTTGAATAGTTTGTCAGGATGTCTTTACAAAGATAAGAAGTCTTCAGACAACGCCAGTTGTCCAAAGGAAGGGGGGCGGTTATATTTGTCTATGGGGGAGACAAATCAGCGCTAAAGAAGTGCTGGGTAGTTGCTGTTACGGGACAACACGCTCCATTTGCTCCACAGACGGAGCAGTGAGATTATCAGCACATCATTCCCACACACTGCTCCACTAATGGGCGTTAGTGCTGATGTGAGAAATCTTATGTGAAGAGGCGTATTTCTTCCCACAAACTCCCTCACTATGTGCCTCTTGGATAACAAGGCTCTGCCAAGCTTTTCTCAGTGATGCCAAGTTCTGGGTTGGTAGCACCACTCCAGGCATTCCAGGTTTGTTTGGATTTCTCTGCAGCAGAGTATGAAATTGTTTCAGAGACTTTAACAGAACCCTATTTGCTAAATTCGCCATTTCCAGTCTTGTGGTAGTTCTCATCTTCTGGTAGGGAACTCAACAGAAAATGTCTTAGTAGAGGGATGCGTTTGAGTGTGCAATAGGAGTGTAAGAGAAAAATGTCATACAAAACAAGAACAATACTGTTGAATCATTATAAGATAATAATAAAAGGAGGATTAGGTAAGCGGGGCAACCTATAAATAGACAGTAACCGTAACTGAATTCTTCAGCTTGTTCAAGGCCAATTGGGAAAAATGTTCAGGCTTCCTAGAGCAAGAAACCTCTAAATGTCCCTCCAAATGAGACAAGACAAATAAATTGTTTCAATTATCTCTCTATTTTGTGTCTTAACCAGGGTGTTTACTTCAGGAAAGACTAGGGGAAAAGAAAATAAATAAAAAAGAAACCAAAACACTTTGTCATTAGATGGAAAAAATAAGGCCTGGCTTTTGGAGCCCTGAGTCTTTACATATGTATCCTAACCAGCTTTCAAGTAATTTAACTCATAAACAAATATTTGTGTAGACTTCTCCCCAGGCCAAATCCTGTTTAAAAAGTACATTTCTTCTCAGCCTAGATGTAAATAGCCCTATTGGTCCCAAAGAAACAGCCACTGCAGCAAGTGTTGCTTGCATTTCAGTGTCTGCAGGATCAGACCCTGCCATCTGACAGCTTGACAAAATTATATGTTGGCATGTAGAAAGCACCATTCATCAAGGGAAACTAAGGGAAAAAACAGTTATTAACTCTCAAGGTCAATGTAGGGTGATCAATATTATTATTTGCATGTGGATAAGTTGAGACAGCAGTTCAGCACTTTAGCAATTATCTGAGATTCAATACAAGTATTAAATACTTAAAGTATTCGATCACGGGCAGTTAAGAAAAGAAACTCCTAATTCTGCTCACTTTTTGCAGGAGAAAGATGGGTTCCATCAGCTGCCAGATATTGCTGGGTACCTTCAGGCCTGCTCTCAGACTGAGTTCACACAGGTGGCAGAAAGGTAACCTTTTGTCTTGCTTGTCTTCCTTGACACTGGAAACAGAAACCTCCAGCTATCACAAAACGCCCTGCCTTGGTGACACTTCAGCTGAAAATTCCCAAATCCACCCAGACAGCCCGTTGCAAACAGATTACAGCAGGACTTCATGTTGGAACAAGAACTGGCAAATACACATGAAAACATGCATGCAGGCAACAGCAGCTGAAGATTGATTACACAGGACATAGCACCACACACACTTGTACCTGTGGTCCCACCAATTAGAAAAAAATCCCCTCTGAGTTTCCTAACTTTATCACGTATCCAATCCCAAATCCAGATTTTCACTTACCGGTTCAAGGTCAGTTTTAAATCTTACAGTGTTTTTCTCCTCTGATGGTAAGAAAACATAAATTCCTCATTTTTAAATGCATGAGCCTTTAAAGTGTTACTCCTGTCCCATTATCATGCCTTCAGCTGTTTTCAGACTGTGGCTTATCTGATTTGATCAATCCAATCCTGGGAACCAGCTTCTTTGGCTGTTATGAACTCTTGCCCAGTCCTTGGCTTTGGGCAGTGGAAAGGATGCTGAACCCACACCCCAGATCTGATTATCTTGGGCCAGCCAAGAGCAGACAAATCCCAAAAGATAATTTGTACTAAATTTTGCAGATGTCCTCACAAGTGTCAAATGTCTTTTTAAGTCCTTGGACGGAATGGCCAGGCCTTGGCCGTTCCCACCAGCACTGCTGGGAAGAAAGAATGAGAGCTACATGGTTGTTACTCGTGCCACTTGTTGCCTGCCTGAAAAGTGCTTATATGCTACGGTGGTAAGTGGAGAATGAGGAGCCTGAACAGAATAAAAGTCTTGCTCTTGCTTTGGACCAGAATCTCAAGTGAATATTAGTATTTATAAATTCAAAGTCTGCCACTGGTTCAGAGCTAAATTTCAGGCTCTCATCCAAATTGAACCCAGAGCTTAAACCTTTTGACATGAGCCTTCCTCTCCACCAAGCATTTCTGTAATTAATGCATTTATTTTTTTTAACTCCTTAAAAAAACCCAAACAAAAACACAACCAGAAAACAAACCCAAAAGTGTACCAAATGAGCTGGAAAAGTACAGAGAAAACAAAGCGTTCAGTGAGAGCCCAGAAGCCATACCTCTGACTTATGTAAGTGGAAGGACAAGCAGTGTCTTCTATATAGGAGAGTTTATTTCCCCATCATGATCCAAACTAATAGTGAAGGTGGGTTCACTTGTCAGATGCATTATTCCAAGAGAGGGATAATGTTTTCTAGGGACGGAGTTAGCCACCCCCCAATGTGCATGGAACCATGGTTTTCCTCCAGTTCCACTGCCAACATCAACTGTTCTTCCCACCAGCCTAACCAGAGTGAAATCTCGACTTCCAGCAAATAAGGCCTGCTAAGGCACCTGCAGCCCTGAGGCAGGAGGACTGATTGATGAGGTTGCCTAAGCTTTGTGCTGACCTATGAAAGCTGTGACAGCATCTGGAGGAGTGAAGGGTTGGTAAAATCAACTCAGAGAATTACAAGAAGTGGTAAAAGTGGATGTGAAGGCAAAGGTGCTTTATTGCTTGTCTATTTTAATCCACTTCTGCCTATGGAAATTTGCAAGTTAGAAACTTTAGTGCTGGTTTAAAGAAAGAAGGATATATAGATGGCTGAGCTGAAGGAGGCATAGACATGGAGAGGGAGAAGGGAAATGCTTGGTATGGATTCATTAGAGGTATCACATTTTCAGTTGCACTCTTCAGCTCAGTTATGTTTCTCACATGCTGCGATGCCAAAAGTATCCCTGTCGCCTCCTCTCCATGCACGTACCTTCATTCAGCAGCTTCTCTGGGATGGGACATGGGATGTACAGCCAACATGACATCCTCAGCTCTGGTCCAACCTCTGGATTGTGACAATAAAGTGAAAGCACGAGAACACAGCTGGGCCCATCACCTCATGTGGTGGACCACTGGGTGTCAGGGTACTTCCCAACAGTGCCTGGCTTCTGACAGAAGAGGATTCCTGAGCTGGACACAAGCTCAGTTTATTTGCACAGAACAAACCTTGACAATAGCTTTAGTAGGCAGCGCTTTTGACTGCAATGACCAGCATGTGTAAAGAGAAACCTGGGCTGCCTAGGTGGCTCAGCAACAGAGAGCATGGTCTTTGTGGTGTAGAGCTGAAACCTTTCAATTCTGGTCTTACTTTGCCAGAGCTCTTGTGCAAATTCCCTGCCAGTACTGGACTTCAACAGCCTGGAGCTGTTCACAGAATCATAGAATGGTTTGGGTTGGAAGGGACCTCAAAGATCATCTACTTCAAACCCCCTGCCATGGGCAGGGACACCCTCCACTAGACCAGTTTTCTCAAAGCCCCATCCAATCTGGTTTTGAACACTGCCAGGGAGGGGGCAGCCACAGCTTCTCTGGGCAACCTGTTCCAGTGCCTCAACATCCTCATAAGTAAATAATTTTTTTTCCTAATGTCTAATTTAATTTTACTCCAGTTCAAAGCCATGACCCATCATCCTATCACTCCATTCCCTTGTAAACAGTCCCTCTATGTCTTTCCTGTAGGCCCCTTTAGGTACTGGAAAGCTGCTGTAAGATCTCCCCTGAACATTCTCTTCTTCAAGCTGAACAAGCCCAGTCCTCTCAGTCTGTCTTCATAGGAGAGGTGCTCCAGCCTTCTGATCATCTCTGTAGCCCTCCTCTGGAGTCTGCAACAGCTTAATACCTTTCTTGTACTGGGACCCCAGAGCTGGATGTAGTAGTCTGGTGGGGTCTCATCAGAGCAGAGGAGCAGAATCTCCTTCCTTGGCCTGCTAGTCACATGAGTTTTGATGCAGACCAGGATATGGTTTGCTTTCTGGTCTGCACATGAACATTCCCAGCTCATGTTGAGCTTTTCATCAGCCAACACCCCAAGTCCTTCTCCCCAGGGCTGCTCTTAATCCATTCTGTGTTCAGCCCGTATTTGTGCTTGGGATTGCCCTGACCCATATGCAGGACCTTGCACTTGCACTGGTTGAACTTCGTGCAGTTCACATGAGCCCACCTCTTAAGCCTGTCAAGGTCCTTCTGAATGGCATAACTTCCCTCCATGTTGACTGTACCACAAACTTGCTGAGGGTGGACTCAATCCCATGTCCATGTCTCCAACAAAGATTCCTAACAGTGACCATCCCAGTACTGACCCCTGAGGAATGACACTTGTCACTAGTCTCCATTTGGACATTGAGCCATTGACCACAATCCCCTGAGTGCAACTGTCCAGCTAATTCCTTATCCACTGAGCGGTCCATCTATCCAATCCATGTCTCTTCCATTTAGAGATAAGGATGCTGTGCAAAACAGTGTCAAATACTTTGCACGAGTCCAGGTAGATGACCTGGCATTGTATTTATTATGATCCTCTCTTCATTACACCTTGTGACACCATTTAGGATCCTTATAAACAAGGCAGCACAGGAATACAGACGGCAAATTGCCAGTGTCATGCTGTTGCTTGGTTTCCTCAGAAGTCCCCTCTGCATGCTTCTAAGCACAGAATAGTGGCCGTGAGGAAACTGCTAGCTGTCAGGATCTGCTTGGCTCTTTCAGCCCAATATCTCTGTGCACTTCACTTGATATAGAAATGTGCTTTTTTCTATATATATGTAAATGAAGAACAAATAAGGGGGATCTGTTAAAAGTTCCAGTCAAACCCATCATCTATATACAGACAGAAAGATAAAGCACCTGCAGAACATTGCATTCTGGACAATTATAGAGGCAAAATAACATTGTTTAATGATATATCAAGATCACCTTCTCACCAAAGCCATCAGCTCACACTGGTGAGAACTGAATTCTTACTGGTACAAGTGAAATTAATTCCACTGGCATTAACTCAGCTTACACCCATTGAGGACTTATGTATTGCTTTGCTGCAATGAATTCCACATCCTCATGTGCTCAGAGTGATCGGTGAATTGGATTTACTCCATGGCACTTTTCAGACATTCACTGTCACTGCATTTTTCCAGTTGTCCCAGTTTTTCCCTTCCCACCTCCTTTTAAAACTTTGCCCATACATTTCACTTAAGCTTCTAAATGAGATATGTCTATAAAGAGCATCTGGGTCAGCCAGCCTTAATTTGAAATGTCATTACACCCACACTAAACTTCTCCTACCAATCCCACAACAACCATCACAGTTTGTATGTCTCCCAGAACAACCTTAGTGAAGTTGTGGTCTTTTCATCTTTCAAAAAGCAGGAAAATAGGGGGAGGAGGTAAGAAACCACCACCTAGAGTGGTGAAGGCTGAAATTGTCCAGAGAAATAGAGCAAGGAAGTATTCTCATTTCCACAGATTTTTCTGGCTGCAAAGGTGTAAATCTTTATCTGGAGAGGGGGAAATGGTAAGCTGTAAGCTTTTAGCTTATGCTTAGCTCAATTCCAACTAACTATAAATCAATTTCATTTTGTAAAGTTCAGAAATCTCTGAGATGCTCCCACAGTTCGGAATATCATTACCAGGTCTTCTGCACAGTCTTTCCTGTGGGTAACTGAAAGAAGCTGTTTCTGGATCAGTGGAGTTAAAAGGACTAAATCTGAACTAAAGGTGGAATGCTTTCCTCTTTCTTAACCTAAAAATTAAACAGCAAATATACCTAGTTTCTCTCTCTAGTCAGAAAGGCACTTTCAAAAGGAAATTCATTTCATCCTAGGATAGGTGTTAAAAATAGGCTGAATGTATTGCCCTCTGAAGCTGCTTACCTAGATATTTAAATGTCTCAAGGATCTGTATCTTTATCCATAAGAGACTGGATTCAGTCGGAGGTAAAAATGCCTCCATCCAGGTGTCAACATGCACGTGATGTGTCCAGGTTGCCATTTTGATGATATAGTAAGTAGACCCCTGAGAGTAATTCTGCTCTCTCAAGCAGACAGCTAGGACTGATTGCATAGATTGACAGCTGAAGGTCTCCAGTGTGAACTGCAGATGCCAGTCCAGAACAGAAACAGTCCTGAGTCAAATCCTCATGTGTATGTCCCACTTACTCCAGGGCATCCCAAAGGGCACCAGACACCTATATTTAAGCAACTGAACTGAGCCCTTGGTGCTTGCACACCTCTCTGGACCACGCCAGCAGTGCTGACTGATCATCATTGACTATGATCAAAGCACAGACAGACATTTCACATGTAGACACCTCCATGCAGGTGCCAATGATTGCCTAACTCTCATGTTAAAAACTTCACACAGCAGTTGTGACACGGTAGCAGCACAGCAAAGTGTTTTTCAGCCTGCGTATCCCACCATGTGCAGCCCATTTTCCCAAGGAGGACACAGAGGCAGCACAAACCAACCTAGCATCACTGGTCACTTGTCACTGGCACTGCAGAAACAGGCTCAAGGACAAACCCTACTCTTAGTCCTTTGATTAAAAAAATTAGGTTAAGAAGTCATTAATGGGAAACAGAACCTGAGCCCTGGAGGAAGGATCTCTAGCAGTCAGTAACGAAGTCTGAATTGTCTCATAATTCCTGCTCTTCCATCATGACCAGGTCCCTGTACAAACTGCTTTAAGAGGTCTGAGTCTCCTTCTGACCTATTTGCTCTTCCCTCATTACAAGCAGAAGAGAAGCAAATGCCTCTTTGAATTTCATCAGAAAGTGTACATCCTTGTGTTGTCATGGGAATAAAAGTAATATACATTTTTTTGAGCTCCAGTGGGGCATATCAACAACAGCAGCAGTATGGTTTGAAAAACAGTAAATCACTTTCTTAACAGCTACACCAAACTTTGGCTGCTTTCAGCTACACTTCAATGTGTAGGTACTTTGGGTTCAAACTTATTATCATTCAAACGCTTGTTTACAAAGGAATGGTAGGAGATGTTTAAAATATGAGTGCAAGCAAGGGCTCTTCAATCTCATGAGCCGATCTGAAGTTAAGTGAGTGAATCACTCATCTGCGGTCAACTAATAGGAGGAGAAAATCAACTCTGAGAAACCAATTATAGTTCTATACCTCTATCCTCCAGGATGTGAACTCAAAGTCAAATAAGTCCCCAGAAACCAGTCTCCTGGACTCACTGGGAATATTCTGCATGCCAGAATAGAGTAAACTTGTTTTCAGAAGATCTAAATGGAGACATCCAGACTGAAAAGGCAAGATAGCAGCACAGCCTGCCAACTGTAAGCAGAAGTATGAAAAACAGAAGGTAAAATTACAGGGATCAGATTGGCTTGAGCATTTGAGATTGCAATCGAAGCAGGACAATGAACATAATGAGGTATTAACCCATCTACCAATACAGGGAAAAGGATTTACCTACCAAATAAAATTCAAACTGATAGGTGACTGTCATCCTCTCAGGACACCAGCTCCCAGTACTCTTTAGGGGAGATGTTGTAGAGCTCCATCATGTACTCTTTATGATCTCCACAAGAAAAATGAAGTGTCAAGTAATAATCTAGAGGGGGGTTAGATGCAGTGTCCTATTTCGGGCTCCATCGTTTTGTCCTGATTTTGAGGATTGCACTTCCTTGTGGGATTCAACTGACCTCAAAGCAGGAAGACTTTAAACAGCAAAGTTTCAGTGCTTATAATCCCTGAAGCCCTTGCAGTAAGAGGGTCCCGCTGAAGGTGGGAGAATTCAGTGAGATTCAGTGCCAGAATTAGTACATAAACCATCATGGCCCTTTGCCTGGATTTGGAGACCCTAGACACAATTTGCAAAGCCACCAAGCACCTAAAGTTCCAGCTGAACTAAGCAGTTCAGGAAAAAAACCAAACCACAACCTTCACAGTAAGTGACAAAATAATACATCTTTTCTGAGAAAAAAAAAATGTGTTTTAATTTAACTTTGGCTTCTTGGAGTATAAAGTAGATAGCAATTTCTTCTAGACACAAGATCTCAACCTTCACTCTCCCACCTTTAACCATGAAGGGGAGCAGCAGAGGATCACAAACTGCATAGTTACAATTTGCCTTATTCTGGCAGAATGATTAGGAAACATATCTGGTTTTCTGCTAACTGGAGCCAAGCCACACATCACAACTTGGAGATCTTAGAGTTCACAAGGTGTTACTGATAATTGGCATGAAAATTTTCCCCAAGACTGTGGCTATAATCTCTATTTCCCACTCCATAGTCCTGCTCCTGAGAAGGAAAAGTTTCTTTGTGTTAATGATGAACAGGGTGGTTTTGAGAATTGGTGACCATCACCAACATCTTATTGTGTTATACAGCCCGAAGTAGATTTGGGTATGGGAAGAGATGTCAGAGCTGCCTGCTGTTCTGCTGGTGTAGAGGTAAGATCACTGCATGTTGGAGATGTGGACTGCATCCACTCAGATGTGGAAACCAGCTCTAAAGAAACATTTGCAATGGCACTGATGTGCAAGTCCTATGGTTCAAGGGTCTGAGTTCTCTGGAGCTTTGACAGTTATGGGTGTTTTTACAAATGTAATGGAAAGACCCAAACCAGCTGGTGACTCAACTCTACCATGGGTCTCACATCAGGAAAAGCCCACAAGCCTGCATACCATCACACTGTCACATCAAGCAGCTCATGTGTGACCACATGAGCCAGAGCACACCATGGCATTAGAGAGGGGAGACCTTTCTCATAGAAGAGCACTGAAAAAGCTGAGCAGCAGGACCGTTGGGACTGTTGGGGAGCTGAGTGAACCAGCCATGCTCCTCTGCTCCATGCTGCCATGGCTAAACTGATTTGGCATCTAAATTAGCTAATTTAAAGGTGTCCTGGGCACCTCTGCTCCATCTTTTCCTCGCTTCCGTGACTGCATAGACAATTTAAAGGAAAAGTTGAAATAAAGTTTTTCTAAAATCTGCAGTCCAGTTTATCACACATAAATATAGAGCTTCTCCAGGCATCTTGTGGCTGCTGCTGCTGCTGAAAATACCCAGTGAAACACTCGAAATGCTGTATGCTGGATCTTGCTGATGAGAAAATAATTGTACAGAACAGAGAATAGAGAAAACCAGCAGGGTTATTCCAGAAGCCTGTATTTGTCTGTTTGTTTGTATCATTTAATGTTACTATAAATCGCTATTCTCTAATGAGCAGAGCATATTCTGCTGTTCAGATGTACAGATCTCAAGAATGAGGCATAGCATCCTATGGCTTCTAATTAGCTGTGCTGGTATAATTGACTCTGGCTGGGCACCAGATCCAGTACCGCTGTGAGCTGACAACGGTATGAGGAGGCAGCAGCAGGTATAGAGCAACAGCAGCGTCACACACCTGGGAAGGGGAGGCAAGGAAGGGGAGATTCTAGGGATAGGGGAAGAGTAAATGGAAGCAGAGATTAGCAGAAATGGAAGAGAAGGACTGACAGGCAAAACCAAAGAATAAAGGAGAAGTGGAAAGAAGGAGGTAGTAGTTCTGTTGTCTGTCTAAAAGAGCAAAGAACCACTGGTGGGAGCTGATAGAGACAGCTGATTTCTAACAAATGGTCTGGGCATTAAATATTTGTTAATTTTTGAAATTTCTTTTAAACTGTTTCAAAGAATCGTACTGAGGGTTTTTTTTTTCCAGGTAGCATAGGCAGTTTATCAGCCTTTGCTGATAGCATGGAAATAGGCAAGTACCTTCGCAGCAGTCCATGGAAAGAAAGAACACAATGAGGTGGCCACAAATCATCCCAAATAGTAAAAAAATAAGAAAGAAAAACACACACTGTTAAGGGTAAAGGTATGGATTGTGATGACATCCTTGTCTCAGCTCATCCGGAGTATTCCCTATAATCACACAGGGATGTTGTTAAATGATGGTAACATTGAAACTGTATCTAACTAATTCATGCATGGCATCTGGGGGAATTAATGCTTTCCCTTTCTTCTTCTGAAGTTTGATTCTTTGCCATGTACATTTTCTGTTTCTCTAGTACCAAATTAATTCAAAATATCATTTTTGAGAAAAAATATAGTACTATATATCATCTATCGAATGAGACACTGACAGTGGCACTGATGATTCAGAAGCCCCTGGCTTTACCTATCAAGTTGGAGGGCCTTAACAGTTTTGTTAATATTTTTCTTTCCCCATGTAGGCATCCACCACAAAGATGCTATCTTGGTGCTACCTGCAGGAAGGTCGTCCCACCACAGCTCCCACTGATAGTCTTCAATTCCCAGTGTCTGCCCTCCTGCAGTTCCCCACATCAGCCTTTGCATCCTCTGTAGGACTTAAAATTCAAAAGCAGTGTGTTGGCTTTCTAAGCAATATTCAACTTTCCAGACCCATAAACGGGCATACAGAAACAACAGCTTCTCTCAGAGACTGGAAGCAAGCAGATCGCTCAGCCCCTTTCTTGGTTTGTCACCTCCCAGGGCAGCTGAACGCAGGGCGTGGTGTCACATTGGTGGGATAACACCATCACAGAGCAGGGACAAGTCATGGGACTGACGCAGCCTGGAGATGGCAAAGATGGTCAGGGCTTTTTAAGCATGCATCCTGGCATGGTCTCATCAGCCAAGACATGTGCAGCAAGCTCCCCTCTCTTTGATTTCGAGTGTCCTACATAGGCCAAAGTTCCTTTGAGGTTTACCTGAATTACAGTACTTGCTGCTTCTTTGTCCGTTGCAAGACTGGCCCAGTTGGAGTCATGACAGATTAGTGATGAGGTGTGATTTTTTTGTTGCAGAAACCTTGCTCTTTAGAACTTATGATGACACCATCTTCCTTTTCCTTTTTTTTTTTTGTCAATTTTTCCTACTTTATGTTCTGTTTTTAAGCAGTTTATAAACCAGAAATGTCTGGGTAAAGAGACTGTGTGCTTCCTTAAATTATCTCTATCTTGTTTTTAACTTCCTGCAGAGTTGTTACCCTCCACTTCTCCAATGAAATAGCTATTTTTAATTAAGGAAGGCATGTTTCTGCTGCAGATCAGCTATTTCATACCAAGCTCCTTCAGAACTTTTCAATGTACCATCTGGAGCTGATAATTTGCTGCTTTTTAAATTATCGATTTGTTCCAGCTCTTCTTCTGACACATCTTGATTACCAGAAAAGAGCAAGTCCCAGTAGGTATTGCTCTGATATTCTCTGTGCTGAAAAGTGATGCAAAGAAATAATTTAGATTCTCAGCAACGTCTTTATCTTCAATTTCTGCCTTCAATCTTCAGTGATCCAGTTTCTGAACTACCAATTAATTATTCCTACTCTTCTCACTGATAAACCTGAAGCATTCTTATTTTATACCTTTTAGCTGTTTGCAGCTCCCAATATTTACTTTAATTTCCCTTTCATCCAATCTTTATGCTAATTAATAAATTTATGTATTGGTAAACTAAGGTTAGATTTTCAAAATTGGGAGAATTCCCATTTGACTCAAAAATGCTCTCCAGCCCGGCTATTCAGTTGTACTTGTTTACTCTTTGCCTGCCTAGAATTATTTTTGTTAGCAACATACAGACCCTCCAGACCCTGCTATTTATCTTAAGTGGAATTCATGGCATCTTTAAGGATGAGTCACTTTCTTGTGCCTAAAAATTGAGCCACTTTCCCACTAAACTAACTGGACCATAGTAGACTTACACGTCTGTTTGCATCTTTGGATGAAATCTTGCTTTGGATTCCTCCCTATATATCATTTAAGATGAAGAACCAAAAATTAGGATATTGTGATTTGGGCACCTAAAAAGGAGGCTTTTAATCTAAAATTCCACATCTACTGATAGGTCTGTCCCAGGCTGAAAAAAATAGGCACTTACCCCATGTTTTAGATCTGCTGAAGGCAGAAACTAGGCAGCAGCTGGCAAGCCTGGAGTATATAATCCACCCCAGTAAAAACCTGGTGGTGGAAGCTACCTTTCTGCAACAGCATGGTGATTATAGTACTTACTTACAGACATGGGAAGCCTGCATGAGAGGGGGTCCAACCAGCACTGTCCATCACAAAATGAAGCCACAGTGAGAGAGAGAGAGCACATGCTTTCCCACTCCTTGGGACAACTTCTTGGTTCAGAAAGAGACACAAAACTTCTGGGGTGAAATGAAGCCTGAAGCTATACTTTTGTGGGTCAGAGTCTCAGAAGAGAGAGGTCTTCTAGGTTTGAGTCATTGTGCAGATCCTTAGCAGTTTATTTTATTCAAGCGTTCAGTGTGAAATGGTCCCTAAAACAAAGTGTGTAACTTATTGTCTGGTGCCTGCTGAGACTCCCCTTTAATACACAGAAAGGGCTTATCTTCCCAAGACAGAGATATGCAGTACCATGTTGATTAAAGTCATGGCCTGAACCCTAAGCCATCTCCTGCTCACAGAGCTCACTCCTGAGGCCTGGGCTTGAGCAATATCCAGCACTGGCCCTAAGACCTGACAGTTCCTAGGCAGAGCAAGCTGATCTGTTCCTCAAGTCCACAGGAAAAGTGAAGGTATTTGAACAGACTTGCCTCAGGCTACTTTCATTTTTGTTATGCGCCTTTCTAGATTGTTAGAAGCTTCTTCAGTGTTTTCTTCAGGTTTCCTGCTGCTGACACACCTAATTACTGCTAGAGAAGAGAGTTCCTCAGCCTCTCCCCTACCCAGCTCTCTCCTCATGTGCTGCCCCATGAGTGCTCATGCAGCAAAAGCTCCCACAAAGTGTCATCTAAGCTTTAAATCTTTTACTATTTGCAAGTAGTTGAGAAAAAAAAAACCCACCTCACAAAAAATCTGCCTACCTCTGGCCATTGAATTGCTGTTAATGATTTTGGAAAAGAGGAGATGCAATGCAGCACAACAGACAAAATCCTCAAATCCTTACAGCACTGGCCTCAATGGTGGGTCCACACCACGTGTGGCTTGGCCAGCTTCCCCATGAATGGATCTCTCCTCACTGACCACTTCACTGCCAGCAGCCACGCTCACTTCAACCACAGAGGCTCCACAGCAGAACAGCAGCAGCACTTAGAGAAGCCCTGTAAACCATCCAAATACCTGCAGAAGGTTTGCTTCCTGCCTCTGTGTCTGAATACAGGAAGACCTAAATTTGGTAATACCTGTTCACATAGTAAACACCTCAGGTAGGAGCTGCTGATTTACATCACATATAAAGCCCAGTGACTGTCTGGGTCTGCATGCAGAAACACTCAGAGACATAAGCCCTCCTGCAACTGCGGAAAAGGCCTTCGCTGAACTCTTCCATTAAATATGCTGCAAATGCCCAGTCCGGTGACTCGGTGCTGCTACAGCCACACTGCCAGGGCATCCGCTGACCTGATCCTGCTCCTCTTTCCTGGTCAAATGTGAAGTCTCTAAACCCAACCAGAAGACAGTAATAAAAGAGAAAATCAACTAGAAAATGTCACAGTAACCATCTGACATCTTGCTGTGCTGAGACACCCTGGTCTGAAAAACCCAAATTCCCCTTTTCCACCTCAAATTGTCCCATCCTGTGCTGGCTGCAGACCTGCAGGCTTGCTGTGGCCCACCAGCACGGGCAGGAGGCAGGCGCCTCGTGCCCCGAGACGCAGGGTGAGGGTTCCCCGGAGTTGTCTGCCCCATCAGGCACCTGCAGCACCTCCGCTCTGCACATTCCACACCCACTGCACACCAGAGACAAAATGGCATTGCACCCCACTTTCGACCCCGCTCGAGTCCTTGCCTTGGAGCAACAGAGCCACCCTTACGCTTACCTTTCCCAGACACGTGTACGTGGGGACAGGCCGCCTCAGAGGATGGCAGAGGGAAGCTGGCAGGCGGTGGGTCCCTGAGGAGCCCCCGTGAGCGGGCGTGCTGCTCCCCACCCCTCGCAGCGATGCAGCGGGCACCCAGCAAATGCTTGGCTTTGGCACGGTGCTTCTCAGGCGGTTGCTTGGATGAGGGCAATGAGCTGTGAAGCTGCTCCCCTCCTCGGCGTTACCATCTCGCCAGCCACGCAGTCCAGGGGAAAAACATCGCCTTCAAGAACCAGCGTCATCTCCATCGAGGGCGCAGGGCTGGCTGGCTGGGAACGGCATTACATATCAGAGCGGATGCGCCCCGGGTTCAACACTGACACCTTCTTCTCCCAAAAGAAAACGAGGACCCCAAAGAATAACATGCAAGACAGATGGAAAACAGGGAGGACCGCATCGAAAGATGCTTCTGGGTCAGGGCTGTGCCGCTTCCCCGGTTCAACAGCACCATCTCCTGGGTGTCCCCGGCCGCTCCCGGCTGCTGGCACCCCGATCCCCAGGCGCTGCGCCCCGGCAGCATCTCCCCAAGACCCTCTGCAGCCTTCCTCTGCAGCTACCTAAAACTGCTAGCTTATTTGTTTTCCTTTCAGGCAGTCTCAGTCTTCTTGCACCTCTTTTCTTTCACATATTGTTGCTTATCTCTCATGGAGCATTGCAGACAGAATGTAAATACAGAGAATACCGAAGAATCCTAGATTCTATATAGTATTAATCAGCTGTACAAGATAGTCCTGAATACCAAAACCTAAACCTGGTTTCTTCAGAGCTGTGAAAGTTTGAATAGGTACCCTGTCTTGATGGAGCACAAGCCCTTTGCAGTAGTCAGAAAGCATCGCTTCGCAGGGAATACCTAGATTTCCCTTAATCAAAATAAACCAAACCAAACCCTCAAGCCTAAATCTACTTGAAGGGACATTCAGATTTTAGGCAAGACAGGTATGAATAGAAATGTTAGGTTTCAAAGCATTACCTTCCAACAGGGAAATCCTGACAGGTAGTATTTCAAAGACACTCATTGCAGTGTGTATTTGAAAGCTCTAAAATGCTTGTTGAGATGCCCCTCTATAAGCATGTGGTTTTCACTCACTGGACCATAGGTTTAAGACTGAAGGTTTCAAATCTTTATTCTCCTTATAGCTGTTATTGTACAAATAGCAAATCACTTCTCTGTATTTCAGTTTGTATCAGTCTGCAAAGCTAAGATCTGAGTGCCCCACTTCACTGTTTGGGGGCTGAATTGTACGTAAAGCCCTTCAGGCTATGAAGAATGTGAACACCCTGTGCAAGATTTGTGTCAGAAGGGACAACACGTTACTCCAAAACCACAGACACATCCCAGGATCTCCATGTACCCATAGGAGCAGCCTCAAGGATTTTTATGTAGAACAGCTGCAAGTATTAAAAATAAAATCATTGTTCCTCTGTTGTTTGTTAGAATTAACTTATTTAATTGGCAAAGCTGTTTCAAAATTAATGTTAAAGTGGGCCCTTGGATTCTTCTTAGGTCCTTACAAACCATCATCACCTGCACACATTTAAGGTAGACAAGGTACTTGGAAAAAATACAGTACGTATTTCAACAGCTAGTGAAAAGTTTCTGGTCTCCCTCTGTCTTTAAGGAAATTGAGCCTTGAAAGGCTTTCTTTCTTTCTTCTTGAGAGGGGAGCACAAGCCAGCAGCCTGCTGTCCTGCAAGGCTTTCTGCTGTCTGATTAATAAGTGATCTTCAAAAGATATGACCGTGTGGTCATGATACAGAGCACTGCACATTCATCTCAGCCACATCGTATGACTACCATGAATTTTATAGAGTATGATGGTCTTTGTAACTAAAACCTTCTTTGCTCCTGGCCTATGCCCTTACTTCCAGGGAAACGAGGCATGTGTTAGAAGCTGGAAAGTTTATAAATCAGAATTTTAGCTATCTCACTTCTATTTTCTGTGTAGCTACAAACCTGTTTTTCCTAAAAGACGTGTCAGGTAGGCCTCGAGTCGCTAAATCAGTCAGGAGTTTCTATAGCCATGACCAGGCCACTTAAGAGGCAGCAGTGCTGTAAGGGTTCAGTGGAACAAGCAGCATCCCAACAAAAAAATTTAAAACCAATTAGCTTTGTTTTATTTAAACCTTCCAACTCACTTTAACCATCCTTATTGCCTTTCCACCTTTGCTCCAAAAGGTAGCATGTACCTTGTAACTAATGAGCGGGTTTTTTTCTTACTCAGTCTTGTAATACAGATGTTAAAACCCCCATGCAAGAAGATCTGGTTTCTACGGAAGGGATTTGCAAACTGGATTAGACAGGGCTTTATTGCTAAGGCTGCCACCTCTGCTTTTTAATATTGCCCTTCTAAGATGCAGGCACTGACAGGACCTTGGTGGAATTCTTGTTGCCAGCTCAGGAGACGTTTTCCTCGGTACAATTCTTCGATTTCATGTTCCCACACTTGATTGTTTTCTACGCACTTTGTTAGCACTGACAGACTCCTGGGAAACTCCTGCCAAGGATTTCTAGACAAGCAGTGGAGAATATTGACCAGATCCAAACGTTTACTAGCAAAATTAAGGCAAGGAGAAGGTCATTGGCACTAAGAACCACACATGCCCTGTAACCCATTAAGATGTCCTGAACTGTTAACAACTTGTTTCCCAGGAAAACAACTCTTCATGCACCTGCTTTGAATTCTCCCAAATCAAAACTAGCAGCACAGTAACAAGTGTTTGCAACCTGCTTCCTTCTGCTCTCCACCAGGACCAGTTCATGAAGAGCAAAGAAACCCCAGGTCCTGTATAGGTGGAGGTTTAGGACACCAGATATATGTTGGAATATGAACCTTGCTTTATAACATACATGGTGAGCGGCGTTAGAAGCAGCAGAGGGTGAGTGTAATTTATCATTTGGCAAAATTTGGTCCACTCGGCTCAGCCTTTTACTACAGCAGCAGCACTGAGGACATCCTCAGAATAAACTATAAGCTATTATGATAATGGTTTCCAGTTTGGCAAACATTCATACTACAATCCTGTAATAAGAGAATTAACACTCGTAGGTAATACTTTACATTCATTGTAAGGCCTCAGTAGTGTGATGCCGCCAAAGTGAGTCAGAAGCATCTCCCTGGAGAGGCAGGCAGCCAGAATGCCTGCCTGGTACAACACACTGAAACACAACCAGGGCAACGGGAGGGACTCTGTGCTGCTTTGGAACTGTCACAGAATAGAATCATAGGATATCCTGAGTTGGAAGGGACCCATAAGGATCATCGAGCCCAACTCCTGGCTCCACACAGGACCAGCCAAGTCAGAGCATGAGAGCATGCTGTGACTGAGTGCATCATCCAGACGCTTCTTGAACTCAGTCAAACTCATTTCTGTGACCATTTCCCTGGGGAGCCTGGTCCAGTGCCCAACCACCCTCTCAGTAAAGAACTTCTTCCTAATATCCAAGCTAAAACTCCCCTGTCACAGCTTCATGCTGTTCCCTCAGGTTCTATCCCTGGTCACTAAAGAAAGATTGTTGTCTGCCCCTTCGCTCCCCCTCCTTCCTAGTCAGGAAGCCACAGACGACAATGAGGTCTCCCCTCAGTCTCCTTTTCTCTAGGCTGAACAAACCAAGGAACTTCAGCCTCTCCTCGTAAGACTTTTGCTCCTGACCCTTTCCCATCCTGGTTGTCCTCCTCTGGACACTCTCCAATAATTCTGTGTCCCTGTCAACTCTGACCAACCAACCTTGATGTGTAGAAGCCCTGCAGGTGACCGTGCTCATGCACAGCCCTGACACCTGTCTCATTCTTACTCCAACAGGCCAAACTCCACACCAGGCCACTTTGCTTCTTTTTTCACCTGAGATGGCAATAGCAGCTCCTCACCTTTTCTCTCAACTTCAGCAACTTCAACCAGCCTTCCCAGGCCATGTTTCTGAGCACAATCACACCTTTGCTCTCTGTTGTACAGCTGAGTGACAAGGGAAACATGAGACCCCCAACGTCAGCTCAGCACATCTACAGTCACCCCAGATGACAATACCGTGTGTTGCCTTCTCTCATTGCCAAAGAGCACAAGAAAAGCAGGTGCAAATCTCTTGTCAACAAGGGGCATGTTTTTTTCTCCCCAAAAATCAACTTATTTGCAGCAATATCCCTTTGGGATCAGAAGCATATGCTCCCTTTTGCCATTAGCCTTTAGTGTGAAATACTGCCCACCTTCTAAAATGATAACTGAGAACTAGTCTTTTGGGGAAAATACTCTATGAACTCCCAAAATAAAAGCATCTGAAGTTTTACAACTTAAATACATTGTTACTATTGTTATTGCAGTTGTTTTAGCATGAGCATTTATACAGATGCAGTATGTAAAACAACTGCTCACACACAGAGCCTGGAAAGCTCAGCTCATACAGGCTTGCAGGCAGAAGTCACATTTTATGCTTTCAGTCTTGTGGCTTTGTCACACACACTTTATGGTACCACTGCTCCCATCAGGCAAAGGACTGATATAAACACTTCTACATGCGTTATGCAAAATTTTAACTAAATAATTAAAAATCCTAAGTGAAAGGAAGTAGAGAGAAGAACTATTCATAGCTTTCAAAACAGCATGGTCTCTAAAAAAAATTACTTCTTCAATGAGAAAGACCTGACAATGCTAAAGTCACCTTGATGTTAAAGAGTACTGGAAAATATTCAACTTCCACAGGAGAATAAAGACTAGAGCTATCTGAAACAGCAGGTTTGTGATTCTGTTTATTAGTAGCCACACTAAGAATTAACCATGGAAGCAGAAAATAATTTATTCTTACCTTATTCTTTTTACTGTGTATGTCTGTTTCTATAGGGTTTTTGACAAGAATAACCAAAGATTTTAGAAAAACAAGTGAATTTCAAAATATTGTTTCACATTCGGAATGGCAAAAACTACTTCTGAGAGGTTAGCCAGAAGAGAGCTTGGTTAGTGGGAATTCAAGAGAGGCAACGCTGGAATGCTCAGAGCTGATCTTCACTGTACCTGAAGCTCTGCAGTTAATGATTGCCACATGGAACAAAGAAAAAAAATAATCTTCCATTCACATCTGTGTGCCCAACAGCCACAAGTGACTGCCTCAGAGTGTAACTTACTCCTCTACTAAGCGGTCATTCAGTCGCCTCTACTGGATCTGAGCAGCTGTTGCAAACACATGAATACACAGAGGATGCACACACTGTATTTAATCCTGGGGACACTGACTGCATTTAAACTATACAGTAAGCTTACTGTAACCAATTTTTCAAATTCTGTGAAGAATGTACCAGTATAGTTTCTCTATAGTTTCTCCACTGGACAGCTTTCTCTAGTGGAGGGGAGACTTAGAAGTGGAATACATCAAACCTCTCTAAGTTGCAGTCCTGACTTCCTCTTCCCCTGACCATTCATAATTTTTCCTTTCTCTAAATCACATTTGCTATCCCATGCAGTGGAAAACATTTTAGGTTTCAAATCAAAAGTAGTACCAGTTACATTAGTCATTTAAAATAAAGAGGAACTACTGCAGACAATCAACATAAAACACAGTTTATTTCCAATCATTTGCCTAATTCACATGCAAACTGGTTTATATTAATAAAAGCAAACTGCATTTAGAAACAGCTTGGTTAGCTTTTAACCTTAGCACTAGTGCTGTACAGCTGAGGCTACACTGGTTTATATAAGTTGCTTTAACTTACGGCAAGTGGTTAGACAGGTATTAAAGATTTCCAAGACTTTCCACGAAGAAGGATTTACTTCTTGAGCAGTGCCTCTGCTGCACTCATCTCACCTACCCAAAGCATTTCATCTGTTAATGCCATGTTTGAAGACCATATTCTTACCATATTCTTAGAAACTAGCTGTCAGGAGAAAATACTTGGAATACAATATAAAAAGATAACTTAGTAACTAGCAAATAATACAAGAATACAGTAGTAACTGAAGTACTCTCCCATACCATTTCAAGCTAGAATGCTGAAGCCTTAAAACAATTCCCACATTTTAGTACTGAAACAGAACTCCAATACACAAAAGTATATAAGCAGGAGGAAAAGCTTGTTTGCAAGAGGTAGAAAAGGTTTTATAAAATCTTTAGGCACAATTCTTAGCATTCTTTTAAAAGCCATCAAAATGTTACAAAATAATAATGACCATTATACAGGTATTTGTATAGTCTGTTTATTTTTAACCTTGTGTATTTCATGCACTCTCATATAATCTTTTTTCTTCTATATTGTTTGAAGAATATTTTTCTCCCATATCATATACAATCAGAGAAGTTTTACAGGCTCTCAGGAAAACTTATCACCAGGAGTTCCACAGCAACACCGATATACTATTACTTAACGCTTCTCTGAGAGGAGCACAGAACACAAACACTGTTTGCACAGGTTCGTGTATCAGAGAACAAAGAAACACACACTCAAAATCCATACAAATATCATTAGTTCTTTTGGTTTACTCCTGCCTCAAACAAGAAGTGGATGCTTTTAGAAGGGAACTTTTTTCCTTTTTCATAGCCACAATTTTTACAGATGTATGTATGCTCTACAGTGCTGTGGTGATGCTCAAACATTGACAATATCCATAAATCAAAACACCAGGATCATTACATTTACCATGAGCTAACAGACATTCACAGATAAATCTTAGTGTCAGTTCAAAAAGATGCCACCTTTGAGCTAAGGTACGTAAGGCTTTACTGGTAACGAGTTCGTATCAAACATTTGCTTTATTCCCATCACAGCATCTTTTCTGTTTGTTTTACTTTTTGTCTTGGTCTTTTTCTGCATCCAGAAGGGCAGAACGGATTCCCAGCTTCTTCAGCTCTTCTACAAGATCTCCATTCTGATGCATCTGGAGGAGTATATCACAGCCACCAACGAATTCACCGTTGAGGTACACTTGGGGGATGGTAGGCCAGTTGGAATAGTTTTTTATTCCTGCATGAGAAAAAAAAAAAAAAGTATTAAAGGTTTTTCACACTCTGTAAATAGAATCGTCTTCTAAACAGAACACATTGCTTCAGGCTGACAGAACTACTATTTTCATTTCTTTCCCACTGAGCTAAAAACCTATCTATAAAGCAGAAGCACTATCAGAAAAGCTACATTAAAGTTAAGTTTAGTTTTCATTCCACCTCAAAGATGTGGGTTTAAAGATACGGAGTCGACTGCAATACTGAGTTCAGACAGGGGCTGGGAAAAAGTAGCACCTCTTTTCCCTTCCAGGATACAAGCAGGTACAAGTTTTCAATCGATTAAAGAAATTAAAATGCTTAAAAAAAAATTAAGAACTGTTTATATTCAGTTACCCTTTATGTTTCCAAAAAGGACTTTTAAAAATATTAATGTTCTAATTGAATTCATACAGTTCTACTGCAATTTCAACTGCAAGATATGCTTGCCCCTCAGAGGCCTTACAAATTTCAAATTGGTTTATCTTCCATCGCCAGACTTTACAACCCATGGGAGGGGCACAAAGGTTGAAGTGTCTTCTAGAACTCACTAAATGAGCAGAGCTCCAGTCAGAATTACAAAGTACAGAACTAAAGTCTAAAACTCTACTTCATAGAAGACAAATGTAGGACCATCCAAAGTTACTAACTGATCAGCTGGTACAAATGGAAACCCACCCTGCACTGAAAGAAGTTAAAAAAATCCCCCAAAGAACCAGAAGAATCATTGTATCAAACTTCCTACTTTTTAAACCACCCTTCACACAAAGTCATTATTACTGTAGCAAACAGTTAAATTCGATGTCTGTATAGTTTTACACCAAGTCTGTATGCTCTTACACCAAGTCCACCAGCACTTGCTTAGATACCAAGCTTCAAATTCAAATTTTTTAATACATTTTCTATATGCAATGCCTAGAATTTCTCTAACAAAATGGATAAAGGATGAGAAAGACCTAATAATTCCCCTTAGTCGAATATCAGTGTGTTTTAAAAATCCACTAAAATAATAGTAATCCAGAAAACAATGTTTTGTGACAGTGTGTTCCTAATTATGATGTACAACATGAGCTAAGAGATTTTGTTTTTACTTCAGATTTTGCAGATAGAGACCTAATGCTTCCACAGTCCAGGATCACAAGTTTAGTGTATAAATCAAGGCCAAAAGGAATCAATAACCACCTAACCTTCCCTCTAGCATCACCACCTGTAACTTCTTCCTTCGTATTTCATTAAAACTGCTCTCAGTTGTTTATATACAGACTGCAGAAATTACACTCTATGATGTCAATCTGCATTTAGCAGTTACTTTTCTTAAACACCCCATGGCCTTTGAGCGTTCAGAAGTGTTCATATGATCCTAAAAATCTTTTAACCCACAATGGTTGCAAAGAAAAACTGAGTCCCAATATTAAGGCATGTTTAAGGACGACCCTATTCAAAGGAGCCACTGCAGATAGAAATATAGGGTTTGTTTTTGTTAAGATACCGTAATGCCAAACATGAATCCAGAACAGAGGGCTCTGCACAAGAAACCTACTGTTATTAAGCTCTCCAGGGCAATACTTACACTAGTTATTCTTTCACAGAACCATCCTTTTCAAGGACCCAACTACAGCTATGTTCAAGTACAGACAGGATCTATCCAGCTTCAGGAGAAAATATGAATACAATGAAGCTCAGCTGCTCTGTATGATGCATTTCACATATTACCCAAGCTGCTTTAAATGCTTTCGTGCCAGAGCTCAACCAGACTACAAACTGAACACCTCCTGAAGTGGCTGACCAACTCTAAGCTATTTCAGTAGTGTTACAGCAAGTCAGCCTGCCCTATGCTTGCTGTGGTTGGGATGCACTTTTGTCACAAATCCTTTGGCAGCACCAATCCCCAGGGGATTTCCTTCCCTCTCCCTGCATTTTAACACTTCAGAAGCTGCAGCTTCTGTTCTGAAGTGCTGCTTGCTTTGTAAAACCACACTCCACAAAGCAGGCTTCAAGTCTGACAGCTTAACTGGCACACTTGAAGGTGACTGCGAAACCAGACCACTGAAAGGTGTACCTGGCACACTCCCACCCTGTTTCCTTAACTCCAGCTACCAGCTCTCAGCCCTCCCCTCTCAGCACTAATAAATGATGGGTCTTATCAAAGAACTGACTCAAACCACCACTCTCACTCCTACCACACTTTCTCCAGAAAAGCAACAAATATTCATAGAGATTAGGAGTACTGGCACAAGCATGATTGAGGGGAAGGTAACCCAAGGGCAGGAAGAAGGATCAAGATGCTCTGGGCAGCATCCCATACTTTGATAACATAAAGAAACACAATAATCAGAGGGTGAACTACCACAACAGTTCAAACCAATTTAAACTACCACATTTCCAGTATGTAATTCCAAGCTCCTCTGCCACCTTAGTGACCTGAACCAGGCTAATGCTGTCCATCAGCCTGCAGCACTGCCAGCTTGGAGAAACCTGAATAGCGAGGGAACCACAATGCAAGAGAGGCGGCTGAGGTCTCTTAGGCAAGCTTTAATCAGGGAAGCATATCCTCAATCACTAGCTCAGATATATCACATGCCGTACCAGTAACTTTCTAGTTTCATGGATCTGAGTGTGCTTTTAGGTGAAAGGGCGAGTAGGGGAGTTGTTCTGGTTGCACAACTGGCTGTATTTTAGCACAGGGCCAGTTTCAGCAGTTGAACTCTAATCACCTGAAAATAAGGTGTATGAATAGATACAGGAAAGAAACCAACCCACACTTCCAACACCTGAACCACCATCTCTGCAAACAGCCAGCTCTCACTACAAATGGTATAAGCATACATATATGCAAACACTTAAGTTACATACGTCTGAATACAGAGCTGGTGATCAGCAGACATGCAGTACTACTGCAGATCAATATTTAAACAATGTGTTAGGTATTTTCACAGCTAAAGGTTCACCATCCCCTCGCTAACCCCACAAGCACACAGTGCAGATTCACCAGGACTTAGGAAAGCATCCAATGTTGCACATTAACCTCCCATCACCAGAGGCCAGCTCCAGGAGGAGAGAAAAAGCGCCTTCAGGGAGACACTGATGAATCACCCTTGGCAACTCAGAGAGCCCTGGCTTCTCCTCTGTCAGGGACCGTTATCCACAGAAGCAGGCACACACCAGCTTTTTAGGGTGCAGCAGGCAACACAGCTGAAGCAATATGACCTTGAAAGCAGAGGTGGCATCCCCCAACTCTTCCCTCCCTGGTGCTGGCTCTGGCACTCCCCTCACAGTACAAGAAACTAGCTCAACTTGCACACCGAGTTAATCAATCGAGCTGGCTCTCTGTGCACTCGGACAAATGCCAAAGCTGGTGCATGGAATGGAACAGAACAACTTCTTTAAGCACCTGAGAAGGAGCAGGATGTTGTGTAAGTGTACACTCTGGTAGTGCATTCAGTACAGCTCAGCCAGATCAAATCACTAATTTCAATTTAAAGCTCAGGTACTCAGGAGCGTAAAAACTTATCATATCACCTCACACAAGCCAGAATTCATGTGGAGGAAATATCTGCTGTACTCAGAAGGAAGATGTTCCCGTTACATAGGGAGAAAACACTATATATTCACATGTTCAAGTCCCCAGAGATTGAAACACATTGCCTGTTCAAGGGTTCACAAAAGCCCTCCCTAGGTTCACAAAAGCCTTAGTTCATGAGTTTGTCCTAGTAAACTTTAAGTTTCATAAACTCAGGTATGTAAATAAAGTTTAGAAAGCTACCATGATTTGTTCACCTGCCAAAGTAGATTTACTTGAACAAAACCAACATTAACAGAAAGTGTCCTCACACCCAAATTCCAGTTTCAGTTTTTATACTATACCAACTATTACACCTGTGAACTGAAAAGGGAAAAAAGAACTGGAAAAATTATCCTTTCAGCTAAAAACTAATAAAATAGCTGAATTTGATAATACCAAAAACACAGGCAAATGAAGTCACCTGATACATGCCACAATATGGATTTAAGTAGGATTTAGTGTGTTTTGGACAAGAACTGTCAATGCTATGTACCTGCAAGGTTAATTACTGTAGGGTTTTTGTTTGTTTAAAATTTTCTCAAATAAACACACAAAACCCTTAACAGCCAGTTATGCACACTGAAGAGGGAAAGAAGGGAGAAGAGCATTACAAGACCTGAGGACTAGCCTCCTGTAATTAGCAAGAAGCCCGTGGATAGAAAAGCTCCTACCACTCGAGCAGTAAGGGTGAAACCATTGCTACATATTTCTTGTGCAAACGATTAGCACAAGGCTGTGCTTTAGGAGAAGAACCTGGGCAGGCAGTGCCGGAGGGAATACAGTGGTTTAACTCCAATCCATCCATGAAGTTTCACCCCTCCCTTCGCAGGGAACAACCAACTGACAAGATAAGTGTTTTAGGGGTCTTTTAAGGCAGCTTTGTGTCGATAACTAAGCCGCTCTCGGACACAGAGAGGGGTACGTGCACCGAACGGGGGTGTTCGGGCAACACAACATCACCCCCCGCCCCCCCCATACACACACACACACCCCCGGGAGACGCGCTAAGGGCACAAACCCCGGGACACAGGCCTGCTGCGAACCACTACCAGCGCCCCACACCCACACACCCCCCCCCGCCCCAGCCCGACGGCGAAGCCAAGCAGGGCACAGGGCACTCCTGCGAAAAGCAAGCAGGGCTGCACAGGGTGCCCGGCGAGGGTTCCAGCAGCCCCCCAGGCCGGGCCTTGGGGCAACCCCGACCTCTCTGCCGGGCTACACAGGCCGGAGCCGCCCGGGGACCTTTCCGATGGGACTCCGGGGTTCGGGCTCTGCCCCGGCCCAGCGGCGTTTCCTAAGGGGAAGCCAGGGGTCGGCTCGGCTGCGTGCAAGCGGGGAAGGCGGCACCCAAAGGGGACCCCGCTGGCCGCCGCGCCCGGCCCCTGCCCGCCGCTGACCTTGGCGGAGGTCGGGGTCCTGCAGGACGTCGTGGGCGCGGTAGTCCTCCACGCCGTGCAGGCGCAGGATCTGCACGACAGCGTTGCTGAAGCCGCAGAGGGGCTGCGCCGGGCTGCCCTTCATGAACACCACCACCGGGTGCTCCCGCACCAGCCGCTCCACCGCCTCCCGCGACCCGGAGCTGCCGCTCTCGGCCCCGCCACCATCGGTCCCGCCGGCAGCCGCCTGGCTGAGCGATCGCCCGGCCCGGCCCCCCGCGGCGGAGGCGGCGGCGCCACCCAGCCGCCAGGCCGCGCGCACGAGCCCGCTCATGCTGCACCGCCCGCCCGTGCCCACTGCCGGGCCCCGCCGCGCACCGCCAGCCCCGAGGCAGCGCTATTTGCCTATTGGAGGAGAACAGGAAAGGTCGTGGGGGAGCGTCTCCTCCTTATAGGTACAAACACCCGCCAATCAGCGCTGGCAGCCAGTAACATGAAAACATAGAGCGTTTTGTCCCACCCAGCAACCCTGGGCTTTCCTGTTTGCAGAGGGAAGCCTATCACTGCAGTTCCATTGGTAGAAGTAACTGTCAATCTCATACGATTTGGTTAGTCCCCGCCCAGTTCGCGGGTGCGATTGGTCCGAGCGTCCCCGGTGCGATGCATTGCTCGGGAAGTTCCGGGGCGTGTAGCTCTTTCCGCTTCCGGGTAACGGCCGTACAAGTAGCGGCAGGGACCGGCGTGTCCCAGTTATCTTCTGCCTGCCCGGGATGGATGTGCTGGCCTTGCCGCTCTGGGGCCGCCCGCTTCCCCCCTTCCTCCCCACCGGCTCTGCGGGGTGGCCGGGGCGCGGGCTGAGCGGTGCGGCGGGGAGATCCATCGGGCGGCCGCCGCCGTGCGGGGGGCAGGGCCCGTGGGCTCCGCGGAGCCGCGGGGATGGCGCGCTGGGAGCCCGCGGTAGCCGTGGCCCACGCCGGCCGCTCCCGGGGTCGAGCTTGAGTTTTCTTTGCGGCGGAGCTCCCTGAGGCCGGGGGCCGAGCCGGGAGCGAGTGCAGTGTTGGGCGGCGGAGTGAAATCCGGGGGGAACGGAATGCCCGCGCTGGGCCAGGCCTCGGCGGCGGAGCGTGTGCAGGCCGCGGCGTGACTGGGCGGGATGCGGCGCCGTTGGGTTGGCGCTGGGGGCGTTACGCTTGCGGCTGGCGAAGGGCTGGCCCAGCCTGCTGCCTGGGGAGTGCTGGCTGCGCCCAGTGACCCGCTGAGTCTGTTTGCTCGGGTTTGATCGATTTTTAACGGGGTGAAGCTGGCGGTTCGCACGCTTTGCTTTAGCGCTGGGAGAGGGGAGCTGAGTAACTGGTTGCCTTGCGCGGCTTGGATTGTCGCTGGAAGGGGTGGCAGCAAGGTGGAGCTGTTTCAGTTGGTGCTGGGAAACAGGCGGAGCTGCCTGGCATCGACAGGAGAAGTGCTGAATTTGGAACGTGTCCTGCAAGCAGCCGTGTGTGCAGCCAGCTTGGAGTTCCGGGGTGGACACCAGATTCTTTCCAAGAGCTTTGAGCAGAGCATGGAGGTCTCCTACAGCGACCGAGTACATCCTGTAAGTAGAAGGAAGCGTTGAAAAACTCTTTGCTATATTAAACCATGGTTTCTCACAGGCAACAAACTGTAGTGAATGGCTGAGTATTAACATTGCAGCTCTGGCACCTGGACCTCTGGTATATTAATGGCCATTTGGGTTACTTGAATTTTTTTTTAAGAAAAACATTGCTTTTCACCCCAGTTCTGTTCATGTGGGAGGTTTGCAAAGACTGGCTTTTCTTCAGTATTCTGAAGACTGCTAGCTCTTGATTTTTTTATGAGATCCAGCTGATGCTCGAATGGCAATTAGTTATTAATTTTCTGTGTAAGCATTTTCAGGCATCACTTCTGTGGCCTCTTGTATAACTTCAGTTAGAACAAATTTAAATGGAATTGGGGTGTACTTGCAGTTTCTCATCCCACGTGAATAGCTTATCAACACTTTAAAAAAAAGTTGCTGCAGTATTTAAAATATATGTATTAATAAAGATTGTTTTCATTGTAACTCATAAGGGCAGAGTTCATGTAATGTTGATGAACATTGTGGATTTTGTAAGTTGGTACCTTGTGGGTTTAGTGGAACATCACAAGAAGGGATGGTCATGCTGCTTAAGGCACAGAAATTGTTGCTTTCTGTGGATTGTGTTGTGATTAACATGGTGTGAGGTTGTGCAATGTGGGGGAAAAAAAAATCCTGAATTCTAGCAATTTTCAGGAGGAGATGATTCATAAAAAAAGTTAAACAAGGACATCAAACTGCTGTAAACCCTTGTGAGGATATGCTCTTTCCTGAGTAGCATAACCACATTTGTAGTTCAATCCTCTGTAGTCGAAGTGGTGCCCTTGGTTGTCAGTACTCTGGGCATACCAGGCTTGCAGAGAGAGTGCGGTTGTGAGGAAGCCGAGGCATGCCTGTAAGAGCCGCAGCAGCAACATGCGCAATATTCCTCCCACAGCTAACCATTCTGTTGCCACGGAGATAATGACTTACCCCATGTCATTATTGATCTATCAACAGGAAGAGCAGCTTCGCAGTCTGATGTTGTTTAGCAAATAGAGTAACAACTGCTGAACACTGAAAAACTGCTACAAGGGCTAGAAGGCTTCTCTGAAGTCTGTGTACTAGGTTAAATAAAGGTACCTGGGTTTGCAGTTACTGTAATTTTGTGAGATTGGCCTGTGAGATAATACTAAGTTTAACAGAATGTTTTTAATAAAATATCTAATATGGTCAAATGCTTTTAGATTATGAAATAGGCTGTACTCTAATAGTGGATAAACACTTTTCCCTGCTGATAAGACTTACGACAATTAGCCCATGTACACTCTAGAAACAGAGATGGTTATTTATTACGTTTCCAGTCTTCTATCAGTCTAAGTGAAACTTCTTGTATTTTCCAGATAATGATTTAAATCACCTGTTCAGAAGAAATGTTAATGGGACTCCCATAGGACTACTGAAGTTTTGCTGATGTTCCTGTTACAAGACCTATTATCACCTCATTTTAAAAACAGTAATAAAAGTGCCAGTATGCAAACTGCAGGGTTTAAATGCTCAGTTAGTCACAGGCTATTACTTTTAGGCATTATGCTGAATACGGTTTCTAGTTATGAATTGGTGGCTTGAGGTTCTTACACAGACCACAGGAAGACAGGGATCTGAGAATGGTGATACTGTCAGCAGAAAGGTGTGGGGGTTTTTTGACTGCTTTTAAAAGAAGAGGGCTAAATTAACTGGTGAGAAGGATCAGAAGGAAAGTTTCACTTCAGCTTATCAGAACGGGTCACATCTTTTATGTCCAAGTCAAATATGTCTGTGTCTTTCTGGCTTGTGATAGTGCCTGGAAATGAAGTCCCTTACTGTGCTGTAACAATTGAGCTCTACTTAGGTGGTTTCAGTGTCTTTTGAAAATAGTGCCAGCTGTTCTGCATTCCAGGTAAATAACTTCAGCATACCATCAAGGCAATATCTGGCAGCCCAAACATAACCTCAGTTTTGAGAGTATTAAGAATGCTTAAAATGTGCCTACAGTTGTGACTGCACAGTTCATACTTGTGTGGGATGTCTAAATTGTGTATGCTGAAGAAATATCTAAATAACTCCTGGTTATTTTGAAGTGCTTAGATCTTTGTGATCTAAGGCAGTATTTGACTTGGATCATGTAGAGATGCCTCTTGCAGGGGGAAGTCATGCTAATCAAAAAGGTCTGAGCCCCATATTGCATAGATAGAATGGAAGATAAATGTTTGAGCTTGAATGTGGACCTTAAAATGAGACACTCAGTATATGCCTCTTTGTAGTAACACTCTGAATTGTGAAGGTGTCCTGGAGCAAGGACTGTGTAGTATGGCCTTTGTAATATAGTAGTAGAACTATTCTTTGAGATAACCAAGCTTCTTGCAGCTATTCTGCCTGACCAGAGTCTGTTAGATCATTGTTCTGCATTTGCAGACAGTAGTGCTGTTCGAGTCCTTCAGTATTGCAGAGGAAGCACAGTTTTATATGTATCAAATTTACGTGCTTATCTCTAATGAGAACACCTCTTGCCTCTGTTCACCCAGGAGTTAATGAATGCCAGAATCTTTCATGGGCCTGGGAAAAAACCTAAAACTGATCAAACTCAAAGTAAAATTGATTGGCGAAATTCAGAGACTGTTACTGGGTCCTGTCTTGAGCTAAGGAAAAAAAAGCTAAGGACTGGGATTATAACTTATGCATTATAATTTATAGTTTATGCATGTCTTGCTCTTTGCTTCCTGTGAGTTTTTGACCAGTGTTGCAGAGAGTCCTGGGCTCTGTGTGCCTTATGGTTTGTATGAATTACCATACCAAGTTAACTTCCTTAAAATGCTGGAGATGTCTGCAGGTCACTGGTAATTGTGGGAAAACCCCAAGGTGTATTCTGCCTGTAATAAGGATTCTTGAGCCCTAGTTAAGTTCTACCAATGTACTCTTGGTATAATGACAGTGACAGAAGTGCTTCTGGAATTGTGGTGAGACAAGCGAAGCTCCCGCTTGTGGCTAGCACGGGTTTTGAGTCCAGGAGGAGCTCTGGCAGCTCCAGTCTGGGCTGTGGGTGATCCCCCAGTTTCACACCACTAAAATGGCAGGCTGTAACTGAATCCTTGTTGCTTCTAAGAATGATTGTATCTGTTCCTGTTCAGCATTTAATTCCCCTCTCTATGTAAACTTTTTGAAAGAAAAAATACAGCACTTTTCTGTCTCGCTTGAGAAGTGCATCTCATGTTACAAAAAACTTCCCTCAACTTTATTAAACAGCACTGTCCCTCTAGTCTCCTCTGTGGCAGAAGACAGGTAGTACTAAATATGTGTCATCACATCACATCTCATACAGTTTCAACTGTGTGAGACATTTTGCCAAGTAAAAATTCTAGACTCTTGAAGCCATCAGTCTGTCGGTAAAGTGGATGAAGTTGGTGTGGAGATTCTTAATTATAAGGCTTTTTATTTCATATGTTAGTATTTTTAAACTTGGTGTTACACTATTTCAATAAAGATTTCATTCTTATCATACACCTTTTAATCTTTCAGTCTTTCTAAAACATGCGTGCACACTTTAAGACATTTGTTTTATTAAATTTCTCATAACATCCCTTTGAAAAGGAACTCTGGCCAGTGCTCTGACCCTAGGTTGCATGAATTGCTGTTACTTTATCCCTGACAAACGTGTATTGAAGTAATTCTGGGGAGCTTGGAGCCTTTTTCTTAAAGCATCAGTCTTCTGTTACTAATGTAACTTTCTATTAGATGTAATATGAATAAGCTTTTATTACTGTCAAGATGTTGAGGGTAATTCAGCTACAAAACACGTGCTCCTGGAAGTGCATAAGAAATATTTTTCAAGCAGGGATGAAGAGAAGTTAGTAAAATGAATCACTGTAGTCAATTATTTGTTGTAAACAGTTGTTTCTAGTCCCACTACAATGTAAGTGTTGTGCAGAATAAAATTTCCCTCATCTTGCCTGCTTATGCCATTTCGTATGGTTTGAAGCTTTGAGGGTTTTATGCCTGTTGGAGTTTTGACTAAAACTTTCCCACAGGACTTGTGCAGTGGCTTATGCTTTGCTAAGGACAGCTTGGGTTGGGATGAGGCAGGTGTCAAGTGGAAGACAGCAGTGGTGTGGAATTTGAGGGCTTGAAGCTTTACTGAGAATGGATCTGAGCTGGGAATGTGCAAGGAAGTCTGCCTGTGTCTGGCTTCAGTGTGAGACTTCGCAAACTGTGTATGTACAAACTAAACTGAGCTAACAGTGTGGTGGTGGTTTCATTGCTGTATGTGATAGTGTCTGTGTTTCTGAATTTTTGTGGGCTGGGCTAGAGTCCATTTCCAGTACTGAATAAAAGAAGAAAGTACAAAAGTGTGGGAAGCTGTACAGGCAGAGGGAGGGGAACTATACTCTTACCTGATGCAGACAGCTACACTGGTTGTTCCTAGAGATGGATGGGACAGTGTCTTTTTTTCCAAGAGGAATATTTTGGATAACTTGGTTTTCAGAGGAGATTTTATCTTATGCAAAGAATTAGAGCCAAAGATTGAATAAAAACTGAACGTGGGAGAGGAAGAGTGGGTGTGTTGCCATACTTGCGTTTATAATGTAGGAACTAAAAGATTGGGAACAGTCAATGTATCTCTTGTAGGAAGTAAAAATACAAATTCTTAAAGGGAGAGGCCAGGAACTTGAGTTTTTAGATTGCTATGATTACTTAAACTTGTAAAACCAGAATACATGTGTAAAGGTGAGTGAAGTTTGAGGGGAGTTGATACTCCGAAGTGACTCTTACTTTCCTTTTTTGGAGTTGAGAACCTTTATCTCAAAATCTCTCTCTTCTAAGAACAGGTGGAGTAATTGAGAGAGCACTACCAAATGCCCCTTAGACACTGATTTTCTTGATTCTCACTGCTAACACACTGGTTTTAATGCTCATAATTGCATTACACCAACATAAAGGTTGGTTTGTTAGTGTTTACTTCCTAACAATGCACTTTGAAAGGGCAAGCAGTTCTTTCACTGAATAAGCAGCTTCTTCTCAAATAAAGTGTATGCACCTTTCCTAAATTTGCATTTAAGTAATTTGCATGCAACCTCTCACTGATTTTAATGCTTCCCTTTGATCACTGATTGGCAAGAAATTAACTTAGAGTTTCAGTGCTGCAGTGCTCTAAGCTCTTGCTCTGAAGCTCACAGTAGCCTTCCTTCCATGCTGATGTCCATCGCAGCTGAGATTGCTCAGCAGCCCCTTTCACATAGCTAGAACTCGTGGGATAAAGCACTTGCACTGGGAAGTTGTGTGCCATTTAATTGTAGCACTTGTTGGGCTTGTGCAAGGGCCAGTTTTACAATAAGCTTGACTTCATTTAACAAAAAAGGGCATTTGCACCCTGTGAACAAAAGCCTGGGAAAAAGCTCTGGTGGTTAGAACAATCACTTGCTTGTGGCAGTGGGGACAGATCATTCTGAGTCATCCTTGGACTCCCTTCCCCATTTGTAGCTCTTTTGCTCTTTGTCTAGAGATCTGTTCAGATACTAGTTTTCAACTGTCAGTAGTCCTGGGAAGCGTGAGGCGACAAAGGTATGTCCTAGCAGCTGCTTTCTGTCACTGTACTCTAGTTTGAGACACTAGATCAGAGGAAGTTGATCTCTGCTCTGGTGTAGTTTCGTGCTAAACTAAGGTGATTTAAGGCCCATATGCAGTGGAAGGAGAAAAACAGAGACTTCTAGAACTATGGTCTCTTAAACGCTGGCATACAAGAGTTTTGTAGCTTGTGTTTCCCATCCCTTAAAAGACTAAATGCAAACAAATGGTACAGGTGTAAGCATAGCTCCAGGCAACTAAGTCTTGGGGAAATCAAAATAACAAAATTGTGTTTGTGGCATGAAGGTAAGCAAGGAAACCCACATAGAGCTGTGTGTGATTAGCAGTAGAAAGTTTATGTAGTGTTATTTCAAGTTTTCTGCTGTTTAACCAGAGGAGTCCAGAGAGTATTTTCTAAACCAGCTTCTGGCATCTCTTTCTGTAACTTAAAACTCTGGGAAGGAATGAGGGGAAAAAGCCCAATCCACTGGAGTTGGATACTGGATGTTTGTCTTCAGATCCTGATTTACAGTGGGCCTTGGCCTCCTCTGACTTGTTTCTTGATGGTGTCAATGGGGGCATTGCTCTTGGTTACGAAAGTTAGTACTGCATACTCCTAAACATATAACTGCCCTTCTGTTGCTACTTCTTCCACACTTCCAAAGCAGAAGTCAACATACTCCTTTTCTACTTTCTGGCATGACTAAGTTGTTCTTGCTGTAGCACATCTTCTCTTTTCTAAGTGCATGCAGACTTCCCAACCAAACTGTGTGCCTGCCTGCAGTTGGGTGTTACTGTAATATTTTTCTGGTCCACAGACTTCACAGCATAAATCAGTAATTACATAAATTCTGAGATTTCTTCAGCTGCCGTATTAGAACGTTAAATGTTGATTCAATATATGACTGTTCATAAAACTAATTCATTTTCATACATGTCTGTAAAACAAAAGTGGATGAGTGTTGAATTTTTTTTTCCCTGTTAAAACAGAGTACAAACCACATGCAAACCAGGATATATTTAATTTCAAAATGTGGAGAGACATTTAGACTTGTCTTATTCCTACACCTACCATGGATGTCATCTGTATTTCATTCACTTTAATATCCATTGATCAGATTCTCACATATGAAGAACATGAAGTTTTACAGGTAAGAAAGAGTTTCTGGATTTAATATACCAGCTTTAATTTGATGTTTTGACTTTTGTCATTTATAAACCTGAACAGGATGCACAAGTAGTGTGTGCTTCATGAGTGCAGTGCTCCAAAACACACAAGCCTGAGCAATCCCACTGCCTTATCTCATCTGGAGAGAGACATGTCACATGAGCAAGCTTTTGTATGTCTGTTTACAAGTGGAGAAACAGCTATGGACTTTTCTTTCTCCAAGATGTTTTTATACTCTCCTCCAGTTTTCATTGTCATTCAATTTCCATGTTAACCTATCCCCATAACTTAAATAGATCATTGAGGACTCTAAAGCTACTTGAGAACTATGCAGAACAGTGCACTTCAAAATACACTGTAAAAAAGGTAGCTGAAAGTAGGGGAGATTTCTCAGGGGGATGAAATAAATTCCATTTTTTGTTCCAGTTTTGTAGTGTAGCCGAGTTAGAAACGGTTTTCCTGCCCAGCTGTGAACCTTACTGGTGCCTAAATGTTACAACTTGCAGAAAAGAACGGGAGTTACCATGGAGGGTGGGGGCAATGGGAGAGCAAAGAGTGTGGGACTTAATAGCCCATGAGTGAAGATGCTCTTTGGGGTGGGGAGAGTTGTATTGTGGGGGGATCAGTTTGAGTCTGATCCCTTTATCAGCTTTTCACACCCCTAGTGTATTCTTTTGGGCATAGAGGGTTTCCTCTTATTTAGGGAAAAAGCTCCAGTCTCATCAATGCCGACTGTTCCTTCAGAGTGTGTGTGTGTTACTGTTGGATTCAAGCAAGTGGTGTTCACGTGAAGAATCCTGATGTCTAGTGCTTGTGATGCAAACTGTGTGTTGCTTTGAAATAAATGGGGCAGTGCCTCAGCTGGTTTATGCTGGTGTAACTCTCTCCGAATTCAGTGGGCTTGTTCCCACGTTCTTTTCACTGCTAATCTTCCTTCCATCAGTTGTGGAAGCTGCAGAGACCTGAGGCTTCTTCACCAGTGTCTTGCACTTGCTGGAAAACTTGAAACAACTTTCTTCTGTTCCTAATTGCATATGCTTACTGCAGTTCTGGGAGTGATACTGGGAGGAGTAAGTCCAGATTTATATCTTACAGACTGAAGGCTCCTGTTCTCAGAAGGTTATATGGGTGTAAAGGATTTGGTTTATGGTTGATTTAATGGATGTTAACACTGTGTGCTATTTGCTGACATCCTGTTTGATAATCAAATTCCACATTTAAAAGCAAATTAATAAAGGGCACCAAGCATCACTTCTGTTCACATGGAAGCATACCAGCACACAAAAAATCCAGAAATCAATTAAGTTAGAATCTGTCTTGTAGGATCTGTGCTTGAAAAATTTCAAGTATCCTTGGAGTGTTAAAGTAGCCACGTCTGCTGGTAAGTGGGAACTCAGGTGAACAGGAAATACTTAACTGCATGAGAGATTTGGGCCAAGGCCATCAGAACTGATACTGTGGTGCTTTCCTGCAGACACACAGTCTGTGTCCAGGACCTGGAGCCAATTAGACAAAAAAATAAATTCCAAAGTATGCAGCAGGTTATGCGAAATGCCAGGTTATGTCCAGAGGTCTCAGAATGAATAGGGAGTAGGAAGTTGTCCTGGCTTACTGCTGTGATCCTTGCCCTAGTGCTCCTGAAGATACGCTCTTATGATATTGGTATTTAGAGTTCATGGTTCTTCATTCCTCATGGACTGAGGAGAGAGTTCTGTAGTAACTCCTACCACCACCCACTGAAGCTTTGTGTCAAGCAATATGCAACTTCTAGTAACTATAAGCCAACAGAAAACCCCACCAAACCCCAAGAAGTCCCAGTGTGGAAACCAGTCATGCCAAAGACATATGCCACTGGTATGCAGCACACAAATGTTACTCTGCCAACAACTGCTGTTCCTCCCACCCCAAGACTGCCGTGTGACTCATTATTTGAATAACAATTTTACATTGCTGTACCCAAGCAAATATAAAGGGAAACATCTTAATATCTTGTAATACTTGTTTATCATCAGTTAGGAGTGTGAATAAATGGGTGTGCTATGCTAATAGGGAGAGCAGCTACGTTGCAGCATTATAAGTGCTTCTCTATTACCCTAAAGATGTCACACAGGTCGTCCTGTGGGGTAAACCATGCCAACACCATTGTTACTGTATTTGGTGCTTTCCACCCAGTCTCTTGGGTGTTCTGCTCATCACAGGAAACATCTGAAAATGCTGTATATTCACTGACAAGTACTCATGGTTTGGTTTAGAGGCTGAGCCAACTGCTTCTAAAAATATAAGTCTTTCTTCTAAGGAAGGAGAGCTGAAGCTGCTGCCCTTTCCTTTTCAGAACCTCTTCCACACTCCTTGGCATCGTTGTAACCTCTCCTTTGTTGTATAGGTGTGGTGCGTGGGCAGCTTCATATTGTCTGGGTAATGCACCGAATGCTCATTTACTTAATGCCTGCTGTTTGCCTGGGTATGTTGGTTTATCTAACTCAGCATGTACAAAGCTGTTTGAGGTTGTAAAGTCAGAGCCATGAAAGCCTCTACGTAAGGAAACACAGGAGAACAACTTAATGCAAGCAATTTTTAGATAGCTATGCTTTGTCCCAACACCAGCAAGCTTTCTGAATACAATGGGTTGTTTTTATTTTGGACATAAAAGATCTAGACATATAAAGTAATTTGTTAGGGGTTGGTTTCGAAAGGAAATAATCACTGACAGTGAGGGCTGCTTATGTACTCGCTGTGATGACACAGCCAGTTTTCCCAATGCAAATCCACAGGTAAGATTTCCTATTCCCTTTTATCTGCCTATTCTGGGCATATTCCTTTGGACTCCAACCCTGGGGTTGTACCCAGTTCCTCACAGTATTCCAAAGGTCATTAAGAGTAATAGCTCTGAATTACTATGAGGCAAGAGCAGTTGCATAGGCACAGATTCAATTTTACAGAGCGTGATATAAACTCCAAATAGTCTGTCTAAGCCACACGTGATTAGAAGAGATTTTGCAGGTTAGATAGGCTTGTCCAGAAACAGAGGGAGATTGCAAGCATTCAGGTTCCCTCTCAGTGACAACTTAAAAGGTTGTGGTCACCATAAATTGTGCCACTGCAGACCCACCATGGCCATGCAGAGCTCCAAGTCAGAAGCAGCTCTAAAAGCACACTTCTCACCATTATTGCCATTCCTGGTGGCTGGGAGCATAGAGAGCTACTATAAGGCTGTGTGGATGTCTGATGGCTTGGAACACCTGGCTGTGGGCAGAAGTGAGCGGACAAGGGCTGCTGCGCCCAGGTAGCAGAACTGAAGTGGGCCAGGCCAGCCACCCCCCCCAGCGCTCGCGGGCGCAGAGCTGCAGGTCTCCGCCCCGCTCAGGCTCCGGCCGCTTGCCCCCCTCTTCTGAGCCTCGAGGCTCTTGGCCTCTGTTAGTCAGGGGATTTACGGCAAATGTCGATCTGCTCGCTAGGCAGATGAGCCGCACAAGTTCCCAGCAGCAGAGGGCAGCAGTATAACCCCTTCTGAAGAGTTTGGGTTTGTGCCTTATGAAACACAAACTTCTTCACATGCTCGTTCGGCGTGTTTACATTGGTTTATTGCTGAAGTGTGAAGAGGCTGTTCGTTCTTTCCTCATCCCCTCCCTGTGGCTTTCTCCTGAAGCCACGGATGGAGCACAAGACAGCGACGAGTCCCTGGATCGTCTTGTTCGGCTACAGAACCGACCTGTGGCTGGCAGCACACTGCTACTGTTGCTCCTCTGGTTTCCAACTGATTTTCCCAGAATAACCTGAGCATATGGTGTCGGTTATAGAGGAAAGAATCGCCTGAGTTAGACTGCAGTGGAAGAAGGCTTTGTTTCCTAATATCATGGTCTTTTTTTCCCCCCAGAATGTCAGTTGCAGTATTCCATGCCTCCCAATGAATTCCTGCTCGTACTACAACCTCATTCATTCACCTATAGCTGGTGAAAGGCAGGCTGTGTTCTTGCTCTTTGGGCATTCAAAAGAAACTAAGACATTTGCCCCAGGATCGCTGGGGCTACCGGCACGTGTAACGATCATCTGTGGTTTGTTGCATCTGGCGACTCAGAGCTCCGAGCCCCCCAAAACGTGGAATTCTGAGACATTAATCTTTTAGTCTGATAGCGCATTTTACTCTGGCAAAACCAGCAGAGTGCCGGCACTCACCTGGTGCCGGTGCCACGGCCCCCTTTCTGCCCTCAGGCAAGGGCAGCTTGGAGCCGCCGGCCGGGACAGCCTGGCCCGGGACTCCGGGGACGGAACGGGCCTGCCGAGGCTCCCGCCGAGGCACCTGCCCGCACCGCCGCTGCCCTTACCGGGACTCCTCTCCCCGCAGCTCCCCGCAGGGCGGGACAGAGGCGCCGGCCGCGGCCCGGGTTATATAACGCCGCCCGCCGGGCCGGGCCGTGGCGGCGGGGGCGGGCTTTCTGCGCCGCCCAGCGCAGCCCCCGGAGCGGCGGGGCCGCCCGTGACCGGCCCCGCTGAGGCTGGGTGAACGCCCGAGCAAGTAAGCGACTGCAGAGCCGGCGCGGGGGAAGAGGCACCGCGGCCCCTGGGGCTGCCTGCGGGGGAGACGGCGGCGGCGGGTGCCGCAGCGGTGAGTGGGGCGCCCGGGAAGGGGCCTGTGTCGCTGCTGGGGCGCTGCTCGGGGCCTGTCGCCCGTGCTAGGGGAGCTGGCGGGGGGGAGGGAATAACGGTGAGGCGGCGCCCTCGGACTGCGGCGTCCCGTCCCGTCGGGGACGGAGAGAGGGCGGCGCAGCGCCGCGGAGGCTCGGCTTGGCTCAGCTCGGCTCGGCTCACTGACAGCCCGCCCGCACGCACCTCCCTCCTGTTGCTCGGCGCTGCCCCCCGGCCCGCGCCCCTCCGGCTCTGCTATCGGCGAGGCGGGGTGAAACGCCGCTAAGTCAGCGGGCGTCCGGCCCCCGCTCGGCCCCGCCGCCGCCGCCCGCCCGCCCGGCAGCCGCCGCGTCTTGGTTTGTCCCCCGCGCTGCCCGCCCGCTGCCGTCCCCCGCCGTCAGGTTTGTGGTGCCGCCGCACGGTGTAACGGGTACCGCCGGAGCCGCAAAGCGGGAGCGCAGGCAGGGCTTCTCCTTGCCGGGGCAGCTCCCTGGGTAGCATGAGAGCTCTCTGTGTACTGCTGATACGGACGTGCTAATGTAGCTGCGGTAGGCGCAGCATTCCTCCCGAAATAACATAAGCTAAAAGGGTAAAGACTTTTATTTAACTTATTTTTAAGAATAGCTTCTGTGAACGAGGCCCAGCCTGGTGGAAGGATTCAGCTGCATTCTGCAACTTTTCCTTCCAAGGTGTGTCAGGCTCTTGCCAAAGCTGGTTGCTCAGCGATGCTGTCAAATTCCTTCATCTCTCCGTCCCCACTGACGGGACCGTACCGCGGTTTGCAAGCTCCTTGTTTCTGTTCCCCTGCCCCAGCCTCTCTCCCCTCCCAGTCTGTTAAATATATCCTAGCTTGATTCTGATTCCCCTTAAGCAGGTCTGACCTTGTCTCCCTTTTCCTGCTTAAACAGAAAGGTTTTCCTATGGTAGGAGCCACTACCTTCATTTTTAAATTCAGTGTGACTTCCATATGGAAGCATCCCCATCCCAATGTGTAGTAAGGCTTTGATGTCTCATATGGCTGTTCCTACCATCTCTTTTTATTCCCAAATCCTTGTTGGTTTGACCTGTGTGTATTTAGTGTCCAGGAAAACTTTATGCCTAGAAACAGGTTTAATAGACTGAGTTCTTCAGTAATTAGGGATGTATATGATGATAAATTGTGAACACAGTGGTTGCAAGAGTGCTTTCTTTTGAAAGTTCATCAGAGCAGGATGCTTGCCTTGTCCTTCGACTCTACCTATGCCAGGCTATCTTAAATCATTATTGAAAAATAACAACATTGTGCTACTCTTACCAGCCTCTTGCTGCTACTTCTGGATGTTACTTTTAAGCCCTTGGCATGCTACATGCCATTTGGAAATCTTTGTATACAGTGGTTGCTTTCTGGGGAAAGAATTTAAAAAATGCAACAAAACATTGAAAGCTGATTGGTTACTTTGAATTGTTTTCCTTCTTTTTCTAAAAGTGCCTCAAATCTGTGAGTCGTTGAAAGGCACATCAGCTTGGCACAGTCTCAGAGGTTGGGAAGTGTGTGTGAGCCAGTAGGATCTCAAGGAAATGTAATTCGTTGCAATCAGTCCCATGGCGACTTTTATTTCAACGAGAAGCAAACATTTTTTTGGTGACTCACAGGGCATTGTTCCCTACAAACTAGCTGTCAGGAAGTGGAATCTGACAAAACTGATGGGCTCTATAAAAACCGTTTTTCCTTAGAACCAGTGGTTTTTTCATGTTCTTCGTGAATCATCAGATCCGGAGTCCTCTCAAATTCCCAGCAAAGGCAGAATTAGCTGCCATTCAGGATAAGGTACTATCTTGTATTCTTCCTTCTGATAGTTCCAGTTCTCTCCTCTAGCCGTGTATTTCATTTCTCCTCCTTTGCCTCCCATCCTGGTCAAGATGTTTATAGTGCTTCCAAGCCTGTTCTTAGTGCTTGTGTCCTCTGGCCTTTGTACATTGACCTCATTGAAAAGAGCGTCTAGCTTTTGCTCTTGCATAAGCCTTTTTTCTGTGCCCCTCCAGTTATCTGTGGATCCCAAATCATCCTGAAAGCCTGTGTGTACGCTTGTGGATGCTCAGCCTCAAGATGTGGCTGTACTTGTATCTGTGTGACCTTGAGGAGCAATGCCACTACCTGAAGGGATGCTCCAAACCTAGCACCTGCATTGCAGCTTCAGAAGGATAACTAGCCTTCATCTTTTAGCATAGCTTCTCTTGGAAACAAGGTTTGTGCCATCCCTCAATATGTGCATGAGCATGCATCTAGGTATTTGTCCTTTAAATAATATTTTATTTCCATTTCCACATATGCAGTATTCAGGGTCTGGTTTGGTCACGTGGGTCTGCTCTGCAAACAACCGAATTGTAAGATTTGTGCCTTTAATATTGGTTAAATAAAAGCATGGTGAAAAAACTTGAGAAGTATTGAAAATATTTAAAACTTGGTGTTTAAATGTAAAAACTCAGCCTATATTGCTAATAAATTGAACCACAAGATGGTAAGTGCCTGTATTACGAAGGGATGACTCACGGAGTTCTGAGCCCGTGCATATTTAACACCAGGTATCTGAAGTGGCCCCACCTCATTTGATATAGAGATGGTAGATCTGACAGGGAAGGACATTCTCATTGACACAACATGTCTGGTTAATAAGTAATCTGTGATGTGTCTGTGCACACAGCTTAATTATATTCCAAGAAAAAGGCATTGATTTCAGAGATATGGACTCACTTGTTTCCCTTTGGCAGAACTGACTTTTCTTGTCTCTGTTGGTACAAGCATCCTTTCTGTGTTACACATAAAAGATATGGGCTAGATATGAAGTCCTTCATATTGAGGGATTTCAAGAGAACTCATGCTTTGACTATACTAGTCTGAGGATTAAGTGCCAGTTTCAGCCTCGGGATCTCACTGAGCAGATGCATGAAATAACGTACTGGAAGAAATTGAAGGAGATAGCAAGAAACAAGGAGAACCGTGAGACTCTAATTTGCTTGGAATTCAGATATCAAGCTGTGGCTTGCATGTGCTGTTCTCAATTAGTGTTTGTTTAGTGGTATTAAAAAGGTGAAATGACATCTTACAGTTGTGTTATGCAGAAAGGCTTTTCAGAAATGTGATGGTAATACCTGGGAGCACAAGATGAATGAGAGGCCCATGTGGGTTAGCTTGTGCTGGGGGACTTACTGTTGTACTTGGTAGATACAGTGCGTGTCACCTGGGAATCCTAGAGACACTTTACAGAGGGCAACATGCCGTTCCCCTTGCAGTTGTTGATGGCGATGATAATAATAAATCCCACTGGCTTTAGAAGATCAGTCACATTCAAAAAACCCCTTTGTGCTCCTTTGAGGCAGGTAGATACTGCTTTGTCTGTGGGGTAGCTGAGCAAAGTGAGGCATGTGATACTGTGGTCTTTGTCCAGGTGATGCAGGAATTAATTGGTAGAGTCTGGAACAGTGACAGCTCTCACCAGTAGCTCAATGTGCAGGCTTCCTCTGCCAGGTACTCTCCTCTCCAACTGTTTAAGAGTAACAGCACTTTGTAACAACCCTTTCAGTTTCATGCCTTGTGGGACTTAATAACTGAATATTCAGGAAGTTGTGGTCTTTGATGGAGTGAGAGATGTTCTTCAAGGCTCCTTGAAAATACTTGATTTTCGAGAACAAGTGTACCAATAAGTACTGTTTTGATCCAGGTGGGCATATACAAACAGGGTCCTTATGAATTCTCCTGAAACTGTTTGCCTAGTTCTGCTGAGCAAACAGCATAGTTGTCAGGGCCTTAATCCATGACTCCAAACAACATGCAAGTTGAGTGTGTATTGTTGAACTCATGGTCATCCTTCTCTTCATACTTTGGACCAGTGTGGAAGAGCTGTGTTCTCTGCTGCAGGTTTGCTCCATGATGTTGAAGGAGCATGTATAATCAGAGGTTTAAAATGGGACCAGTGATGTTGTGTGCTTCTTGTGTTGTTGAGTCTGGCACCGTCTGTCAGAGATGCTGCTGAGAGTGCCAGTGTCTCCATCTGTGAAACCAGGACACTGACATCTCATCTCACAGGCTGCACTCGATATAGGTGGCAGCTGTGTTGTAGGTACTAGGTTGGAGAGTGTCACAGGTGAGACAGAGTAAACCACCCATAGTGTATCTGGATACTTGGGTTTATTTTAAGAACAACAGAATTGGAGCTTTTACTCTACAAGATTGTTGCTCATCTGGACTGACATAATACAATAAAAAAACTAAGCTGTGAAAAAAGTGTAGGGCTTTTGGCAGTGTTTTCTCCCTGTGCTACCTAGAAGTGACATGTGATTTAAAGCACTGCATGCTTGTCTTTCATTTTCCTGCCATTATAATGAGGCAATCCTGGCAGAAAAAAACATGTGCTGCTTCTGAGTGAGTAGTTTAAGAGATGTAACAGGTGGTTTTGTACCCCACTGTTGATACAGCCTGAAGAAGTTCAAGGAAGCTGAAGGTGAAAAGCATAGAGGCACTGAGGTACCTCCTGCACTGTCAAGTCAGTTAGATGGGAAGTCAGGGTCATGTGAGGAAATATGCCCACACCTTAAAGGTTCTGTGAGTAGAAGAAACCAATCATTGGAGCTGTCAGTTCTTCCCCAGGCTGTGCATTTGCTTTAACTTAGATCACAGATTTTTCTTAATGCAAAAGGCTCTCTGCATGAGTGCTCTGGAGTCTCCGTGGGAATGTGGTAGTGGTTGTATGAATGGCAGAAATCAATGGTTGACAAATATAGGTGATGTTTCTTACATAAGTCAGCAGAAATGGTCTATACCTGCAGCAGGTTAAGCACAGGCTTTGTGTGAAGTACATAGCTAATAACACCAGCTAGGTAAACACAAGAGAAGAACTTGGATTAATTTAGATCTACAGATAGAGAGCACCCAAGGAAAAATGTTCTTGTTAGCTTGTCTTTCAAGTCCACAGAAGTCAGGGTAGAAATCTTGGCTGTGTGACAGTATTGCCCTTGGCTTCACTGGAGCCTGGGATTTTCCCTTATATATTCTCAGAATATAGACTTGCTGATTTCAGTAGCTGCCATGGCAGTCATGTCTTGAATCTAAAAGAAAGGAAAAACTTTCAAGCTTCTCTACTTTAGGTTTTTCTTTTAGTATACAAGCTCCAAATTCCTGTCTTGTAGAACTTCCCCCCTCTCTTCATGTTCTTGTTCCCCAGTTATTGCTTGATTTTTTTAAAAGACATTTTCAGTATAGAATTAATTTCTTTACCTGGATTTTCTCAAATCCAACCCCAGCTATGACTGCTTGCCTTCTGAAGCACTTCAGTTGGAAGACAATGCCATTGTCACTGAGCTCCTGGTTCAGAAGTAGAGGTCTTTGTCAGAAAAAGGCCCCCATTATAGAGATCGTAGAATGGTTTGGGTTGGAAGGAACCTCAAAGATCATCTACTTCAAACCCCCTGCCATGGGCAGGGACACCCTCCACTAGCCCAGGTTGCCCAAAGCCCCATCCAACCTGGCCTTGAACACTGCCAGGAAGGGGGCAGCCAGAGTTTCTCTGGGCAACCTGTTCCATTGCCTCACCACCCTCACAATTAGTTTTTTTTCCCTAATGTCTAATCTAAATCTATCCTCCTTCAGTTTTAACCTGTTACACCTCATCCTATCACTCCATGCCCTTGCATACTGTCTTTCCTGTAGGCCCCTTTTGGCACTGGGAGGCTGCTGTAAGATCTCCCCAGAGCCTTTTCTTCTTCAGAATGAACAAGCCCAGTCCTCTCGGTCTGTCTTCATAGGAGAGGTGCTCCAGCCTTCTGATCATCTTTGTGGCCCTTCTCTGGTTTTGCTCCATGTCTTTTCTTGTACCCTAGAGCTAGATGCAGTACTCAAGGTGGGGCCTCACCAGAGCAGAGGGGCAGAACCCCCTCCCCTGACCTGCTGGTCACACTAGTTCTGATGCAGCCCAGGATACAACTGGATTTCTGGGCTACAAGCATGCATTGCTGGCTCATGTTGAGCTTGCAGTTCCCCAAACTGATTGTTCCATGCCCTGACAGAAGCTCTTGGATAAGTGTAGAACCGATACATTAATAATTAGGAACAAAAAGAAGGAAGAAAGAGAAGCAATGAGAGGAAATCAATGCGAGGAGGAGAGGGAGCAGGAGCATGTCCCTAGCACTGTACCCTCTGTTGTGTGAGGCAGTCATAGCTGTGCCCTCTCCAGCTGGCCACACTAGGCTAGCCTTTATCACTGCCCACCAGCCTAGATCTTGCTGCCCACATCTGTTTTGCCTGCCACACCATGTACCTTCTCCAGTGCTGTAAAAGACAGGTAGGAACATCTGGGAATTTGTAAAATACCCCTTCTTCAGGCACTTCTGTGGAGGCATCCCTTGTCATGATGCTCGTACATCACAGCCACCTAATGGCACATACCTAGGGGTGCTTGTGATGGGGCTACCAGCACTGCTCTATTTCTCACCTCAGCTGTTTGCTTGTCCAGCTACTTTGTATTGTGAAAATATATGATGGAGGAAGGCTGGTAGTATCATTCTGCTCTGCAGAGTGAAGTAAGATTTGCTGTCTGATGAAAGAGCTGAAGATGTTTATAAGAAACATTTGTGTAAGTAATTACATGAACACATTTAATCCCAATACTTTAAATGTCACACTTTTTTTTTTTTTAATGCCCTACTAGTGTTGAATAGTTGTAGTTAGTCAGTGCTGAGGAATTTACCTGGTTGTTAACAGGCTGCTTAGTGTTCCACGTGTAATTGTTTTCTATAGTGCGTCCTTCCTGTGTCATCTCTCACTCTGGCATTTGTGAAGTGCTTTTAGGTTATTGCTACTACCAGGCTACACCTTACTTTTGGTATTTGCAAATAGATTTTTTTTTCCCTGTTAAGCAATTATACCAGCAGCTAATCCACATCTTAGTTCTTTCAGCCTTGCTCAAATCAGATCAGGCATTTTTCAGGGTTTGGTTTTGTGTGTGGGTTGGGTTTATTTGTTTGTTTGGGTTTTTTAATGCTAACTGGTAAAGTCAAAATACTTTTTTACTTGTTGAATGGGACAGAGCATAATAACTACCTCAGCCTGATCCTTCCGATGCTGAACTTGCATGTGGGACACCTGAATCATTAGGCACAGCCTAATGATCAGGTTCTGCATTATGATTCATTATGTACACAAAGTGAAGTTGTACCAGAAAAAGAGACCAAGAACTTGACACCTGCCTGTGCCACCCCTGCCAGTACCCCCAAGCCCAGTACTTGGGACAACCTGAATGCTTGGTGTGGGTGTCCCTTTGCTGAAAGTCCTTTCACAGCATTTCCAAACTGGATTCTTTGGGGATTAGCACTTGCATGGACACTCCCTTTTAACCAGTGTTACTCTAATTCAGAATTAAAGAATAGTTAATTAAATGACCTTTCTCAAAAAAATGGAAATTTGATTCCTGTACATCTCCAAGCTGCATTTTGTTTGTTACTGAGAAAGCAGCTTCCACCGGTGGCCAGCCGATGACACCGACCTCCACTAAAGCTCAGTAGACGTTCAGCTGAGCACTTCAGTGCTTTTTCTCCCAGTCCTGTCCTCACATGTGATCCTTCCCATATCCATATCATGACCATCTCTCACACTCCTCCTTAAAGCTCTTTTGTGGCAATGTCTACAGAAATCTGACTGTGGTTAGGGAGCTGCTGCTCTGCGGGTGGCCTTTCATACTAATACTGCCTCCTTGCTCCTGTGTCCCCCATCTCTGTATCCATCCTCTTCTGCCTTGACAGCAACCTCAGCGAATTGGGGATGCCACCGCTGCTCTACACATGCTATCTGCAGCATGATGGAGTGCTACCTGACACCTCTGCAGAGTAGTAATAATATATAACAAGGTACCAATGGTTATCTTGGAGAAGATTTCTTATACTGTTGCTCTTTTTCCTACCTGAGTAGTTTCTTAGCTCTTGTCAGACAATGCTTTATAGTTTATAACCCTCGTAACCCTACTGTGATGACATCTTCTGTGATCTGGTACTTCACTGGCTGTTTAAAGATGCAGATGATTAGTAGGCAATGAGACTAGCCTGTCCAGAGTATCACTTAAGTACAGTAGGTTAATTGGTGGGGCAATGTAGTCCTTTAACTCCATGGGCTGCACTGGGTTTGCAGAAATGTTTCCTTTGCCTACAGCCTGTCAGGTAATCGAAGATCATCCAACTGGTTTTCTTACACTTGTAATTTAATCCATATTTGGACATAGAGATGTCAGGCTAATGAAGGGGCCATTTAAATGCTTTCCATTACCACAGCAGAAATGGTAGTTGGTCTAAAGAGTGGGAAAACCACTGTTTGATCCTTCTCTGAAACTGAAATTGCATTCTTTGTATGAGAAGGAAGGGAAAGGCATGTCAGATGCTGTGGGAACATTTGGAATATTTTGCTGAAACTCCAATTTCCTTTCAAAATATGGAGAAATGTAAATTCATATTTGTCTAAAGGAATTATCCTCAAATGGTAGCCTAGGGTTTATATATTTAAAATATATTTTGATACAAGCTTACTGAAAGTGTTATGGGCAATGCTGCTTTTGTGACAATCTGTTCCTTTCACTGCTGCCTCCAGGTTGTGGCTATCTGCACTCACCAGGGCAGCTGCTGGGCTCCTTTGCTTTCTGAGTTAGTCAGCCAAAGAGCCCACTTCTTGCAGTGGTTTAGAAGCTGCTGCATACAGCTGGTGTAAGCCATGTGTGCTCTGCTTCCTCAGTACTAGTAGCCTCAGTCTTTTTCCCTTCTTTTTTTTTCTTTTTTGTAGTAGGACTATGGCAAAATTACAGTGACCGGGATTTACCACAGGAGAGAGAAAAGGCAAAAAGCCTGTGAAAGGGTTAATTTATACGTCTTTTAAACCTCACCCCCTCTTCCTTCAAACAACAGCACAATCCTAAAACAACCCTGATTTGACTTTCAGATGCAAGCGCCCTCTCCAGTTCACGTTTCCCCAGGCATCATACTTTTTAGTCTACTGGCTGATGTGTTTTGAGATGTTCTTATCGTTTCTAAGGACTACTCAAGTTAGTAAAAGGCTAATGAGACAGTTGGAAAATAGCTGGTGTATCAGTTTCCTCTCTAGTCACTGCCAGCATTGTGAACTCCTAAGATGTCCCTTCTCTTCTATCCCTTGTTTTTCTCACCATTGGTAGCAAAATTCTATGCTCGACTGGCTGCATTGGGTTCACCATTGCACAAGGATCAGCAGCTTAGCTAATACATCCTCTGTATTAGCAACTCCACAGTGTTAACTTGATCAACCTATCCTATTGTTCTTCCACCTAGATTTTGATCACACTTAGTTCTCCTTCCTTCACCTTTTCCCCACGCTGTTCTCCTGTGTTACCTGATTAAGCCCCTGAAATGGGTGGGAAGGTTCATAATTTTATCCCCATTTGAGAATGTAACTTGTAATTTGGAAATAAAATTTGAACCAATTTTTTTTCCCATATTTCTCCATCTTTCCTTCTTACTCTTATTGTAATAATATAGATTCCACTCAGGGTGGTACTAATTATGATATACAGCAACTATAAAACTAGAGAGACTTGTTGACCACGTGGACTTGCTTAGGATTTACACCAGCTTGAGTGTAAATGGGAGTGGGTTTGGTCCTGGAATATATTAACTATATTTACAGCATTAGGACGATGCAAATGGCAGGGGGTGGGTAGAGCAAACCCATGGATTTCATCGAACAGCAGATATATCCAGAGGAATCATAATTAATGGAGGGAAAATGCTGCTTTATATTTTCCAGTAGTTTTGGGGAATTGGGAATGGAGACTTCATCATGTGCTCTATCACAAGAGACAGTTAACGCCTACAGAGTGTATTCCATTCAGCCAAATCATGCAGCATTGGTATCGCCCAAAAATAATCGGCTAAACTCTTCTTCACATTGCTCATCTTTCACTAGGAGCAGAATCTAGATTAGTGTGTCAGTCTGTGGAGGGCATCACCTGCTAGGGAACTGAGAGTAAAAAAGAATTGGAAGATAAAGTAAAAAGGAAAATTAAAATTCCATTAGAGGTAGAGTTAATGCTTTCTAAAAATCTCAGCTCTGACTTGTACCTGTCTAAACTTTTGCATTTTGCTGGTTTTCATGTTGCATTTTCTGGACTAATTCCTATTCAGCAAACATCCATCAGGCATAGTAATTTCAAGCATTAATCCTTACCGGAGTTAACCAGCTTGTTAGCTGATGACCCGAACTAGTGAGTTTCTGGGGATTATGGCAGTTTAAATCGTGCCTACCTTTCAGGCAGTGGCAGCATGCTGCACTGCTGGGGGTTTTTTCTTTTTTTCTTTTTTTTCTGGTCCAATATGTCTTTAGATTGCCATCCCCTCTTCCACTCCTACCACGACGTAGGAGACAGAGGAAATCCTGTGCTGCCTCCCATATATGTAAAGAGGAAGCCACCAGTTTCTTTTTGTGCCAGACTTGCTCGTGCTGGCAGCCGTGCCGAACCGTCATCGTAACGCCCAGCGGAGGCCTGGCTGAATTTGAATTGCCCCTGCTGCCCTGGAAACCCATCAGGGGCCTTTGATGAAATCGCCACAGACTTTTACAAGCCTCTGTCAGAACTTCCAGGATTTTGGTAAGGGTTTGGCAAGATCTGTTACTTCTGTTTCACAGGGAAGTGAGATGGTTGTCACCTCGTGGTATGTTTGTATCTCTTGGCTGCTAGTATCTTTGAGTTCATTTTCCACTTTCCATTTGATTTGCTGGAGAGACAGAAGCATCAAAGATACTAAGTTCCTTGAAATTTCAAGGATTTTACTTATAATGAAAAGGAGATAAAGTAAATGTCCTGCTGGGGAGGGTGATGGCACCAGCAGCACCCAGCTCGACTCCTGCTTGGTGCCAGTGCTGCAGGGAGGTGGGGAGAGGGTGGGAGGTTCTGAAACCAAGGGCCCTGTGCAACGAAATAAGGCCCAATAAACTGTTTTGTGAGCAGCAAGCCAGGATGGGGAACTCCATGTACAACAGGAAAAAAGAAGTAAAAATATTCCTGTCATGGTGCTCACCAAAAGGGTTGGAGATTAGTGGCAGCCAGTGAAGTTAACAGAGTGCCTGCTGGGAGCTGGGACTGTTGCTGACATTCAAGATGTGGTATCAGCTCTTACAGCCCCAAAATGTTCAGCAAATTGGAACTGCTGAGATCCCTTCCCTGAAGTTTGTTAAATAGTGTGGGTTTAAGGTCCCATATATGACCACGAAACATGACCTGGGTGCATCCAGGATGTTAAACAGATATTAAAGTAATTCAATATTTATTTTTTTTTAAACTAGGCAATATAGTTTCCACAAGCATTGCTGCTTGTATTATGCTCATCAAGCCCTTTGCACAAAATGTCATTACTGGAGGCTCTGTTGTGCTGCAGTTTATCACAGAATTGGATGCATTTTCCTCCAAGAAAGTGATAACCTGCTTCTCCAGTCTTCTGATTCAACCTTTAGCAAGGTACCTGCTGAGCCCTCATCTATGAATTCACAGGGGGAAACAGCAGGGGAAAATTCCAGTGACGTGAAATGATTTAAAAATATAACAAGTGTTGGTGTTACCTTTCAAAGGTGGCTTGGAGGCTACTGAGGAAAGATTATTATTTCTTTTGGATCAAAGTTAAGTTTCTGCCATGATGTATATTACTCCTTGTAGAAGAAGTATATATTACTTGGGTTATAATAATCTATATCTTTATGTGTTTTCCTTATTTTAAGAGTTTGAGAATCATTGGTGCTGGGACATGTTTGTCAGGGAATGTTTATTAAACATGCCAGCCTATGTGTACAAATACTCGTCTGATATAAACGCCTGTTGCGCTGGATGAGTGCCTGTGTTAGCTCTCAGGCAGCCAACAGCCCCAGAGATATATCCTGTAATATTTAGGGTGGGATTTTCAAACTTGCTGAGAAGAACTAGGCCCTGAGCTCCCACTGGGGTCTAAATATTGCTGAGCTGCCTCATCTCAGCGGTTTGCAGGAAAAGAAGGAGCCTTGGTTTCTTACATTATTCCATTTCTGAAAACTAATTAACAGTGGATGATGTAAGAGTGGGAAGAATAAGCATCGGCTTTGCTGTCGCTGCTCTGCTCAGTAATTATCTGTGATCACAGCTTTAAATAACTCTGTGGTCCTCTTCACTAGAGGTGGACTGCTGACAAACAGCTTACTGCTGGGTCCTGCTACCACTTTACTCTTGGGTTTGGTTTTGATTAATCTTGGTAGGAGGCAGCTCAAATCCTCTTTAGGTTTATAAACCATAGGACTTCAGTCCTTAGGCTGAAAAGACTACAAAGGTGTCAGTGCTGCTTCATCTCGGAGGCGATCTTCACCCCTGTTGTGAAATCCTGGGCTACAGAGAGCAGTGGAGTTGTGGAGGTTAGAGAACTGAAAGCATGCTCCACTCCAGTGGCTGCTAGGAGGGGTCTTTGCAATTGAAAGCAGAGATCTGTTCTTGCTCTTTAACCCACAGTGCCTGGCGAGCACGCACAGTGGGAGGGTGACGGCGATGTGGAAACTGCGGTGGTTCAGGCAAAAATGAGTCACGAGAAAGCAGGCTGGTTTTATTCAATTCCAGAAATGTCCTCAACCACTCAAAATTAATTTAGATTCACTGTTTTGCACTGGTCTACATTGTTTCTGAGCTTGGGGATGAGAGTGCTGGCAGTTCTGGTGGTGCATTTTGTTTGGGACACGGGCAGGCCTTGTGTGCCCATGGGTTTCTCTGAACACAAACCAGTGCATTCTTGCAATATAAAGCCTGGCATTCTCAGCTTAATGCAAATATTATTTTAAATTATGTCTAGAGTGCTGGCTGTTTAAGCCTAGCTTTCCTTACCCTGCTGTCCAGTTTTGACAGCATTTCAAGGTTTAGCTCTTGCAGTGGTCATTTCTCTCTTTATATAAACAGATCTTCCTGTTGCATACAAATTCTGCTAACTTTTCCATAATCATGTACTTTGATCCCAGGAAAATCACTCATTTATTTTCATCAACAACTTCCCTATTTAAAATTCATATTGTCCTACTTGTTAACTACTTTTTTTTTTTTCATTCCAGCAAGTCTCACTTATTCCATATAAATATCTCATTTGCCTCATCATAGTGATAATATTTTGAAAGATCTGAGAAATCTTATGTTTTGGGGAATTATTCCTTCAGCTGTTCTTCTAAGGGGATGAAAGATACTGTGCCCCCAGAATATGCTCCAGTACTCGAAAGTGACTATTTCTAACAAATATTTCTAGTAAATATTTGACTTAGAAGGTTTATTAGTTTAAAATCTGTGTGCTTGGTGTTCCCAGGTTGCACACAATTGCTCACTCAAAACCAGAGGCATTTGACTGATGGACAAATAAGATTTTAATGCTGGTTTTGTAAGGGGGTGGGGGAGGAAGTACACACAAAAAATCCCTAGATCCAAATGTTGAAACAGTTACATGGATGAGGAAAGGATGCAGACTTGTAGACAGATTGATGTCCCATAGCCCTGAGGACCCACATTACAATTGTCAGCCTCTTCAGGCCATGAGGTCCCTGCAGAAGGGAACCCATCCTGCCTCTGGCATGGATCCTTGCCTCAAGGTGCCCCTCTCTCACACTGACTCCCCAGGAATTGCAGAGCTCGAGGTGTCCCACAGATAGACTAAGGTTACCCGCAGTGAATCCCTGGTGTGAGAGGACTCTCTTGGACTCTGATGTCTTGAGTCCCAGCATGCTTGCGGGCCCTGTGCTGAGGCCGCGTGCTTCAGGAGAGCTGGAGGATCTCCTCCTGAATATCCCTGGCTTTGAGGGGTGGGTGGAGGACATGGCAGTGGAACCACCACAGCTCGCACAGAGTTGTGGAAATGCAGCTGCAGTTTCTAACAGCCCTTTCTTCTGTCCACCACTCCATGTCCCTCAGTACGCACTGACGGCCTGCTTTCATTGCTGAGCCCCTGCCGCCCTGTGGCCTGTAATCTCTTGGGGACAGAGGTATTATTCTTTTAAGTGTAGGGCACTTCTGCTCAGGGCAGGGTGCTGTGAAAGCACATTCTTCATACACAGCTTAACGCATTGGGGTCCTGATATGGAAATGGCCCTCAGCAGTTACCCTGTGACAAACTGCTCACAAACAAGAGGAGCTGCTGCCAGCCAGCTGGAGAAGACAGACAATTTCTTATCAGGGTTGTGATGCCAAAACAAAATTAAGCAGCGCAGCTGGGGTATTAAGAACCCCAAGGAAGAGCTACTTGGGAATAGTCTGCAGAGCAAGACTAATTTGCAGAATATATTTGGCAAATAGAAATAACCACTCCTTTGAGAAAATGAGATTGTCTGTACACAATATATGTCCAGCAAAAGAGGAACGATTTATCAGATACATTATTCACTGTGAATTGTTCGCTGATCTCTAGCCAAGAGGCAGATGCCACAGAGGTTTATTAGTCAGTATATCAGTGCTGTGACTGGCACCCAGTACTGAGGGATCATGCAGTCTGTGGAGGACAAGTGGGAGATAATTAAAATACATAAATTCTAGCCTCCAGAGACTGTGAGACTAATACTTGTTGGCTTGCAGTGCTTTTCTGTTGTCTGACTGATGGCAGAACTCTCAGAAGCTGAGTTAAGCTGAAACCTGGCCTACTTCAGCAGCTGGGGACCAGTTCACAAGATGCAGATTGTGGGTAAGCCCACAGGTACCCTCCAGGGGCAACTTCCAAAACAGGTACCCTGGAACTGAGGAATGTCTGCTGAGGTTTTAGACCAGAGGTGTTTAACTCGTGATTTACCAGACTAAGGAGTCTGTAAACAGTAACTAGGAAAAGCAAGCCTCTTGTCGTTTAGTTTACAGTCATTAAACAGATGTGCATCTCTGTATGGAGACTCCAAGGTGTACCTATCAGAGGAGATTGAAAATCGCTGTCAGCAGTGTTTATTGCCTGAATTACCCATGTTGTTCTTGTCCTTGCAAGTATTTCTTTATTGCCTAAAGGCAAGAAATAAAGTGCCTTTAAACCTGAGGTGTTACCCATAAAGGGGATAGACAGAGCATTACTCGGGGGAAGAGGGGTGGAGTGGCTGAATGAATAAATGCTCTACAGATTGTTTAATACCTTAATAATGTGGGAATAGAAGTACAAAATCTAAACTGGACAAATCCAATACAGATATGCTGTCTCTCTGTTGGTAAAAAGGAATTCTAGAGCAGTACAAAACCCCGCATTTTCCTTCTCTAGTTGAATCATGGTAGACCAGAAAATCTCCTAGAGTAACTTAGGAATACAGAAGTGTGTGTGTGGAGTGGGGAGAGATTTGTAATTAAGAGTCCCCACCTACAGTCTTTACTTCCAAACTACTTCAAGATTAAAATATTAAAAGTGCTGAGGTCAGGTCTACTGGTTGTCGTGCCTGGTACTAAAAGGGAAGAGAGCCCTGGGACCCAGCTCTGCCTTGCACAGGATGATTCCATTCAGAAGTAGAACTATTTTTAAATTTTGATCTCATTTTTAGGAAATTTTATTTTAGATGTAGGAATTATATATTTTCCACAGCATTCTTATAAAGCAAAAAAAAAAAAAAATACCCCTTTTGTGTTGGTTTTCATCAAAGTCTGAAATCAATCTTTAAACAAATGTTTGAAAAAATTAGGCTTTTTCAGTGTTAGCCTGCACAAAACTTGTCTGTCAATTTTTTCCCTCTCCACTTTTGAATTTTTTGTGTCAAACAAAGAGAAAATTGTCAGGTGTGGTCACATTGTGACTGAATGTTTTGCACTACCCATAGGCTTCCTATGGATTGTTTTGTAAGGGAAAGGAAATGATTATGATATACATGAGTGCTGTATGTAATCATGATGTTAGCATTCCTTGGTCGAAGGAGATGCTTGTAACTAGGCTGTGTATGTGTTTGTTCAAAATAACATTTATTCTTTAGCTCATTAATTAGGCCAAACAGTCACTGTCTGCCATAAACATTTACTGCAAATAACACAGGAAGGGGCTGTGCTGGAAGATGGCCAAGGTGATAGGATTAATGTTTTGAGCCTTGGAAAGATTATGCTGGAAATAACTACACCTTTTATTTGCAACCTTGAGGGCTTCTGCACCTACTTAGGCAGTTTAAGTCATCTCCTCATGGGTGCACCCTGCGCCCCCCCTTCCCAGTTCCTTGGCTGGCAAAGCATCAGCTACTGGTAACGTGATTCAGAATGGCTCCTCCTGGAGCAGACCCAGTATATTCAGCCTTGGAAGGAGAACCTCTCTGATCAATGCCAAGGGCTGACCTCTGCACTAGCCTGAAGCAGATGGGTCTCAGCTTCCCAGCTCCTCTAGCTCTGTTCCTTCTCAGAGCTCCCATTACAGTATGCAGGGAAGCTGAAAAGTTATTAAATTATCCCAGATACACTTCCCAGAACCAAAATTGCTTCCACACTCCTGCATTTGTATAAAATTTGACACAGTCCAGAGGGGGTTTTTTTTAATATTTTTTATTGTTTTTTCCATGTTCAATCCCAGAACCAAATGGAAAGGGTTATTAAAAGTTTGAAGGATTTAAATAACTGGCAAATAGTCTTCCTAATGGTGAGTTGCTTGAATTTCCTGGAGCATTTTTGTACTTTTATTTTTGTAAGAACTGCATTCTGGAAACTAGTCAAACAGTACATGAATATAGGAATCCAGGACATCTTGAAACCATTTTAACGTCTGTGTTTTATAAATGTAGGGTTTAAAATAATGTTGAAAATGGGAGTGGTTGTGCGAAATGTTTTAAGAAGTTGGGTGTTTTTTATAAAAAAGAAAAAGCTGCAGGACTTGGCAGAGAGAAAATAGTGCTTTAAGACACATTGCAAAATAATAGGATAATCCTAAAGAAAAGACACTGCACTTGCAGAATAACTTTGAAAGCTGTTGGTAGCACATTACAAATATTAAATAAGTAGAACGTACAGAACCCTAGTGAGAGTTACTAGATGCACTGGGGAGACTGCTGAAGTAGCTGTACTTGAGGAAGAAGAGCTCAGAGACACATGGCCTGGAGAAACCTGGGTGGATGACACGGAGGGTGTCCTGTGCCTTTCACTGCGGCTGTACCTGCCACTAGACCTGGGAAGCCCCACGTCCCTGACCCCTGCTGCTACCGGGTGGTGGCTCCAAGGGCCAGAACACGTGTGCCTACCCACACACTGCCAGTGGATTTTTGGCCCACAGAGGGCGATTCAGAGAAGGTAGGAAGATAAGTGTTATGGGAGAGATTAAGTTAAAGGATTCTGTGTTTTACACTTCCCTGTTCCTGAAACATGCCTTTAATAACCCCTGAAAGTGCTGCAGGAGCTGTCCTGGACAGTTCTGCTCAGCACTCTGCAACACACTTCTTCCCCACCTCTAGTGAGTGACAGCATTACTGCATTTGGACAAATAAAACTTGGTTTTCCTTAATGTCTCATGATCTGTGCCAGAATTTATTACCCTCATACAGTAATGTGTTTATAGAGATGCTGAATGCCTTCTGCAGTATAAATACATCTTCCCTGGTATGAATTAATGCATCGATTCAAGTGGCATTAAAATGAAAAGCAGTTTTTAACAGCTATGTCCATTTTCAAATGACTGTGGTAAAGATAATTTTGCACAAAGTGTTCAGATGATCATACCTGTGATAAGGAGAGGTTTTCCCTGGCACAGTGGGCACTAGCGACCAGGCCTGTGGCCTGGGACAGGGGCTGTCACATCGTGGTGTAGAGGTAGCCCTACTGCTCCTCTGCTGATGCAGATGTGAATGCTGGCTCTGCACAGCTCTGGTCTGTTCCAAGAGCTGCTATGTCTCTTTTGTATTTGTCATACCCATCAGAGCCCTGTATTTCATGTCCAGAAGTATTGCTCAATCATTTAGTCCCAGCAATGCAGCAGAAATGGGGTAAATAATGTTGATTCATTATTGCTTATCCAGTAATCATTTATCCCAGCTTTAGAAGCATTTGCAGAGAGGTTACAGATACTGCCAAATTTCAGACAGTCAACAGCTGTTCTTCCTCCCAAGCAGACAGCAAGACTTTTCCCTTTCCTATGTCAACCCATGCCTTTAACTCCTGGGAAGGGTGAGTAGGTTCCAGAACAAAAGACTCTGTGACACAAAAGAATCTGTAGCTGATTGTTTCGGCCACCGTGTGGCTGCCTGGCATGGAGGAAGGAGGAACAGGTCACAGTCGGTCTCAAGAGGCAGCCCAAGTCGGTGTCAGGTATTGGAGGTCATAACTACCATAGAATCCACGTGGGCACTGGGTCAGAGTCCATGCTAAATTTGGTTTTATGGTGCTAGGTGTAGGAATTGGTCAAAATCAGTCAATGATGTTATGCAGACAATTGGAGTAGCAAACTGTTTCTTTTCCTTTGCAACCTGGTGATCTTAATACTGGAATAACGTTTTTTCATGGCTTCCTGCCTTGGCTGCTTACATGGAATGCTTGTCTGTGGGGTGGGGGTCTGTGTATCTGGGCTTTTGGACAGAAAATCCTTGATCTTAGAGAACAGCAGAATGCAAGTGGGGTCTTCGTCATGTTAGATGGCAGTAGGTTCTCCACTGCTTCTTAACCATATTTGGTTGCCCTCTACTTTTTGTAAGAAATAGGACTAGGATAATGTAATGTTCTGGATTGGCTACTCCGTGATTGGGGTTCTGAAGCCGGAAGTATGACAGGGATGCTGCCAGGAATAGAAACCTCTACTACAAAATGAGTGCCACTCCTCATCAGAGTCTACCCAGTACATATGCCATGTGTCTCTTGTTTCACAGTAACATAACTGGAATCACCACAGCTTATAGTCATACATTCAGAAATTATTTACATCTCATGTCATTTACATATCATTGAATCACCAGAATTGTACATATATAACAGGAAAAATTGTAGGGGACAGTGCCTCTATGGCTGCCAGATATAATAAGGAACATTAAAGTGAAAATTAGTTGATCATTCAGCTGCAAAGAGATCTTTGCTCTTTTTGAGGGTTGGATTATTATAGTACAGAAATGTCAGTTCTGGACTAGTTACAGTTGGAGCAAGATACAGCTATCTAGCAATCCACTGCAAATAGCGTTACTCCTTTAGTTACTTTCATCATTAGGACTCCTGTGATGTGAGTCAATGAGTTCAGCTTTAATTACATATCCTGTCGTATTTTTTATATTTGAGAGAGGGAGTACCTGCCCCATGCCACACCACCCTCACGAAATCCAGTACATCCTGTTCTATTTAATCTTTTCAAGTTGAGGTCACACTGTTCAAAATTGCCCTCTGAGAGTTGTGCTTTGGATTCTGCCCCATCTGGCATCTCTCACTCCAGGAGGAATTCCTTCTGCCATGTAACTGCAGCTTTGCTTCTCTGTGCATGGGTGTCTGACCTGTCCTGTTCCAGTAGTCCCCCTGGGTCGGGCAGGTGCTCTGTAGGTGCAGTTCCCTCGCTCTGTTCTGGGACCTGGGGAACATAAAGCCTGAAGGTTGGAAAGCAACAATTCAGACTGTTTCTGTTGCCAGGCATCAGTGTTGTAAAGACTAATATCTTGCTTCCTCTGGTCTAATGTGGAAGAAAATGCACTGGGAGCTATGATGGGGGACATTCAATATTGCATGAGTCCTATTACCTCATGAACAGGAACGTCGGCGGGATGGTGGGAAGCTTTCTGCCAGCGGGTTTCCCTTGTAAAGACTGAGCTGCCGAGAGTTAAAACTCCACTGGTCCAGCTTCTCCAAGAGTTGAGCTCTGCCTCTCGCACTGAGCACTTCCCTCCACATGAACCATCATGTGGAAACTCAGGGGGCCCCTGTGAAACTGAATTCTGCACGGCAAACTTGGGTTCAGCAATTAAGCCTCAAACTTTGGGCTGAAAAAATATTTCAGTCATGAATAACAAAGAGGAAAGATATTTTAATTTACGGGAGCACTGGCTGGCAGTAGCTGTAGGATGTGATCCAAAACCATTTAATGTCAGTGCCTATCTTTCTGTTCACTTCAGCAGAGCTGGCCCACAGGGGCCTTTGTTATGATTCATCCTTATTAGTCAGTTTAGTACAGCAGTGCTGAAGGGCCAGCATAGGATGGCTCTGTTCTATTGTTCAGCCACAAAGTAGGCCATCTGGGCAGCAGAGAACTTTGCTCTAAACAGAGAAGACACAAGAGCATATCAATAGAGTGAGCAACCATCAGACCCATCTACAAGAGAGGGAGGGGAACATGGAGAGCTCAGAGCTTGGTATGGAATATGAGAGATGTCAAAAGAAGACATCCCTAAGTGTTGATACTCCCATGTGATGGCTTGTGAGTTGTTTGTCTTGGCAGGTGCTGACCAATTCCTGTTGTGCCTGTCTATCCCAGACTCACTGCACGTGCATTCAGGCCACTTCTCTGTGGTCTCAGCAGAACAAGTCAACTGAGGGCTTAAGCATCTGATCCTGCTCTCACCAGCTTTAAAGAGTTTATAATACCTCTAAGTTAAGCATGTGCTGAAGGGCATAGGGAGAATTGTGTACTGCTTAGGCTCTGGGAAGAGACACAAAGTGTTTGTGATTGCTGTAGCCAATCTGGAATACACCACAAACGCCAGATTAATCTAATTTGAAAGCTTTGAATTAAATCTGTTTACTGTAATGGAGCCTCCCACAGCTCCCCACCTTTTTTTTTTTGTTTGTTTCCTGGTATATTTTCATTTGGGAAAGCTGCAGTGTGAGCATTCTCTGCTCTACTGAATCATGATACTGCAACTTTTTTTGGTGTTGTCATTAAAAAGGAAAGCCTCAACATCATTAGCTTCTCTCCCTTGTTCCTTTAGATTCCCTGAATGCATTCCTGTTTAGGTCTTAACCAAAACCTGATTACTTCCCTGCTTCTTATCCTTTCAGCTTCTTTGAATGCCATGACTCAGCAGCTACAGGATGAATTCGACAGTAGCGTGGAGAATGCAGAAGCTTGGATGAAGGCCATCCAAGAGAGACTGAGGATCAATGACAACACCAAGGGTCCTCGATCTGCCCTAGAAGCCAGACTCAGAGAGACTGAGGTAAGGCAAGAGTGATGTAGTGGTTCAGAGGTGGCTGTCACTGCTGCCATTAATACAGGTTATTGCTGTGAGCTCCGGAGTGACTAGAACATTGTTCCTGTGTGGATGGGTTCACTTCAGTATTTCTGCTAATTTTTCCGTCTGCAAAATGTTTACAGACATTGTAGAAAAAGAGGATGGCAGTTGGATACCCCAGGCTTCCAAGCTTTTCAGATTGATTTGGGTTACTGCTAGCAGGTTTGGCAGGTTAAAATGTTTACAATCTCCTGTGAGCGTGCTCAAACCTGAAGCAATTGAGTGGCTGCTTGCAATTACCAGAGATTTGCAGAAGTCCATATAGTATGAGAAAAACAGATCCCATTAGTGTTCTGGCTCTTCTAGCACTCTGGCACTGATAAAGATTATAGTGTCCTAGTAATGGGCTGTTCTAGAGTAAACCCCTCGTCCTTTTCCATAAACCTTGATGATAAGAGGATTTACTACGCCCCTTTCTAATCTGTCTAATGAAAAGATAAATGTCTTCACTTTTTTCTGTTCTTACATATTCCCTTGTATAATTCTTCTCACAGAGATCCCGTTACAGATTGTGCCTGCTCTCTTACTGTATTTCACATTCATTTACTTCAGTTTCAGTTGATGTTATCTTGTCCTTGTAATCTCAGAGAATGAAACACTCCTGTTTGTCCCATCTCTACTATTCATGATTAGAGGGAGTGGTGATATTTCTATGATTAGCATTGAAACTATTTTTATACTTGTATTGCCTTTAATTCCAACTAGTCCGTTCTTTAATTTAAACGGCCAAATCTCTTCCATCATTATTTACCCAAAAGTCTTCCTTTTGGTGTATCCACTCATGTTAGGACTGCTTCTTTGGAAACTTAACATCTCCAAAAGAACATTGCAGGCTCACATGGAGTCTCAGGCACTTTACATGATGGTACAGCAATGTCTTCAGCCTTTTTCCTTAACTGTGGCTCATTGCAGGCTGGATCTTGCCCCTAAGGTAGTACAGAGAGTGTTTGTGGAGTGATGGATGATGGCTAGACTTGGATGCCAGTCATGAAAATCTGAAGTATTTCCCCCTGGTCTAGGTTTATGTCTGCCATTAAAGTATTTGCACCTTCTCCTTTTGTCTGGGAAACTATGATATGTACAGTTGCAAAACACATGCAAGAAACACGGGGACTTGAGTAGGGAGAGAGGTGGTTTAGCACAGGGCGTGAGTTCATTGCAGAGATAATGAAAAATAGAGTTTAGAGGTTTGTGGGGATTTACAACTGAAGCCTTTTGACTTCTGTAAGCTTTGGAGGAACTCTGGAACATGTAAAAATTTTTTTCCTATTCAGACTTTGAAAATTCATCATTCTAAGGAAGAAAAGGTGTTTGTTCACTTTTCCTGTGTGTACCTTATCCACCTCCTGCTCCCTCATCTTGCCTCCTTTCTGGGCCTGGCTTCCCTGTCCAGCTGTGGTGTCCTCATGACGTGCTCGCTGCTCACCTGTTGGTTCTTTACAAACCCAGTTTCATTTTTCACTTTTCACTTCCTTTTTTGCATTTGGATGCTTTTTTTTTTTCCCACACTTCCTTCCTGTGGTTTATTTTCTGTTGAACTGTTAATGAAAATGCCAGCCAAAGACAGCAATCGTTTAAAACAGATTTGAAAAAGAAAAATGCCTGTCCAGCCACTGCTTTCTCTCTGGTTGTTTGCTTTCACTTGCTGGAAAAATTTCAAGCTTAGAATACAGCTTTACTGTTAAATTTTCCTGTCAGGTGATAGCTATGGCTTTTATTGTCTTTTTCTGCCTTGCTCTTTGCCCTGCTTTCCTGGATTCTTTTATCACATTTTTTGTAGTAGATTGTTCAAACACCTGTTTGTAGGTCAGATGCAGATGTGCTGTGTACATGCCAAAAGAACACTCTTTTCCCAGAATGAGAGACTGGAAACCCAGAGGCCTGTGATTTGGTTTCACCTTTGCAATACCCTACGTGATTTTTTAAATTTTGGGTTTTTTTTAACAAATCCCTTGGGCCTTATCTTTCCAAAAGTAGTTGCTGATTTTGAACCACTGATTGTTTTCATTATAGAAGCCTTTTCCTTCAAGCTCAAAAGCCTGAATTTTGCCAGGAGTTTGTGAAAGAACAGCAAGAGAGCCAATCTGATGGTGTCAGAAATTTGGATAAAGTGATGCTGATACCTGACATCCAAATCAGGGCATAATTAATCTTTTACATTTTGCAGAAGTTGTGCTGATTTTCCATCTCTGGGTAGAAGAGAGTCTATTTCAAATTAGATGGCTAAACTTTCAGTTCCTGGCATTCCAATTTGTGTGAGATAGATACACATTTTCATCAGTTCATAGCTTAGCCATTTGGGGTCAAAGCAAAAGTTGGCCACAGGCAGAAAATTCCACTGGTTAATTTCTTTTGGCTTGTGTTCTGAGCCAGCTGTTATTTGCAATAGGAAGCCTTTTCATATGCTTCATAATTTCTTATAGTAGAGCTTAAAATTGAGATGTTGCAGTGTACCCTGTAAAAATTGCCTCTATACTTTGGCAGGTGGGGGGAACAACTGCCATGTGGCAACACAGTGCTATAACTTTATAACCCCAACAGAAACACAGCCACGGATATTTGACAGAAGATAATCTGGGGTTTGTAGCTAATTTAAGATGGTTTTCAATTGCTACATGGTTTTCACTTCAATTCAGTCCTTTAGGATGTTGAAGAATAAACAAATCTGAAGACAAGGTCATATTTTCTCTTCAGAAGCTATGCAGCAGAGACTTCATGATTCCTGGGTAAAACAAAGTTTAAATGGCAACAATTACACTTGCTTTCTTTTCAAGCTTTCAGCCTCATTTGTTTTCCTCACAGAAAATACGTGCACTGGAACCAGAAGGCAGCTTGAAAATCGACATGATTCTTGTGAAGGCAGATGCTGCTCTTCGCAGCATCAGTGAGGATAAGAAGCATGAGGTGCTATCTAAACTGAAAGACATTAAAGCCTTGTGGGAAGAGACAGCCATATACATTACTCACTGCCACAGGTAAGACAGACTTCTCTTTGGTGTGTTGAGGCAGTTGTCTCATCTCATGCTTTCATAAAGTGCTTCCTGCCTTCCTCTACTGTCTGGATTGTAGGTGGCAATCACTGCTAATCCCATCCCATGAGCATGTGTTGGACTGTGCTGGGAGAGAGGGTCAGTGGGTCCTCCTTGCCCTTTGCCTTCAGAGCCAAACTATCTCATGGTCTTGAGTCATGAGTTCTAGCAGGCACAGGGACCTTGTACAGAATATTTCCTCCCCAAGCAGGGAGAACCTGAGAACTTAATTCTGACTTCCTGAAGTCAGAGCATCTTAAAATTGCTTAGAATCTTTTCCTCTGCTTTGAAGGGCTTTTGAGCTTGCCAGTCTCCACTGCTCCCACCATAATTTCATCTAACTCATCTCTCTTGCTCTCTCCAACAGCCGCATTGAGTGGGTCTGGCTGCACTGGAGTGAGTACCTGAAAGCCCAAGATGATTTTTATGCATGGATTCACAACATGAGGGTGACCTTGGAGCCTGACATTGAATTGCAGCTTGGCTTAAAGGAGAAGCAGTGGCAGCTGAGCCATGCTCAGGTCCTGCTGAATGATGTCTTAAATCAGTCAGTCCTGCTGGAAAGGCTGCTAGAGGAAGCTGCTTCCTTGTTCAGCAGGATAGGTGACCCCAGCATTGATGAAGATGTTCAGAAGAAAATGAGGGTGGAATACGAAGGAGTCAAGGAAGAAGCTCAGGTACACCTATAAAGAATGGGAGATGTTCAGATTTCACCCATGTACAGTATTGTGTGCTGTCTGCTACTTGAATGATGTGGCTTGCCTGGTAAGGCTGCAAAAAGAAAGAGCTGAAGACCCCATTCTTTCAGACAGTGGACTATTTGCAACAGTCATCATGTCCCAAGATAAGCTGTTAACTGGGATGTTCTTACACTGTGCTTTATAGTATACTTTTGTAAAGTAACTATAGGCTGCTTGCTATGGTCTAGTGAATATTGGTTTAGGTCTTCTCTGTGTAAAGTTCCTCATCTTTCAGTGCATTAGCGATCCTTGTATAACCAGATGCAAAGTACCCAATCCCAGAGCCAGGGAATGTTACATGCATGCACCCTTGCTGGAAGATGTAGCATTGGTCTGGATCCAGAGCTACACTGACCACCTGCAGAACTGGGAAGCACCAAGGTCAGAGTCAGCTGTGGCCCAACACTGAACTCAACTAGCCCACTGCAGTATCTGAAAGATTTTTACTGCACACAGACCCTAATCCTGTCCTGCTGTTAATCTTCCTGCTTGAACAGATAGGCTGGTGTACAACATCCTAGTTCATCTTTCAATGACAGTGATTGCCTTTGACCCTATTCCTAGGTAAAGACTTCAGATAAGTCTTATACTTTTCACTTATAAACTCAGATAAAGACAGGACAGGACTGTGTGGCATGGCTAAGAGGCAGACATCTGCAGCTGGGTAGAAGAATTCACTTTCTTCCTAGGCTATGTCAATAGAAATACTCAAAGGGATACCTGAAATATTTATATAGACATCTGTCCCCAGCACATAGAGATTCAAATCTAGTCTTTGTCTCGTAGTGGCTTCCAGGAATTGCATGGGCAGGAATTACCTGGTGCAAATACAAACACTTTTCATTGCATTGGCTCTGCTATCTGCCTCTGTCATAATGTTGCCTTCTGTTTGTTCCCACACCTACACTCCAGCCCAAAACTGGAGCCTGGCAGTGTTGGATGCTCTCCCTCCCTGGGCACTGTTGTACAAAGTTAACTGCAGATCACACTGGAATAACAACATTGGGATGCTCATGTCATTGTTCTGTTTGCCCTACAGATCCTTTTCAGTTTAGGAAAAAGCCCCATCCCAAAAAAACAACCCGAAAAAACAACAAGCAAACAACCCTGAGTTGGCAGCTTTTGTGAACATCAAATTCAGATTATTTGTTTAACCATTAAGATAAAACTGCTGCTGGTAGGTCCCTCCTAAAACTAGAGCATATTTGGAAATCCTATAACTGCAGCTGCTACAGAGAAGCTGTAAAGCCACCAACAGACTTGCACCTCAGTGCTGATTATTCCTTTTTAAAGGCAGACCTCTTCATTACAGGCCAACTGGATTTATGAATAAGAAGGTTCCTGGAAATTCAGGTGGTGCCTATCCTTCTAACCAATATTTGTCTTCTTTGGTTTTGAAGCGGTAGACAGTCATTAGCTATTTTAATGAGGCAGTTCTTTCAGACAAGTTGTTTGAATACTCAAAGCCAGAATGTGGCCTCTCTGAGACTGGCTTTACATAATGTGATTTCTCTGACTTGGATACATGCTGGTGCAAATGAGATCAGGAAGTGGCTCATGGTACTCAGACAAAATATGTCTTTATGTTTCCAGCCAACAGAGACATTAGAAAAAGCTTTTCTTTGGCACTGGTTACAAATACCACATTTCATAGAAGGATGGAGTGGGAGAGTCCAGCTAAGAAATCCCTCTTTCGGGAGGAATGGAACAAAGAAGGGACTTGGGCAGCCTTGGATTTTACAACTGAAGTTAATGCAGAGTTCATTAGCTAATGCCAAGGTTACAGGCACCTTGGGAGTCACGCTGGAAAGTATAACACTAGTTAGAGAAACCACGCCACCTCTTCCAAGGGGAGGGAGGCATGAATGAATGAATGAAAGAGACGCTGGAGTTGTAAGGGGGTTGCTCTGGCCCCTCTCATGCTGAGAGGCCGGGCTAAATGTGACTTGCAGATGCCAGCTGAATGCCTGAGCTGCCTGCCAGAGGAGGCTCACTGGTGTTTGTAGATTACACTTGTGTTTAAAGAGCATTTTTAGATCCTGTGCAGTTGTCCAACTCTATCAGAAAGCAAGCTCTTGGACAGCACTTCTTAAAAGGTTTGCCTGTGACACGGGTTCTGTGGCATGAGCAAATGGTGGGGTTTTTTTTCTTTCTTAGTGCTAACATGTGTCCTTATCATTCCCAAAATTTAAAGGAACATAATTTTCTTTCAATTACATTGACAGGGATATTTTTAGATGTGGCAGCCGTTTCCTACATGCTTTCCCCTGCCTTGTAAAATAACAATATGTAGAGGTAGACAGTTGTGAGTTTTAGGATAAGCAGTGACTGAAGATGGTAAGAGTTGTGATAGAGGTAATATGTTGATATTTAGTCAAATATATCAAGTATGCCTGAGCACATCAACTGAATTTCAGTCCATGTTGTTTCTGTTAACTGAAACCTAGATACTTATAATGCCTTAGAGCTAAGACTAAAAGCACCAGGAAGGGCTACCAGAGCTTTCTGTACTCTGCCTGAGATGCCACAGAGGGATTAAAGCAGGAACTTCCTCTATATACCCTAGTTTGCCTTCCAGAAGAGGCTTATTTTCCTTTGCTGACTGTAAGGGGAGCTTAGGGGAGAGGATTTCCTATGCCTCTATCCACCCTCCATGAGTACCCAGGGCAGAACATATTTGGCCCAGACACATCTTTTCCTCTGCAGCCTATGGCACACCCATTCTTTTCCTGTTGGTTCTTTCACTCCCTCCAGGACTGTGTCCTTGATTAACGTCTCCTCACATTAACCAAGTGGAGATGGAGTTCAACACGGGCCTCTTCCCCAAACAGCCAACCAGACACAAGCAAGTGATACCATATTTTCCATCATTAGACAGTCTCCCTGCCTAACCTCTTGGGGTAGGGGGCTCAGCCAGCTCTTTGTAAGCCCTTTGTTTGACAGTTAGCACAGTTTGTCCAGATCCATAGCATCTCTTCCTTGACCTCATAGACTAGCACGAGTATCCAAACTGTGCACTCCTTTGTTTTGGCTGAATAGCCTGGCCAGGGCTGGGTCATTTCAATTTCCTTTTTAACTCTCTCTATATGAGCATAAGACTTTTGAGTTTAATAATAGCTTTGCTTTGTTATTCTGACTTCCTCTCTTTGGAGCTTCTGTCAGTGCAATCAATTAGCCTAATTTTCTAGAATCAATAACCTTGGGCTGACTTGTTTCACTTTGATGTTTGGCCCATTTAAATCCCTATTAGATTGCATTCAGGTCTGTAACTTGAGATCAAAATGAGAATTGTTTAATCTGTACACATGTTTGTGGATTTGAGAATCAGAGCAAGGGGATTTAGCAAACAAGTGAGGTGTTCTGCTGCATACATCCTTGCTGCAGAAGTCTGCAAACATCATTCTGCTTTGTGGTCCCATCCAAACCCGTGTTTGCATAGATAGTGCTACTGAAGGTCCTGCCCTGGTGTGCAGCATTTCACCTTCTGCAGGAAGCAGTACTGGGACCAGCCATCCCTTAGCTGGACCTCTTCTGACACAAAGCAAGTCAGTTAACTTTCAGGAGTCAATCTTGATTCGCACCAGTCAGCAGAGATTGCAGCGGCGGTGCAGGAAACACAGACTAGTGTGGTGCCACCCGGAGAGCGGCAGCGATCTAATGTGCTGTGGAAATAACCTGGCCCAGCAGTAAAGGGCAGAGTCCCAGAGGGACCACCACCCCACATCACGTGGGAGATCCCATCCTGACTGATACCTGTGCTATCCTTCTGCTGGACTGGCTGGAGAAAGGCCGAGAGGACAGCAATGGCTCACTGTCACCTCAGGCAGGGTGACAGGTGTGGGAACATGCTCAGAGCCTTGTCACAGAGATGAGGGAAATGCAGAAGAGACTTTGAAGAGCTTCCCACCATTGCAGCTATCATTCTGCTCTTTGGAGGGCAGCTCAGATCAAGCTCTTCTCAGTGGCACAGGGTGTGTCCCATATTAGGGGAAATGACACTCAGCCCCTTGTCTGTGACAGCAAATAGATTGCATGAGGCACAGTTTTTTTTCTACTCTAACTAGTGTACCCCGGTTGTTCCCCATGCCAACTAGTGAAGGGCAAGAATAAAACAGTCAGATTTTGCAGGAAACAATACTTAGGTTGGATATTATATTGGTGAAACAAAAAATACAGGACTCCTTGTGATTTGTGTAAAATTCCTTCAGCAAGATCTAAACTTCAGCTGACAAACAAGGATAGTCAGAGCAAACGTGGCTCTGCATTTTTGATGGGGTGGATCAGCAGGCTGGTGTGCAGGCCCCTGTAAGCTCAGGGATTGTTTGCCATAGGGTGCATACACACAGTAACTCAGAAAATAAAGCTTAAATTTGGGCTTAAATTTTCTTCCAGGGTCTGCAATACCATCAAAACATTGGTTTGTGATCTGCAAATTGAATAAGTACAGAAGTTCCTGGGCTACATGACTTCTAGGGATACCTTGAAATTGACTGTCACTTTCTGTACAGCCATTTAAATAATTAACACTTGGAAACAATTTGCATGCCCCTAGCACAGTCTTACTCTCATTTTGACAGATAAGCAAATTCCATCGGTCGTGTGCTCAGCTTTAGTTTTAAGCAGCATGAGGAACATAACTTCAAAACCAGAAAAAGTCATCTCTTGTGTTTTTCTAATGAAAGAATAAGAACCTTTGGAAAAGGGAGTCTAGAAGTTCACCTGAGAGGACCCTGCGTTTTGTCTCCTCTGAGACCAGCTATTGACCCAGACAAGGACAAACCTTTATGTCCTTGTGTGTCCTGTTTTTTGAGGTGAACTGTCAATTCCTGGGGAGGCCAACTGCTATCAGAGCTGGTGGAAAGGGACTCTTGTTTATAAATGCAGGGATAGTGTAAAGGAAAAGAGCCAGATAAACACTATTCTCACGGCTTCTGATGTCTCTTGTTACAGAGCAGAGTGAAACTGCTTGAAAAGATAACGAAGGAACACGAGCGGTACAGCGCTAACGTCAGCCAGTTTCAGTCGTGGCTGAATGGTGTGACAGAGAGACTGAACTCCTGCATCGGAGAAGCAACCACAGCTTCAGCAGAGGACAAGTTAGAGGCACTGAAGGTCCTTGAATGATACAATTCTGACAAGGAGCCAGGATTGTGTTTTCTATGTCTGTTTCTCAAACCATTCAAGGGTGTACTTGAGAAAAGATTTACAGAAAGAAAATAAGGTGGAGATTGTAACATGGGCTAGGGGTGAAGAGTTGTATTGGGTCCTACAACTGTTATCCCATAGCTTTCTCAGATCTGTGGCCTGAATCACAGGCTAGTCTGCTTTGGTTTTCTTAAAGCCTGATCTACCACAGTTATGTGATTCTTTGAGAGTCTTCCCCTTTAAACTAGTTTACTGAATGATATTTGGTAAACATGACCCAAATAGAACCTGAAGGCTGAATGGTTTCCAGAGTTTAGAGTTGGTGATAAAAATACCAGTTTTGAGAACAGTATCAAATATTTTTGTGGCACTGCTAAACTGTTCAGCTTTAAATCTCTCAAGAGATCTGATTATTAGTATTTCTTATTGCCTGTAGCTACCATGTGCTTTGCCAGGGACCTCAGTGGCAAGCATTTCTGAAAATGAAACCAGTATTTTTAGAGTCATGGCAGTATAGAAGGCAGTCAAATGAGTGACCCTTGCTTCTGGTCTCTTGAAAAAAGCCATACTTTGAATAAAAGATAAAGAAGAAAATATGTACAACCAGGAGAGGTGGTCTTACTTTCCAACTGCTTTCACCTTTTTACCCGATTTCCCATTCCTGCAGCTAATCTCTTCATTTAACTTCTTTCTGCAGGAAATTGCCAAAAGCATTAGGAGTGGTGGAAAGAAATTGAAGCACCTTGAAAATGAGTGTGCAGAGGTGATTCAGAATACCTCCCCACTTGGAGCTGAGAAAATGAGGAATGAACTTGAAGAGCTAAGGAAAGCCTTGGAGAAGTTGAAACTGCTGAGTAGTGACGAGGAGGAGAGATTGCTCAAGATCCAACAATCAGAAAGTGCCTACAAGTCCCAAGCCAGACAATTAGAAGCAGATGTCCAGGAGCTGATAAAAGATCTACAGAGACTAGAAAATGACCTGGACCCCGGGGAAGGGGAAAAGACTGAAGATGAGTTTGTAACCCTTTGGAGAAGATGCAATGTGAGTTATTACCCTTTTATGTCTAAAATCAGCAGTCAGAGATTGAACGTGTATAGTCACATCCAACGGGTGGTTAAAGGTGGTAAGAGTATAAATAGAAAACACACTGATGAAAATGTGAATAGCAACAATGGAATCAACTATTCTAACCTTTAGCTCACTCTACACAGAGGGAGCAGGGTAGGAGGAGGTGTTGGAGTTTGTGTCTTGAGTTCAAAAGGACCATATGCACAACACAGAGTAAACAACACAGTTTGCTCTCCGTAAAATGAAATAGGAAAAATAATGCCTCACTGTATATACAAATACATACAACACACACACACACACCTATTTCTGGGGTATATGGTAAGACCATTTCTGTATTACATCCTTCATCTGTGGAAGGTAGTTACCTGTCTTCCTTTACCATCAGGGACATTCCTAAGAAGTCCCAAGTTTGTAGTAACCCACAATTTACACTCCAATCAATCTGTTGCAAAAACAAGTGCAAAAACTTGTCACACATAAATTAGGTAAGAATCTTTAACACTCATTTCCTCTTGAAGGTTGGTTTTGCCCTTATTATCTTTTCTCAAAATACCTTTCATTGCTATTTGTATGTTTAGAACTCAACAGAACTACCTGGGAAAAATATTCACAGAAAGGATCCGCAATATACAGACTGGTTCAATCCAGCTACATTTACATGAAGTTTTTTGTTGGTTTTGTTTCCCTCTGTCACCCTAGAATTAATATTCTGTATTTATGAGAAAGATCTGTTCATGCAAACAGACATGGTTAAGACTGCTCCAAAAATACATCTCATATATATATATCTGTTATATACAGCAGTCAGTGAGCTGAAACTGGGCTTGGTTGTGAGTCGCTCTGTTGAAACAGTGAACCCTGCAGATGAGATGCAGAGGATAGGTAGGCAACATGAGGAGAGAAGAGAGAGTCTGCAGGAACAAAACTGTTCCTGGGAATGTTTTCTGCCTTAGTAAAGTCCATATTCATTACAACAGGAAAAAGGCATCAGAAAGGGGCCTTATGAATACCTTTACAGACAGTCTTATGTATTCATTTCATGTGCCAGACACTGTGTGAGATTTGATCTGTTCATTATTTTTATGATTAAGGCAACAAGAGCAGTTCTGGCTGCAGAAGAGTCCAAGGTTGAGAGGCTGAAGGCTCAGCTTAAGGAACTGCTACGGTTTTCCCAAGATGTGCAGCCACATGCTGAGAGTGTTGTCTCTGCAATACAGCAGTATCAAAGGTAGTGGGAAAGCTGATTGTGCCGGTGGGGGGTGGGAATCTTCTCTAAGACACTGAAGGGATTGACAAGGACCTAAGAAAACAGCGATGTGCCATCTGATTGTAGGTGATGGGCAGAAAAGAAAGGCTCTTGCTAATTACATGAGCCTCCAGGTTTTGGTAAACCTGTCATTTTAGCCACTTGCTAGGAGCTGCAGGCTGCTGGCCATTTTCAAGCAGTGCTCTTGCGTCATTAGTGTTGTGCATGGTTTGAAGAAAATTAGATTGTTGGCAGCTAATTTGATCTCCTTAGCAGTTTATAATAATAATTGATGCATTTTGCTTGCCTTTCACGACAGCAACTAGAAAATCAGGACAGGAGCTGTAGTAGTAAACGGTTCAGAAGAATTATGGCCCTCCCTTGTAGAGTTTGTTACGATGACTCATCAGCCATAGCAATTACTTGGCAGAGTTTTTTCCCCTTCTCCTGGCAGCAAGCTGCATGATTCCTGTTTTCAACTTGCCTTCGGTTGGAAACTTTGAAAGTTTAGCCTCTCCCCAGACTTCAGTATTTCCGTTTCCAGGCTGCCTGGAATCAGGAAGTAAAGAAGCTGCAGCAAATATTGCAAACTAGAAGGAGGATCTTTTTTAAAGAAAACAAAAGGTCAGTTTTTTTACTGTATTTAGGCTTATTTTTCTCTGTCCAGTGCACAGTATGCTGTTCTGCTGGAAGGGTTATAGGTTATTATGGGAAAGGATTTCAGTTTAAAAACTAACAAGGAAACAATGGTGAAAGAGAAACAGAGAAGGGAGAGGAGTTGCCTCTGAGTAGAAAATGGCAGCTGCTCTTTTGCCAGCTTCTCTCCAAAGCTTCTTTGCAAAGTCTGGCAGCTTCACACTGAGCCTGGCAGGGGCAGCAGAGCAAATGGCAAAGGACATGTAATGTCAGAACTTTCTATTTGCGGAGCTTTTGGCCTCGTCTGGCTTGCCTTTGTTTAGCTCTGTAACGTCCCACTGACACAGGTAAGATCATTGTTTCTGTTTTTTATAGAAAGGCAGTACTAGTCTGGATTGGCATTGCCCTTGCCAGCCTGTCTTGTGACTTTGCAGGACACTGTTCCCATGTGAAGGTATAGTTTGGGCTGCGTTCTGCCATATCAAATAGGATTCTGCAAACTGGGACGTCAGGCAAGCTGAGAAAAACAGGAGGCAGCTGCATGGGTGTGCCACTGCTAGGCCTTTATACTCAGTTGAATTTTGGATAAAGCTTTCTAAGAGAAGCCTGGATATTTAATGAAGGTGTGCTGATTGTATCTTTCCCCCCAATGTTTATACACATGCATATATAGCTTTGCATGTATGTGTGTACATATATAAAAATACAAACTTTTGTCCAAATCACCTGCATATATTAGTATAAATACAAGCAGTTCTGCAGAACTTTAGACATTTATCTCCGAAAAAAATATGTGTGCTCCTCTTTTTATTGGTAATGCAGGGTAATCAAGGTTTTCTTAATGTAATTTTTTAAAGTAACAAAGACTTGGTATTGTGTGAAAAAATACAGGCAACTGCAGCTAAATTCTAGATGCTCTTGGCTTGTTCCATCAGCCAGTGAGACTGCTCCACTGATATGATTTGTTAAATCATACTGGTGATAGCAGCCAAGAAAGATTACATGGAGGGGGAGATTGCTGGCTACTGGAAGGGCAAAGGAATTCCTGATACACAGTTGCACAAGAGACAAATGTGTTTTACGGCATCTAAATAAAGTTCTGTCGGATGTCTCTGACCGACAGCAGCTGTCAGAGTGCAGCACCAGGCCAGACAGTAAAAAAGACTGAGGCTTTTGTGTTGGATACAGTTTACACACGAGTATTGTGTTAATTTATGCCTTGATGAATAGGATGTTTGGACTTGGATTTCTTCATAATCCTTCTCTCAGCTGTCACCTTATCCTTACAGTGTTAGAGGCAAGACATCTAAAATGAGCACTGATACAGAAACCCAACTGAGAAGACTCTTGCAAAATCCCCTGCAAGATTTTGAGCAGTGGAAACCATCGGTCCAGGTGCTCCTGGAGACTCCGGAGCCAGTGCTGGCTCACATTGAGGTAGCAAACCTGTTACTGAGTTCAGAAACTGATATGTGGTGTTTGTCCAGGCTGTGCCAGCAGCTGCCTGCATACAGCTGCCAGACAGCAGCAGCTGGAGGGGCCTTTCCAGTATGGCAGGAAACCCCACACTCTGGAGGTCAATACTTAACTCTAGCTGTAGCAGAATGTTGTACTTTCTTCCATTTGTTTGGTTAACTGGAGTTGGCAACTGAATAGGCTGAAGGGCTACATGTCTCTAACAATGATGACAATGTTGTTTAGCATTAGCCCAAATCTTCCTGGACAAAAAGTCTGTGGACACTGTTAAGAAGTGTGTAGTAATATAGTTGTGGGATTGAAATGTATGATTTCTGCATGTTCCCAGGAAGGTGTTTGGTACTTTGTCATCCCTGTGATCTCCAGAATAAATGTGTCTGAGAACAGGGATGGAATTTATCCTTGGGATGAGCATTCAAGCTGTCCTTTCTGTTGGTTGTTTAGGCCTCTCCTCTGCACAGACAACTCTTTCCATAGTACAGCTTTCCTCTATTTCTGTTCACAAAATGGATGCAGCCCTGGTGCTTCTAACATTATCGGGAAGACTTTTCCTTTAACTGGGCACTGTCCAGGTACCTTCTGTTACCCCTTGTCGGCCCAGCATGCTGTTTTTACCTGATTTTGTCATACTGCTTTGGTTGTGTGACTTGTGTGAGAATATTATGGTTATATGAAGTTTTGGGGTGGGTTTTTTGTATGATTTCACTGGAAGAATTTTTTTTCCTTTAGGCTGCTCTTGCAGAAAGCTCCCAGTTCAAAGAGAAGTTGATGACATTACAGCTGAAGAAAGATTTGCTAACCAATATCCTTGGTGAGGAAAAAGCAAAGTCTTTCCTGCAAGAAGTAGCCGAAGCTTCAAAGGAGAGAGAAATTCTACACAAAAGTCTGCTGCAAAGCAAGAGCAAACTCCAGGTGAACTTCAAAGCCCATATATGGTCTTTGGCTGTGACAAAGACAATGATCAATCTTTTCCTAAGCCAGTTTTATACATACAAACATAAAGCTAACCATCTGTGCCCAATCCTTTTTTTCTGGGATGATCAAATACTCAAATAAATTTGTGTACTGTTGCATGGTATAGCTTGTTTTTCTGAGTGCAAAATGGACATTGCCAAAAGATAATGGGGGATATATCTTGAATGCTGGATTTCTTTTTTTCTTCTTCTTTTTCCATCTAGAATCTGATATCACAACACAAGAACTTTGATGCTGCTTTCGCACCTTTGCAGAAGAAGTTACCTGCCATCAAAGCCAAATTAGATCTAGAGAAGGAGCCACAGCCAGACCTCTTGGGTAAAAAGACACAACTCCAGAGACTGCAGGTATATTACAGTAATGTTTGACTGGGATATCTTCTGTTAATTGTGGTCCTGTTTGTTCATATTTTATTAGCATTAGGAATTCAATGCCTTGTCCCCTCCATGGATTGTGTGTTAGATAATGTTATTTGGTCCAGTTTGTAGCATTGAGGAGATGATATTGAAGCATTGCAGGTGAAGAACTGGCAAACTGAGCTTGAGTGAAGGAGTAATCAGCTGGAAGCTGTTGGTGCCATACTGTCTTGGCTAACAAAAATGTGTCCTGATACTTCCCATGGGGAGTGAAACTGCAGAAGACAACCCGAATCAAGCTGACTCCCTGCAAAAGCAGGGAGTCCCCATGGTCCCACTTCCTTCTGCATCACCCTTTTCCTGCTCCTTACCAGTGGGACTACACAGCTGGTAGAGGGAAGAGGAGTGCAGAAGGGGAAGGGAGAGGGGGTGTTGCTCTTGCTTTCAGCCATGGTGAGCTACAGTGACTCAGTTATATGGTGCCACTTCACCCTTGGTGACCACAGGGTACTTATCACCATAGTTCTTTCCAGTACTTAGCTAATTACACTATGTCCCCTCTGGCAGCTTCTCAGCAACTAGTAACATGTAAACACATCCAATCATTTCTTTCAGACATCAAAAAGTTAATTTTCTTAATGACGGTGATGGTTACTTTTTCCCCCCCACCCTTACACTATCAAGTGAAAGTACTTTTGGTGTCTGTTTTGTGGATGTCTGTGCCACATCTAGCACATCATCTATATGGAATCCATCTTTTCCTCTGCAGATGATCCAAGATGACTTGGCAGAGCTTGTGATTCAAATGGAGGAAGTAGAGAAGCTTGTTCAGTCAAATACCACACACAGACATGAAATGAACCAACTTTCATCTGACTCTCAGGCCCTAAAGAGGTCACTGGAGGTAACATAAGGAAGAGGGTTTTTTAGTTGACCAAGGAGCCCACTATTGAAAAATACTTTTTAAAAATATTTGAGCATATAGGACTTATGCTTAGAGTGACAGATATTTTCATTTCCAGGGAAGAAGGCACTGAATTCTTTTGACTATGATAACTTCTTCCAGGTTTCTTTGATTATCTGTAATGTGATTTCCCTTTGGGATAGGGTACCATCCACACCAATTTTGTATCTATATATATTTTTTCTAGAGTGGGCCTGAGATTTCTGACCAAAAGACCTCATAGTTGTATTATCATGGAGGTGCTTGGACATCTTCACAGATTCCTGGATAGTGGTTTTGTATCAAAGTGTTTGGGATTTTTATAGCTTTGTGACCTAAAAGTTAATGAAAAAGAAGCGTTGCAATTACATAATTACTTGTTTAGACCGGAGGGATTTTGTAGCTTGTAAACATAGCTGTAAAAGGATCTTCCAAAGCAGTTTCAGAAAAAGAGCTTATAAAATTGCCTTAGTTATACAGGTCATCATAAAAACAGATATGATAAAGCATTACCCTAATATGCACTGTGGAATTCTAGTTTCAGTCTCATTGATCCCATTTATCACTGAACTGGACTTTTGCCAAAAAAGTCTGTAGAGTCATTTCTGATTCAGGGAATATAAGACGTATTTATTATCGACTGGGGTATATCAAAGGAAAACATATTCTTTACTCAATTTTAGCTAGTGGTTAATGCACCCCCATGTGGTTGAATTCAGGCCTGCAGGAGCTTGTAGGTGTTTATATGCCATTGATGCTAAAGGATAATGGGGTTTGTGCCTCAGTAGCAGCTGGTTTATATCTTTTTGCCAATGAGATTCTGTGCCAGTAGTCACACAGTATAGATACAGTAATGAAACTGCTTTTTGTGTGTGTTCAGTTGCTGACATATTTTTATCATTTACAGATGATGATACAGGAGAGTGAAGAGCATGTTCAGAAGCATTGGGCATATAATGACAAACTCTCTGACCTCCAGCAGTGGATCACAATGACCACAGAGAAAATTGGTTCCTACCAGGGTGCTGATGGAGAGGAGAACACCGAGGGCAGGATAGCAGACCTTGAGGTGAGAAAAGTGTCTTAGTGTAAGATGTGAATCATTCACTTCACAGCATTCACACATTAAAGGTGGGGGTTTTCTAGTGAGGGTTTTGTGACTAGGGAGAGTAATGATCATTTGTTCCTCCTGTGATAACAGTTGGTTGCTGCTGCTGTTTTGCCCTGTGCTGTGGGATGTAGAGCTAGGAAGAAGAACAGTGAGAAATGGCTAGGAACTATTGAGATGGATCAAGTAATCTGAAAAGATTGGTGGTTTTAAAAAGAACTCTTCCTGCCAGGGTGGTAGGTAGGTACTCTCTGGACAGTACCTACCTTTGCCTCTACATACTCATCAATACATGGACTGTTATTACCCTGTTAGCTAACATTGTACTGTGTTGAATTAAGCTGCTAGCTAAGTTCCAAAGCTGCTAGTTTTTTTCCTGGTGTAGCAGCATTTTGTTTGCTAGATTTCCTCTGGCAGGTTACTTCAGCTGGCAGCAGTTGTCCTCTTACGGGAAGCCAAGATATCTCATGGGAAGGCTACAGAAATGGTGCATTGGCAGCTTGCTGCCTTTAAATTTTACCATTGGTTCTTTGACCTATGTTGGCTCTTTGCAAGAATCCACAGTATATTTTTTTTCCTGCTAGGTATGTTCTAGCTAGTGCCAACAGAACCAGCATAGTCCTGGACTGAACATGGCCTTCAGTCTGACATAGCCTCTGCTTTACCCAGGATACCTAGAAGTAACTGTAAGGGCTGTATGTTTCAGAGATGGCTAGCTGAGTTTCCAGATAAGGAGATCCAGCTGCACCTTGTGGAAGCTCATGGCCAGCTGGTCACGGAGAATTCTTCCCCAGAGGAGACTGCCCATGTCCAGGCAGAGCTGGATCAACTCAAGGAGTCGTGGAGGTCACTGAAGGAGATGGCAACTGGGTAAGTGTTCATAGACATCTTCCTCATGTCCCTTCAAGGGGGTGCTCTTTACTCATGTATGACCAGACACACTTGGTGCTTTATGCTCTGTGCTGTGAAAGTGAACAGCTATGTTACGATGCCAGGAGCAAAATCAGATTTTATTTAATTGTTTGCAAACTGGAAATGATTACTTTCAAGAAAACCATTTTAGAAAATCTGTGGGATCAGAGCAGTCTGTGAAGCTGCCTTTACTTCATGTTTGGAGTAGGCAGTGCCTTCTTGGGACCTGGCTCACCCTTACACTGCCAGTCTGTATCAGAGGAAACAGGACATACACTGTGTGACTTCGGCTGTCCTGCCTCACATTCCAGTACTCTTCACTGTCAGATCTGGACATATCTCCAAGGAGGCTGTATCTGCACTGGGATTTGTGCCTTTTGCAAACCTGCAGGAGTATAAACAGAGCTAAAAGTCCTCTCTTAGTTGCAAACATGGTTTTAATTAATTTTGCACTCACTGTGCAGTATCAAGCTTCTGTTCATACATGCTAGTCTGTATTGCAATTAAATACTGAGCTACATGTGTGAGTATATTCACATATATTGTCAGAATAGGTGTAAACATGGGATGACTAGATTGAGGAAGGCTTGATTGTACTGCTTCCTGGTACCAGACAGGAAGGTATATTGTCAGGCTGTGTTTTTTCCTGGTCACTCACTCCCTGAATAAACAAACCCAAACACTTGGAAGTGTTAGAACTGGGGGTCTGTTGCTGCTTGGACATAGTCCTGCTTTGTTAAAAAGATATTGGAAATAACTTTAATAGTAATTGTGCTATTGATAGTAATCATATTATAATAATAACACTGCTGCATCACCAGAGGTGTCCCCCTTAGCCCCGGTCAAAGCCTGGATGTGTCATTATTAGATGTTTCATTGCACTGATGTCTCTGGTTTTGTGTTTTCAAGTCTTCACAAAAAGTGGCAGTTAAACAGACCACTGGCTGATAAGAAGAGGAAAATAACATTGATGGGCAGCAGATGGATGTCTGGACCTGCTTTCCGTCAGTTAGATGTAGACCCCAACCATAAGCAGGTGAGAGGGGGACTCTGTGTTTACCTTCATATCAGCTTCACAAGAACAATTTCACTGGCCTCTGGTATGATGGGTTACAAAGCTGGAGGTTAAGGCCTTGCCACCAGGCCTTCAGAGGAAACATCTAATGTAACGGTAAAGGGCTTTTTGTTTCTGTTTTCTGTAACCTAGCAGAGGATAGGAGAAGGACAAAATACAAGCAGCCACTTGAAGCTCTTACATGACTTTGAAGAGTGGTTACAAGGAGAAAATTCCAAACTGACCAAAATTCTTGCTGTGACTCCATCTTCCACAGAAGAAATGAAGGCACGACAGAGCAAACTGGAGGTTAGTTTTCAGGGGATGAAGATGGAGACAAAGATTGCAGTTCAGTACAAATTCTTTAAGAATTAAAAAACCCCAACAACCAACCAACAAACCACCCCCCAGCCAACAATAAAAAAGTAACAAAATCCCCCCACCCCCCCAAAAAACCCACCGAATAAAATATACCCCCCCAAAATAAAAAACACTGTTCTATTCACCCCCCCACCCCCCAAAAAAAAGAAGCTAATTAAAATTAGGGTCTGGTATTTGGCCTCAGTCCTCCTGTTGAATATAGCCAGATGCAATAACAATGGATGCTGTAAGAAATTAACCAAACAGAAATATCCAAAGCTACAGGAGTTCTGCAGATGAGTGGACCCTTTTATAAAATTTCAGGCCCAAAAAGTGATAACAAAAATAAATGCAATGTTCTGGAGTACCCAGTAGTTTGATTTAGTGTCATTGTTCTTTCAAATGCTAGATTTAGAAGAGGTGGGGGGGCTTCTTGAATTCTGAGTTGCTGCTGACATCCTCTTTGCCTGCAGGAGCTGCAGTCTCGTGTGCCTGATGGTCAGCATCTCTTTGAGAACCTTCTTCGTCTTCATCCTGTCATTGGAAACTCTGAAGATCTGGAGGAGCTGCGTTACCGATGGATGCTCTACAAATCTAAACTGAAGGAGTCCTTGAGTTCACCGGTAGGTGACAGCACTCAGGCCACAGTTGCTTACCTCTGCCATCACTCTTTTCCCTGGCTTCACAGTGCAAGTCATAATTCAACAGTACCCGTGTGTGTCTGCTTAATTAAACCTTTCTTGGTAAATGTCATCAAAAACAGAACAAACATAGCCATGTATTTATTTAAAAAAAGCACAAGCGTTCTTGTGTTAAAATAAGAGTTGTGAGCTGTCTTTTTCCCTTGGTAAGCAATACTCTGTATTTCTCAAAATAAGAGGTTCAAGGAAAAGCAGTTAGCTATTGTCACAGGTGCACACAGCTGGGGACTGAGGTGTTTGTGTGAGTAGGATAGACACCTAGTTCTAGGCACATGGATTTGTGTTTTGCCCTTTCTACACACAGCACTCTCCACTGAATTACTTTTTGGCAGTTCCTCAGTAAGACTATATTTACCATTTCTTACTGTGTCTTCTGCCGTGAGACAGAGTATCAGAAGTGCCAGTGACTGAACTGACTCAGGTCAACTGCACAGACAGACCAGGTCTTTTTTGAAACTGTCTTTATGGGCTAAGGATTTGGAGTTAAATAAAGATGAGGTATTTTAATGCAAGAACCAAGTGATTAAGGAAGTTACCAAGTTGTTATATAAAGGCGTGCTATGGATGGCAGAATTCTTCCCCATATACAAAATATATAGGGGGTTGCTAGAGGTATTGCTGTATTGTTAGTGTAAACATACATAATGAAGATACTTGTAACTTAACTACTGTGTTCAACCTTAAGATACCTTTACTGGAGTATTACACTTTACATGAATGCATTTGGTACTTTCTGTATGCAAGTGCTTTGGAAGGTATCCAAACTTGGACACCTAAAATTTGAGGAATCTGAATTTTTTCTGCATTGGTAAACCTTGTCTTCAAATCCAAAGCTTACTCACAATACAAATCCTTTAATGTGCATGGAAGGGAAGCATGATCTCTGTTAATTAAAGACTGTATTTCTAAGAATTCTTTGCCACTGCTTGTAATGAGTTATACTTTGTTGACCAAAACCTTATGTAAGTATAAATATTGTCAGTAGGTGTCAGTAAAGTCAAAGCTATTACTGGGAGAACTGTTCATCGGATTGAAGTAGTCAACAACGTAAAAACATTTCAGCTTTTCTGCCTAATGTGTGTTAAAAAGCTCATTAAAAAAATCTCCTGCTGCTTTGCTCTATCCTGGTGACCATGAATGTGAAAGAAACAACCCCTGTGAGGTGAATACTCATTTAAAGGCTCCACTGGGATCTTAAGTTCATTATTTTTTTCTTTTTTTTTTCCTTTTAAGCAGAGTCCAGGATCTTCAGAAGAGCCAGACATATTCAGAAAGGTATGACAATTTCCAGTCATTAGGCTAAAAAAAATGTTTGCTCAGACATTTTGCAGATAATTACTTTAAATTAAAATTTTCTAAAGATTCTTTAGATTAAAATACTTACTAAGTGCCTCTCTTAAATAAGTCTATTCTCTCCATATTTTAAAAGGAAAAATATCACAGAGATTTTACCATTGAGCTATGGTTAATGTATGTCTAAAAGCTAAATGCCATCCCCCAGGAGAGCAGGGGAACTGAGTTTTTATACATCTACATGTTATACAAACCTAATTCATTTTTCAAAAGAGACTAAGGAAGAGCTCAAATCTCTCTCTAAAGGATTTGAGGCCAAATGCCTAAAATAATTTTGAAAATGGGACTTGATTCTTCAGACATTTCTGAAAAAAACTACTTTAGACAATTCAATCCACCTTATTTCTAATGCAGAAAACCAGAGAAAGTCGATACTTGTCTAAGGTTATTAGACTAATCCGTATTTTAAGCAGCAGAATCCCCCCTGTGAAGGGTTTTCTTCTGGGACTGATGACATAAGAAACAGAAGCAGTAAAGTAGATGATAAGGGGAAGCTTAAGGAAAACAAAATGCTGTCAGATTCCTAGTAAGGCGAGCAGCATTTCTCATCCTATTTTCATAAAGTCAGCAAGTTTTTCTGTTGACTTGAGCAGTGGAACTGAGTTTTTTCTCTGTCACAATTGGCTTTGTTTATAGACACTGATAGCTTCTGTTTTGTACTGTCATCTCACTTTCCATTTGTTTTCAGGAGGAATAGACTAAGGCTTTATTTGCCTAGCACAAAGTAGATTGGATGAATAACATGTTGCAGGAACATGATCACATAATCACCTTAAGCTAAATCAAACCCCTGTTGCAAGTTTTCTTTCAGAGAGACCAGTATTTAAAGGGTCCAATACAGTGCACTTCTAGGATGGCCAGGAATCAAAGCTTTCCTCCTTCCGATGAGATATTCCTCTGGTGCTCCAGTGTGGAGTAGCATCTGCAGCATTTTTCCCCAGCAAAATACTGACCCACTTAAGGTAGTTTTCACACATCCCCTAAATAGCTTTGGCCACAGTTCAGCCTTCCTTGAAGGCCCCCAAAGAGTTTCTGTTCTTGCCGATCTGGCTCAGCATTACTTGTTCAGTACTGCTGGTCATCCAGTAAGGTCACCAGAATCTTTCCAGTAAGGTCACCAGAATCTTTCAGGCTGGAAAAACAATATAACATTTTAATACTCTGTGCAGAGGCAGCCAAACATTTAGTAGTGCTGCTTTTCCCTAGAAGAGGCCTAAAGGGATATTCCAGGAGACCGACCAAGGAATCCTCTGCTTTTAGGTCAAGTTGTTTGTAGGAGAAAACAGAACAGAACAAAAGCTTTAGGCGTAAGCATATCTCCACTGCACAATTAGATCTAATTTTTTAATTCATCAGTCCCACCTGCCTCGGGGTAAGTGGTATTTATTCCTCCTTAACTTCTCTGAAGGAGACTAAAGTCTTCAGTTAGTTTTCAAGGAGACTGGAATAACAATGTCAGGCAGCAAATGTTTGTCAATTAGGTCTACAGCAAGAGCACAAAAAAGCATTCTGTGAGTTTTTAATAGCTACTGAACACAAACAAAGAGAAACAGCTTGGGTGGGAAGAAACTAAAAACTGAAATACCTCTAAAGCATGAAGGAAATGGCTCCCATTGCACCAAGAAATGATGTGTAGTTTATTTTCAGCCAGTACAAATGTTGGGTAAGTTACACCTTGCTCACTTCAGTGTGATTTTGCTGACTTCAGAGCATTCATTCTGTACTTAAACATTATCATTACAATGGGAATCCAAGTGCTCTGAGAAGTGTCTAAATTTATTTTCATTCAGGCTAAGGCTTTCAACAGGATGTGACCTGTGTTGCCCTACTATTGTTGAGCATCTTTTAAGAGAACCAGAAAATCATGTTGGTCCCTTTTGGGTGCATCTCTGTTCAGACTGAGAGAAGAGGAAAAGCAAACCAACTGCCAAATACCTGGCTTTGCCGTTTATTATGAATTCAGGTTTAACACCTAAAACATGGCTAGAAATGAAAGAAAGATTAGGCAGAATATTTTTGTATGTTTTCAATATCCTTTCAAAGCCATATTGAAGGAAACCAACTACCCTGAGAGAAGGGCTGATCTTGAGAGTTCATATCTGTGGAAAGTACAGGTGGTTTGGGGCAGCATCACTGTACTTGCAACATCCAGAGAGTTTGCGTGGGGTGGGATTGGGTTATCTCTTAATTTGTCAGCTCCCTCATGCTTTTGGGTCACATAAAACCAGCAGAAGTGGCAGAAATTCAGGTATTTTTGGACTGATCTCTGCTTTCTGCAGTATGAGGTCCCCAGTGACTCTGCTGTTTGAGCTGTGAATATTTCGCAGCAGCTTCAGCTCAGCCTGGAGAAGGGGAAAGTCCAGCTGTGGCCAGTCTTACTACGTTGCCTTCTGGTTTTATTCAGTTTCTAGCCTGCTTGGCCAAATGTTGGGCAGAGTAAAGCCTGCTCCATGTATATTAATGTGCTTTTTTCTGATCATTCATCCTTTGCTGAGGACGTGGCCCTAGCCACTGGTGCCCTTAGGAACAATACAGGCTAGTGATTGCGATGTGAGCAACTTCTTGTTGATTAACAGAAAACAGTTGCAGGAAATTGCACTGACTGCAGTGAATTTTTAGCAGGTGCCAGTGACAGGGCAATGTAGATTGGTATTTCTGCAGGGCACCTAGCACACCCAAGGACATAATCAAGCAAATGCTCACTAATAACTATGATAAATGTTACTTTCAAAGGTTGGCTCCCAGCTACCTGAAAATATTCCATGAGTATTCTTAGCATAAATAGGAAGTCAAAGGCTCATTATTTACAGATCTAGGTAATGCTGTTTGATTTATTTTCTCAAGTGCTCAAAGTAATTACACTTCCTTGCTAAACAAATGATTCTGGCTTTATTGTTTGTACAAACAAAATAATTAGGCTTCATTACATCAGTGGTCAGCTAATTGCTTCCTTTGAGATTCTGCTAAGAGTAATCTCCTATAAGAGACAGAGGGAACATGTAATTTAATCTTATTTAGAGACACCATTGATCTGGAGTCAATCAAATTAATGCAGTCATTCAGGAAACTGCAAAGCAAGAGCTGCCACAGCTTGCCAGGAAGAAAACAGTAATGTGCTCTGCTCTGCCCCGGTGCAGATATGACAGGAATCCATCACAGCAGAAAGCTGGGTTACAGCAAGGCACAGCATTGAGTGTGGGGGCCTGGGCTAATGGTGCCTCTCTACCGGAAGTGCGTGCCCGGCTTGCTTTCCTGAGGTCCCGCTGGGTGTTAGCCCCTGAAATCTTCTGTGCAATTACCTTCTTAGTAAAATGGAAAAGACTAATTCAAAGGTATCTTTCCCTCAGTTCTCAGTATCAATTATATAGATAATATCTCTCCATATTTATTTCATCAGTGTGCCTATAAGCCTGTGCCTGCCTGCTTTAGGAATTATACCATGGCCCAAACACAGGAGGAAGGGCGTTCAAAATTAGAGGATAGACTTCTTTGCCCTCAGAAAGGAAACTTTGGCAAAACCCCCCAAAAGCTGAGCAATCCTGGCTGCCCCTTCCTAACTCTGACCCACTGTTAAGTATGCTGCCCAGACTGCACTGTCCCCTTCCTTCTCCAGCAGGCCCACAAACTTCCCCTTCGTGTTACTGCCCCATGACACCGCCTGCCTGTCAGCTCTTATTTTTGTAGGTTCCTGTTGTTTACCAATCTATGTTACAGTTTTCCCAAATGCTAAAAAACAGTGACTCATTGTCTTTTATCTGGTTCTGCCACTTTGTGCCTTGCTGATGTTTTCCCTGTAAAGCGTTGCTGGTGCAAGATGGAGAAGAGATCTTGTTTCCCAGGACACCAGGTTCTTACTTTCTGTTAAAGTTAACATGCTATTAGTGAGGTATGTGGTTGGTGGCCCCTGTTTTCATGGTGGAAAAAACGCATCCTTTAGTAGCCTACCATGTCTGAAGCATTTGCAGATTTTCACCAAGGAGATACCTTAGAATGGTTTTTCTCAGCAGGTGCAATTTTATGTCCTAACTGAAAGGTAACGAGAGAATAATATGTTGACTGATATCAGAATGAGACCAGTTTCCAGTATATACTTGAGAAATGTTTTTAACACTATTGTAAAAACCATGGTAGGAAAAATTCTTTTAATCAATACTTCAAATTGTATACATACTTTTTAAAAGCCATCACATTTTAAAAATCTTTCAATAAATTGCAAGTAATATTCCAATTATATACAGTGACTGCTGAAATTCAAGGAAATTTTAATCTTGACTTGAGAGAAGTTATTGGTAAAGCAGCTGGAAACATACATTGTTGACATGATAAACCAGCTTTTGATGTCAGTAGCTGCTTCTGCCAGTTCCAGAACATATTGTCTTTATTTCAGTTTTCGTTCTTTCTATGCCAAACTTAATTAGTTTATTTCAAATTGGAAGGCTGAGTGGAAGTTGTAAATTGGGAAAAGTTGTTTTACTTCTTTGCCTTCCTGAATGAACTTAGAACACTGAAAAGTCGTCTAGTCACTGGCTTCTGATAACTCTCCTGGAAGTAGTGCAGCACTGCTTTACAAAACAAAGGGTATTTATTGGGATAAATTATATTGCTTATGAGTTAATTTAAAACTGGTGGAGTATTCCTGTGATTTTAATTGAATTCAATAAATTCAATGAGCATCTCAGTCCCTCCCACTGCAGGGCCATGAGGGAGGTAATCAGAAGGATAAAAGTGAGAAAACTCGAGGGTTGAGATAAAGGCAGTTTAAAAGAAGGAAACAGAGGAAAACAAAAGCAAGGAAAAGAAGTGATACCAAAACTCCTTGTAGCTCACCACCAGCAAACAGATGCCCAACCAGTCCCTAAGCAGGGCATCCCAGTAAAACTCACCCCCACCTAGGTTTTTATTGCTGAGCATGATATCATATGGCATGGGATATCTCTTTGGGCAGCTGGGGTCAGTGGTCCCGACTGTGTCCCCTCCCAACTCTTTGTGCACCCTCAGCCTACTTGCTGGTGGGGTGAGGAGCAGCAAAGGCCTTGGCTCTGTGTAAGCCCTGCTCAGCAGTAATGAAAACATTCCTATGTTATCAATAGTGTTTTAAGCAGAAATCTAAAACAGAGCCCCATACTAGCTACTCTGAAGCTAAGTCTATCCCAACCAAAACTCCTACAAGTTGTCTAAAAATCTCTTACCCTCTTCTGAACCTTTTGCAAATACTTCACTTGTGATACTTAAGAAACTAAAGGTAACTCACTGCCTGCATTTGGATATGAAAAATGTTCTTCAGAAGGTCCTTGCTGGAAGTTTTGTATTCCATATTCTGATAACATGGAACTAAGATATTTTTAGTGATGCACCCTACTTAGGACTGTACTTAATTTCCACACTGCTTCCTAACTTTTATCACCTGGTAAACATTTTCCCAGTAAAAAGATCGTTTCCACTGCTTATGTGTTGAAGATGGGACCAAACCAGGGACTTTTTCTGCTTGCTTAGGCCTGTAGAATAATAGAAATCAGTGCTACTTTAACAGATCAAGCTGTAGCCCTATGCCATGCTTCTCCTGAGAGCATGTCATGTTGTATATGCACACAGAAGCTAACCTTTATAAATCTCTGTGTCGCAGTAGCATATGGCACAGTACTTACTTCTAAGCGAGTTTGCAGCAGAAATTCTGAAATATCTGCCATATGTGACTGCTGAAGCCTCAGATACAAACTGCTGGCTTTTCCTTGTTTTCTGTTTCTTTTAAAGCAGGCCTTCATCAAAGTTTCTAGCTTATCATCCAGCCATGTTGAGGTACTCCAGCATCTCCCCTAGGGGAGAAAACAAAGGCTGTAATTTGCCCCTATACTTACTTATTTATGCACATACAGTGATGCTTTTCAGAATCGAAAAGAATGTTAAGGTTGCAAAGTCAAGCAATCTGAAGATAGAAAATGTCAGAGCTAAAATTGCTTGTGTGACCTCAGTTAACCCCCCTTCAGCACATTCATTCTGGTAGCTCTTTATGAGCTGGAGAATGATAAACGTGGGACTCAAGAGAGTCCCAGCCATCCTTGCTCAGTCCCCACTGCTCGATGCCTAACCTGGGCAGTGTTTGCCTTAGGGGAAGTACAGTTCCAAACCCAGTGGTTCAGTGTCCTTTTGCAGAGGCCAGGTAACCTCTGATGGACTGCTTCCAACTCTTAGTTCCTGCTGTGGTGTACAGGAAGGAGCCACAGCTTTGCCCAAGAGCATGTTGGATGCTCAGTTCTATAGTGACAGAAGCATCCACACCCCACCCCCCCCAGATAATTTCCCTCCTGGAAAGACCAGCTGTGATTTACAACTTAGAGAGGGATGCTTATGGCTCTTGAGTTGAGAACTGAGGAGGAGCCCAGCTCCAAACTATTTCACACTGAACTAAAATCCCAACTTGGTTTGGTTTGAGAGAGCAGCCTGTGCTCCCCCAGCAACTGATGGTCTCTTCTCATTGGAAATAACCTGCCTCTGTGAGTAGCAGCTGAATTCATACTTGTTTGGATCTCAAGTAGCAGAAACCTCTGAGGCAGAGTTATTGCTGATAAGCCAACTGCTTTACCCAAAAAAAGATGGTGCTTGACGATGGCATTCTCATTCAGAATGAAAGGAACTTATGGTAAGCTGCAGCTGCAGCCTTGTGTCCATAGGATGCTAAAGCATTGGTCCCTTTATCCATGGGGAGAGGCGGGCTTTTCAGACAGCAGTGCATTTCCCAGTGATAGTCTCAGTGAAGTAAGTGCTCTAAGAGGAATCCAGGCTAAATCTTTTTTTCTCTGGTGGTGCAGGTATGATTTTTGTCAGGCATGAAGGTGACATACAAGCAGCAGCACAAACCCACTAGTGAGCATGATATAAGAAGCAGTATTCCTCTGCTCCCCCAAATAACTAGATTAACTGTGTGTTTTCATACATCCTGGAATGTGTTTGAGAGCAAACCAGGGAGTGCCCTGATTTTTAGTAAAAAGCTTCAGCAACTTACACAGGAATATTATGTAGCAAGTTCTAAAATGCTGTTCTGCTGTTTCCCATCCAAGTGATTTTTCACGGTGCATTTGGTGAGGAGTTATTAACTGCAAACAGATTTAAGTGCTGAGGACTCCCTAGATCCAAACCGATGCTTGTCATTCAAATGCCCCAACATGAATCAAGTACAAATGTGAATGTTCACAGCCAGTGAGGTTCATTTGGTAACAGGCATGCATTTAGCATTACACAAAACACAGCCGTCTACCCCTTGACAGTCCTTGCTTGTCCTGGTATTTTGAGGGAGAAGGTGGAGGACATTTATCCTTGATGGTGAACTTTAAAAGTATATTTTCCTTTTAAATGTCAACCTATTCCTTTTTCATGTGTGTTTCAAAAATGTCTCTGACACTTTGGCTCGAAACCCAGGTATTCCAGCTGTTATTCTAAGATGGTGGAAATTAAAGTTCTGTTGACTCCACTGGAGCTCTGCCAGTTTCCCTCAGAGGAAGATCTGGTTTCAGAGTTTTTTTGTGGAGCCTAGATCTGACACACACACTGCAGGCACTGTGGGTGCTGGGTAGCTGGAGTGATTGGGGATGGGGAATTCCACTGCGTAGCAAGGGTGGCTGTTCCCACCTTTGATCTCATATGGAGATGAAATGTTCAAACTGTCTTTTGCAGAGGTGGAACTGTATGAGACTGACCTTTTCTAACCCAGAGCGATGGGCTGAAGGGATAGGAGTCTTGTCCTGACTCCAAGTACGCTCATATGCAGCCCTTATCTCTCTTAGACCAGCAGAGCAGAGGTTTGCACCCTGGCCTCCAGGATTCCTTCTTGGTGCCAGGTCCCCACAGCCTGAAAGCATCTCTCACAGCACAGCCCTAAAAAGTTACCTTCCTGTAGTCTCAGTAAAATTTAAGTGCTGCTTTTGCCATACTCTGAGAGGGAGTCAGTTCCCAAGACCTTCCCTGCCTTTTCCAACTCTATCATCCCTCCTATTAGAAATTACTGTGTCTCCTTCAGACTTTTCTATCCTTTAACTGTCTTGCATCCAGTAGTACTAATCATATTACCAAGTGTTCCAGCAAGCACCAGGCAACAGAACTAATGTAGGTTTCACTTGCACAGGAATAGCAGAACCTGGGTTGTAAGTAATGAATCCATTTGTAAGGGCATCTGCTGAACTCCACGAATAAGTAGTTCCCAATCCTGACTTTATTTAGTTGTCTCTGTGCATAATCCTGCTGCAGACACTGGAGTTAATGGTAAATCTCCCATGGATTTCAGTGCATGCAGGTTGGGGCCCTCATATATTAAAGGCTTATCATTGCAAATTTGCTGAAAGCACCAAACCCTCACAGCTCCTGTGTGCCTCATCTTCAGTCCTGCAGAGACACCGTAATACCATGTTTGTGATAGCAGAGTCATTCCCATGGCAACAAATGGAGTCAGAAATACAAGATTCTGACCTTCCCGTGTAATCAAACAACACAGAGAACCTGGGCAGCAAAGACAAAAGTTCATCAAAGGCAAATGCCTATAAACCCAGCAGGCAGGTGGGAGAGAAGCAGCAGATAAAGACAAAATATTTCTCCTTCTCTGAAGTTCTGCCCTTAGGCAAATGTCCCTCCACAGATTTTTCTAATGCTCAGATCTGTTATGGTTGGTCTGAGTATCATACCTTGGAGAAAGCTCTAAGGAGAGCAAATGGTAGCTTGTTAATAAAGCAATTTCATTAATTCTTTCTGGAGCTTAGAAAAGCAATACTGTTTTACAGCTCCTTCCAGTAGATCTAAAACCAAGGCACTTAATAAATAGCAATCTCATCCCAATTCTTAGTTGCACAAACAGTCTTTGCTTTAGAGATCAGGCCAGAGTCAGTGACCTGCTCTGAATCAAATGTTGAATTGCTAAAAGAATCAGGGTAAGAATCACAGAATCATAAAATGTGTAAGGTTGGAAGGGACCTTTAGAGGTCATCTAGTTTTAGTCCAACCCTCGTGCAGTAAGCAGGGACATCTTCACTAGATCAGGTCACTCAGAGCCCCATCAAGCCTGACCTTGAATATCTTCAGGGATGGTGCCTCCACTGCATCTCTGTGCAACCCATTCCAGTGATTTGCCACCCTCATATTGTCGAACATTTTCCTAATATCCAACTTAAATCTCCCCTTTTCTAGTTTAAAACCATTACCCCTTGTCCTACTGCTCCATGCCCTTGTGAACAGTTCTTCCCCAGCTTTCTTATAGGCACCTTTCAGGTACTAGAAGGCTGCTATAAGGTTCCCCTGGAGCCTTCTCTTCTCCAGGCTGAACAAGCCCAACTCAGCCTTTCAGAGGAGAGGTGCTCCAGCTCTTTGATCATTTTTGCGTCCCTCATCTGGACTTGCGTAAAACACCTGCTCCCTGGGCTGTGGCAAGGACAGAGGTGAGGCACAACTGGAAAAGCCCAATATTCTCCACCAGTTCATAGGCAGAAGGAGGGGAAGATGGGTGTTGTAGCTGACCTGGCACTGAACAAATAGTTTCAAATTGAAGTAACTTTCAAAATCAGTGCTAAAGGATTGACAGTTGTAAAGCAAAAATTGTAGGTGCTGCTAGGAGCGCTGGCAGTCCTCACAGCTGGCAGTGAGAAGTGAAGTTCCAATTCCCAGTTCGAGTTCCTGAGATTATTGAGACTTCCAGCCATAATGAACAACCAAACAGCCAGTCACAGGATCCCACCCTGTAGCAACATCAGCTTTAAGTCTAATTGCATCTTAGTGATAGGAGAAAAGCATGGCTTGAATTGCAGACGTATCTAATCTGTTCTTCTGCCAACAGAACTACGCCTGGAAAAGGCTTTTTTCCTTAGCAGTGGGACAGTACAATAAATGTATTTGTCCTGTTGTTGTATGTTACGGATGCAATGGGCAAATAAGAATGAGAAATGATCAATGAAAACCACAGATGTCAGTGACAGGCCATTGGTTTATATGGGTCACATGAAGGAGTGGCTGTTTCGTGGCATTACAGAGCCAAGCCCAGAAACCTCTGGCCAAGAGTTGTGGCTGCTGCCCTTACAGGTAACAGTTTTAACATCAACTCTAAGCACAGAAGCCCACGGGCTTAAAATTTAGGGGAGATGAAGGATTTCAGGTCTGGGCTCCAGAGTAGAAAAGGAAGGGTCCCATTGGTACCGCTGCTTTAGCCCTGGTACTTTGTCTCATGTTGGAAAACAGGTCACAGCAGGAGCAGATGACTCCTGTGAAGCAGCCAGGTTATGAAGCTTTGATTTGGAGGGTAAATTTACTCATTGCCCAGTAACTACTGACTGTTCCAGTGTCCAAGCAAGCAAATTACAGCTCAGATACGGTGGGCCAGAAATGATAGAGCAAGCAGCTGTTGCTGTGCTGCCTCTACATCTGCCTGACATAATAATTAAATCAATAATTAAAGCAAACCAGCTACAACAGAAGAAGGATTTCACAGCACAACTGTCTCATGATCTGTGGCTGCAGCTATGTATTTGCCTTCATGATTAATTTGGTAAGCATTTACATAGCACTGCAAGAGACTGAGAAATCTACAGCAATGGAAGAGAGAGACCCTTCAAAAATAGAACAGGGTAATTACTTTACAATCATTCTGCTCCTTCTCTGCTGCTGTGTCCCACCGACTATTCCTAGTGGTGCTGGAGTGGGACAAAGGCACTGCTTGCTAAGTCAAGCATCCAGGAGAGGCCAGAAGCCCTAATTCTGCTGCAGCACTGACATTGCCTGTGGCTTGAACACAGCAAATTAACCTCCTCCTGTGGGAAACAGGGGTCTGACTCAGCGGATGTTCTGCAACGATTTCCGCAACGTAGGTTGGCACCTAATGCTGCAGCTACATTAAGCATGATGTCCATGTTCTGAGTATAAATCCACCTTTGATGAAACCAATGGATTATTAAGTTCTCTTGCCCAGGACTCCCTTAGAGACAGTTGACGTGGCCATTTTTTGTGAAACACACATCAGCTCATGGGCAGGAGACGTCCAGGAATCCTGCCAGTGGAAATCTCACTCCTTAATTTACATTTCCTGATTTCTGTAATCCCAAATACGTTCTCTCCTGTTTGTGCTAATCCACATTAAAGTCATGAGCTTAACTTAGCTACTCCAGATTTGCACAAGCTGAAGAAAAGTGCAGTGTGACATTTTTGTGTGTCCCTTCAGTGACTGGTCTGTAATACCTGTGACCTTAATGTCCTTTTCTCTGTCAGTGTTGTGTTTTCTCACATTCCCTTGCATCACATCACAGTTTTAAGATGTGCATGGTAAAGTGCAAGAGGTATTGAGGCAAGCTGCACTGCAAGGCCTCTCTTCTGGCCTGCAACCTCATGGACCTCAGAGTCAGGATCCAAAGAGTATGTGGTAGCTGGGGAGATGACAGTGAGCTGGATGAGCTGCAAGCCAAGCTCCTTGCTGCTGACGGGGAGCAGAAGGCTGGCTTCTCTCCTCCAGGCACCAGCACTCTCATTTCACTGACAGGAGAGTTACTGGTGCAGAACTTCTGTACCATATGCTGACTGTGAGGAGACCAGTCAGCAGCTTTGGCATGAGTGTTTGTAATCACCACTTTGTAAATGAAAAATGGACTTGGAGGCAGTTGTTGTCTTCTAATAGAAAGTAGCAGTGTTCTTTGAGAAAACAACAGTTTGCAGCAGTGAATTCTTGAAGAGAGTGAAATATTCTCTGAGAAGATCATTGAAGCACCAGCTTTAGTCAGCTGCACCTCACCGAGCACCCAGGCTGGGTCACAGGGCAAGGACAACATGGGTTGTTCTGCCCATCAACCTGGCAGTTGGATGCATTTGAAATGCACCTTCCCCAGGTCTTTATTTTTCTGACGTGCTCTTTGGTTTGTGTCTTTCAGAAGCAGTCAAGAGGCATGTGCTCATTCCTGCATCGGGTGTGCTGGGCAGCACTACCATTGCAACTGCTCCTCTTGCTCCTCCTGCTCCTGGCCTTCCTCCTGCCCCTGGCAGAGGACAACCACAGCTGCACGCTGGCCAACAACTTTGCCCGGTCCTTCAACCTGATGCTGAGATACGAGGGCCCCCCTCCAACCTAACCTCTTGGCACAGCTCAAGGTGACTCAGAAATGCAGACACTTTGTTTTGTAGATTTTAGGGCTCCTAACAAGGCTGTCATATCAACTGGATCAATCACACAAATGCAACAGAAAATTCGTCCACTTTAATAAGGTTTTTGAGCAAATTTGTTATTTTTACAATATTTTATTATAATATTTATAATGTGTATATAAAGATTGTCTATGTGTATGTATGTACATGTATATAAGAAAATGCACATCTGTGGTCAAACTAACTTCTGCCATCCCCTCATCCACTGTTTGGAGGTCATCCTGCAATGTTTCTACCATCTTTCAATAAGGGATACTAAATGATGGTTTGGTTGCGGGGATTTTGGGTGATTTTAAAAATCAGATTCTTGTTTTTTACAGCCAAAGTCAGAGCAAGTATGAAAAGATATGGTCATGCACCAGAGGGTAAGCTGGAGAGCAGGCAGAGTAGAAGCATGTTTGAATATAGTGGTTGACATTCAGCCCAGGGAAAATTGGGACAAGTCTATTTGAAATCTTGGGAGCTTTTTCCCAGTGCCTGCAGGCAGGGATTGCAGAAGGTAATGGAAATGTTTCCAATGACTTCAGTAGGAGTAAGGGTGGGCCTCCTCTTATTCTCATTTTTTACCAGATTTCTTTTCCAATTACCATGTTCTCCAGCTCACCTGAATCAGGAGAGGTTGAATGCAGTTGGAAGAAAGCTGGGAAAAAATAATATTTAAAAAAAATATCTAGAGCAGGAGAACTTTTAAAATGATGTAATAATTTTTTTAACAAATCTTTGAGCACGGAGTAAAACCTTGTATCTGTGGTCTCGTCTATAAAGAACAGTGGGGGGGGTTGTTTGTTTGTTTGTTTGTTTTACCTATCCTTATGCCTGATTTATCAATTTTTTTAGCATTTAGCATTGCCTTTTAATGTAGAAACAACTCTCATTGCTGTGATGAAACCATTCTTGGTGGTGTTTTAACTCATTGACTCCTGAGAGAAAAGTTAATTTCTGAAATGTTGTGCCATTTCTGAGAGCCACCCCTTCTTGCCTTATCTTTTTAGGCACAGTAATAATCATGAAAAGAATAATTATCAGAGGAAATAGTTACTTTTCCCATCCTGGCTATGTTGTGGGAGGAACTTGTCTTCTGGGTATCAGTGTGGTATATTCAGAGTTGTTTTCCAAATAAGTTCCAAAATAATATTAAACTTGTTGTGCAGGTAAATTATTTAGTAGCTGAGGGACTGAAAGAGGAAGTCATATTTCTTTAACACAAGCGTGAAACTTTTGCCAAAGAAGGAAACTTGGGTAGAATAGGGAGGCATAGGAGCAAGGAGCTCATTATAGACACAGAATGAGGGAGAAAAGGCAGATGTGAAAAAGGACTAGCTAAAGATAGAGAAGAGAGGTGCCAAACAATTTATAAAGCCCAAGAAAAAAAGTCATGATGAGCAAACAGGACATACAGGCTCTAAGGAGGAAAAAATTAATCTCTGAATCTTTTTGGTTCTCTTTCCCTGCAACAGTGCTGGTGCTACTGCATATTAAACAGCTTTTCTTCAGTAGGGTTTTTAAGATGGGGTGAGTAACAGGGTTCTGAGGAGACTCTTCAACACTCAGGACTCTGTCACTGTGTTCCTGATAACGCTCCTGATTATGCTGGGTTTCCTAGAGTTGGATAAAATGTCAGATTTCTGCTAAAAGTGAAAAGAAGGGTGGAAATTAGAGAAAAGAGAGCAGCGATGGTGAGGATATTCAGGTAGAGTGCAAGGGGAGTGTGAGGAGGCTGGACAGATTAAAAACTGACTGTCAGGAGGTAGCAGAGGTCTAGAGAGCAGGCAGAGGGCCTGAAAGCAGAAGGGTCAGGAGAGAGGATGCATGCCAATCGATAAGATATTCACATCTAAATAGGAAGCAAAGGAGGGTGAGGCCTGTGATTTCTGTCATGAAGGAGCCAGATGGAGAACATCTATAATTTGTCACAAAATGGGGCAGGTGAATTCCTTCTTTCTGGTGGCAGAGGATGTACCTCCTTCTCTCCCCTGATTAGCTGTTCAAGAGCCGTGCACATTCCTGCAGTGCTCCTCTAATAATTGCTGTGCAGTTTTCCCCTGAGGAAAGAGCCCCGTGGCTGCAAGGAGCTAATCGTCACATACATCTCCAGTTCACATTAAATGCTCCACTAGAAAAGAAGTGTGGGGGAAGCAGGCCCTTAACAAAACCTGCTGCCTGTGCATGTGTGTATTTTTGTTAGCACAGGCGCTTTTCTGTGCCTTAGTTACATTAAACTTCTCTGGATTTTGCTGAGGCATGCCAGGTGAGAAGGCAAAAATAAAGAGGGATGATACTGCTGCAAGAGAAAATCAGTAGGGAGATGGACAAGCTCTTTCTATGAAAGCACAAAATCTCACATCAGATTCCTTTCTGCCAAGCCTTTCTGATCTGGATGATTTTTATGGGCTCACAAGTGCATCTGACACCACAGGTGTATGCAACTGGAGAAAAAAATTTCTGCACAGAGGACCACAAGAGAACAATTGCATCGTCACCTTGATTTTTCAGTGTTGTGGCAGGTTTTTAAAAAAACACTAAATTAGAAACACATTTGCTGCTGGGTTTGCATTGAGTTTGTTTTGTAAGCCTCCTGTCTGTAATCTTGGGATTTTTTGCTTTAAATCTCAGCAAATCCATTCTCATTAATTTAGGTAATTTAAATATCTAACCTAAGTGATGAATCTTTCTAATTCTTTGCAACAGAAGCTATCCAAAGCACAGGACTTCGGTGTTCATCTCACTCAAAGTGATTTCACTCTTCTATAATGTCACTGACATCACCTGTCCAATGCAGATGTGAGATTTTTCTAAGAAAGAAAGAATTAAAATTCTATCAAGGGAGTCAGCTTGAATTTTAAATCCAAAATATACTTTCATTTTATTCTCTTTTTTATCTTTTGAAAAGTTTGTGATACTGATCCCTGGAAGTGTGTGTAAACATTAATCAAGTCACTTGGAATAATGAAAAGAAACTGCCCGGTTCAACTTCTTCAGGGGAATTGAACAAAGCTCAGGTTCCTCAAAGGCAAACTAAATCATAACACTTCCAAATTAGTCCTTACAATCTTGAGCACTGTTCTTCATGCCTGAATCTTCACTGACACATGATTTGGGGGTTACACCCTCACAATTGTACCTATAAAATCTCCAGCTCATGCATCTCTGACATGCGTAAATAAGTGAGATGTGTTACAGCTCAGCATCAGAGTGGGGCCGCTGCCTTAAGGACATCCCTTGCCAAAAAACTAGGATTCACAAAAGTGTCCACAACTGAGGGCTTGCTTTGCTTTCATCCAGATCCAACCACTCTCAGAGGGTGCTAAAACCCTATAAAAGAGATCGAACATGTTTGAACTTGTAAATTGTGCATCTGGCTCTGGCCATGTAGCCTGTATTGTGTGCAGATACCCAGCCTGTTCACAGCAGAGCTCTTGTGCATCTCTCCATCTCTCCAAGCTCTTTTGTCTGCACTATCAGACCCAATATTTGATTGGCCGCATTAATGACTCTTCAGAGTTGAAGGCAAAATCCTGCATTAAAGTAAGAATTTTGGACAGCCCCACAGGCACACTTCAAACCCAGCATTTGGAGTGAAAACAAGCTTAATTTATACATTGTAATTGATTTTGTCACCAGTTGCTTTCAACCGAATTTTCCATGACTGCAATACAGTGAGGTAGAAAATTGCTGTTGTACCACATGTCTTTTAATAGCCCTTTCTCTGATTCCAGCTAGCAATTTAGATTGTGTTAAATACTACTTATATGTGCCCTCTCCAGAGGTCTCTGTATGGAAAAAATGTTCAGTACTATGCACACACACATTAAAGATGTTGTATTGCCCTGTTAGCCCAGAATCTCCAGAGCTATCTGCTAGAGTTTCTACTTATTAAACAAACATTTGGGGCTGAAGAGGAAGCTTCTAGACTAACTAATAAAACCACCTAATGATTACTGAATAATTTGAGAGCTGTTAGAATTTCTTTCTGCTTCTCTTATTTCTTCTTTTTGTTGGGATAGTTGAAGACCTCAGAGAGAAGAAACATCTCCAAAAAATGGCCATCCCTAGATAGGCAGAGAGTAATCCTTGCTCATCAGAAGAAATAGTATGTTCTCTTTAGTAGCTCTAGGACCTCAGCAGCTTGCTCCATCTGATCTCCTCTTCAGTATTAAATAGGAAGTGCTTTACTTTGATGTGTGTGCATGCACATCTCATTAGCACTAAAGAGATTTGAAGAGCGAGTTCATATACAGGAATTCTTTTAACTTGTGTCAACAAGAGAGTATACTGTCATCTTCCCTGCAGGAAAAAAAACAAACCACTGTATGGCAGAGATTCCCAGAGCAAACAAAACCTTTTGGAATAATTGAAGATTACAGACTGAAATTAGATTATCCCTAGTAAACTGGAGAGACAGTTTTGCCTGTCAAGAAATACCAGTATAAATACCCCAATACACATACCTTTGCCAGGCATCATAGGTGTCTTTCAGGTCATGGGTTCTGTACCCAGCTGGCTGGAAGAACTTCTTTTGGACACTTGGCCATCCATTGGACAGTATCAGTTGCTGCCTGCAGCTGAAAACAAATGTTTGCCCAGTGAAGTAGATCAGCTTCTCCCAGAGTCGCTGGGGGCTGTCAGAGATACTCGTAGTAGTTCCCTGACCACTGACCTGCTCTGAGCAGTTTATTGCATTAACGTATCTGTCAGTGGTTGGCAACTCTCAGAAACAAGTTTATTTGAATACTAAAGATAATAGTGTTCATTCAGAAAACAGTTTTACTGGTTTTGCCATATTTAAACATAGTTATCTATGACTATGTTTAAAATGTGACACACATTTACCTGGTTGTAACTGTGGTAACTGTGTGTCACATTTTAGGCACAAGGCTTTTTGACTTGCACACATATGTTTAACAATTGTGGGTTCATTTCACACTTGCTCAATGGTAAAACAAAACAAAACAAAAAAGACTCTTGAATGTAGCATTTTCAAAAATAACCCCATAAGGCAGAATGGAACAATCTGTCATACAGCTGATTATTTAGGGGTTTTTTTGTCTATCCAATTTAAAATAGAAATATGTGTCTACCAGACATATCAGTCGATCTGCAAAGAAAAGGAGTATCTATCAGGAATACACCAGTTCAGGCAGGAACCTAATGGTGCCTCGATTGCCTTACCTGCTTTAGCAATTGCCAGACAGAGCTCACTGTACCTGTGGGCTAACCACCCTCCCCCTAGTAAGCCATGGTTGAGATGAACCTGCCCAGGTGAAGGTATAACGTCCCAGTGGAAGCAGCAGGAGACATCAGGTCTTGGAAAGGCAGCCCGGTATCCCAGTGCAGGAGATGAACATGTAGGTTTGGCATAATGAGAGCAACCCAGGACTAATGACACAGGAAGACCGTGTCTGGCTCTGCCAGACAAAATTTTGACAGTGACTGTCAGCACTGCCCAGTTTCACATCCCTGACTGTGGAAGGAGGCTTCCCTCAGGGTGATCGACTCCAGCTGAGATTTCAGCCTTGGGAGTGGGTTGTTTGGTTTGTGTTATTTTTTTCTTTTCATTAAATATAGAAGAAACTGCAAAATCAAACCCTTCAGTGACAGATCAGTGGTAGGTGGTAGGCGCTGATGCTCCAGGAAAAGATGCAGGAAATGCTATTGTAGATAGAAAGTCAGTCATGAATGTCTCTGTCCAATCCTTAGGACAATAAACTAGAGATTTATTATGGAATTGAAGTAGGAGATTTTCTGTTCCTTTGCAAGTAAATGCTAGGTGTTGCCTTTCTTCTGGATTCGTCAAGCCTGTTCAGTGCCTTACTGAGTGCTAGTAAGGCTAGGCTTCTGGCTTCAGAGCCCTTTAGAGCAGTGTTCCACACCTGTCTTAGGAGTTGGGTGAGAAAGGTATTCCCCTGAATTGGTTTTGAATCAGAAACCTTTTGGTGGGGGGTGGGGGTTGTTTGATTTCCTTTATTCGGCCCCTGTATGGAATCTAAGGAAGCCGAAACACCAGCACTTCCCTCTCCTGACCATTCTTTGGTTTTCCTTCTTTTATCAGAGCAGAGATTTGGCTTTGCCTCCTTCCTAAATAAATGATCCCAGTCTTTTCTGCTTCTTTTTCTGTTGCAGTTCATCCACGCCCTTGATCATTCCTGTCACCTTTCTCTTAACTGCTTCCAGTGCCAGTTCTTCCTCCATACATACACAGAGCAAAAAAATCCGGTCCTGTTTCAATAAATGGAAGTTCAGTAATTTTTTTCTCCCATTGCAGCTTCTCTTGCAGATGCTTTGCTAGTTTCTGCATCTCCCTGTGTCAAAACAGCCTTCATCACTGTCTGAGGGGACTCTGGTCATTGCCAGCCACCTCTTCCAAGTCTCCTGTCCATGACCTGCCCTCATCTGCCTTCCGTGCTGGCTTGGGGACTTGCCCATAATGTTCATATCTGCAGATGAGAATGCGAGGGTGTCGCTTGACAAACAATTATTAATAATGAAAGCCTTGCCATGAGCATTGTTTGTAGCCTGCCCAGATCCTTTTCTCTCCTTCTCTCTAAGCAGGTTTTGAAGTATAATCCAATTACTGCATGTAGAAAATTGCCCCTTAATCAGCGAGGAGGGCTGGTGTTTCAGTTTCAGCTCTATTATCCTCGTGTTGTCACTGCCTGTGTAGACAGTGCCATGTGCTGCCGGGGCTGGGGGCTCCAGGGTGTGTGCTGGGAGTCTGTGAATGTCACTGTTAAACACCCTAATAAGCCAGGACTCTTTTTTTTTATTTCTTTGAGCTGGAAAAAAAAAAGCAAGCTGAAGAAAATGGTCACTTTTAACAACCTGGTTTCACAACTCATTCATCAAGCCCTCTAGCAAACCATTCATTTTAGCTGCTTTTTGCTCCATCAAAAGCCGCGTGTAAAAGGGAGAGGTGGGTTTGGAGAGGCTGGAATCAAGGCAGGCTGCTTTGCCAGGAGGCCTCCAGCTGAGACTCAGGGTTAGGAGCTGTGACTCCCACCTTCAAATCCAAATTGTTTCTTTTGTCAAGTGCAATAAGCATTGAACACCACAGACTTGGTTTCACTACAGCCGTGAATGAACGCCACTGTACGGTACTTTCCACTGCCATGAAATATTTATGTATGTCCGTGTATATATACATCATGGGGAGTGTAATTATTGTTCCACTTAAAGAAAGGTGACATTCCTCTTCGGTGTAACTTTCAAGTGCAGCTTTTAAAAGAAATGGTGTCTTAAAAGGAAGCTGGAAGAGGTTTTGTGTTTTAATGAGCTTTAGTGAGTTTTAATAAGCTTTGAGTTAGCGCTTCAGCCTCTAAGGAGAAAAGCACCCAAGATGATTTTCCCATTACCTTCCCAGGTCAGACCTTGTAAAAGTTTAAACCAAGAGTCACAGCTCCAGCACTGACTATTCCTGACGGTATTTGGATGCTGCATGTACTAAATGTGTGTCGGTTCTTAAACACCGACCTCCATTTTGTACATGTGCTTGACTGGGAAGCAAAAGACATATCTTCATCTTGCTCCAAGACCCTGGCTGGCCTTTTTGTCAGGCAGATGTATTACTCCTTTTCATCAATGTCACTCTACACAATTTTTTTTTTCCCTTTTAATCTGTGCTAATTGGTTTTATCAGGTGATTCCAGGAGGGCAGACTCCACCTGCCCAGCCTGGAGCTGCCCTTCCAGCAACATACCTTCCTTTGTTTACTGGTGTGTACTGGACCACTGTGAAGCAACTGCACAAGCAATAACACGGGTGTTGTGTTTTTCTGTCAATGCTTTTTGTAAGACATAAGTTGACCTTGAAAAGTGGTAGGAGACCCAGAAGCTATGTTGTTGTTTACTAGCAGTATGACTGATGGACAGTGCTTCTACAGGGGACCTATCCTCACTTCTCAAAGCAGCTGGCTGCCTCGGGCACATTTTAATTAACAAGGCTGGATTATAAACAATCTTAGAGCCTTTCACCAAAACTCCATCAGTCTTACTTCCATCAGTTTTCATGCTTTTGTTTAGTTTCAAGCTAGAAGAAAGTTTAAATAAGTGTGCTAAGACCCCCATATAGGGTGAGTAAATAGCCCAGGTATTACTGCAACAGAACGAAGGGTTTCCTCTCACATTGAACAGAACTAATAAGAAATTCCAATTGATGTATTATAAAGTTATTAAGAACAGCCTGGAGCGAAGTTTCCACAGTCAAACCATTCTCTGCTTTTAATTTAAAAATCAGCAAATATTGAAGCACGTTCTGCTACCTTCTGTTAGAAGTGACCTGGAACTAAAATGTGAGTCCTCCCGAATGGGAGGTTTGTTGAGGTGGATCTGAATTTCACCAGCGTGTCCCATGTTAGATCACCCGCCTCTGGGCAGAGAGGAAACCTCAGACTGTTCACAAGAGGAACTCATGCTGTGAACAGTTTTACAGTTCTTTGGAGCTCCTATCCACTTCCAAATGGCAGCAACGGGGAGGACCAGAAACCTTCCCGTGAACCCTCTGCATTTTGCATGTTGAAATCCTGGCTTGAATTCAGGTCTCCACCTCAGCCTCTTGTAAATGTTAATATTCGAGCAGAACAAAAATGTTAGAGGCAATTACAGCATGAACATCTCTCCCTGTTTATGTGTAGTAGCTGATAGCAGAGTCTGTAATAATAACCTGTGTTTACACATGTGCTGGTCAATGTAACAGTTGGGTACAAAATGCATTTTCACTGTCAGAAGAAAATAACTGGATTGATGTCACATTTTGCTTGTATGAATATAATATTTGCCTTGCAGGGACCAGTTCCACTTTTGTCATGTTATTTATGACACTTAAATACATTTGTGATAAATTAGGCTCGTTTCTAAGGTAAACAATAGTGGAGCCAAGCAGCTGTCTCTGTACATGTGCATGTTATCACAGCTGATATCAAACCCCCCAAGTCAGACTCCTTGTCTTGCTTGGACCTTTCCTTAACCTTTCTGGCTTATTCAGGGAAATGTGGACCAGTCTATTTTCTTATTAAAAACGCGGCTTTTTGAAAAGCTGAACTTATTTTTTAAATCCTTTCTTTTTACAACTCTTGATTCAGAAAGACTGTAACAATCATATTTTTCTAAACTGCCAGTTGCTTGTGTTGGGAAATAACATATAGATATATATTTTATTCTACAGATTGCCATGTAGTTTTGAAACTCTGTTTTCATATCTATCCCCCTGTTTGCTAGAATTATCTCAACGAGCTGTAAGCTTCTGTATATTGACTCTATGACATTGTATAAATACGCAGCTGCATAAAAAGACTGACTTTATTTTTTATCTAAATTATTAGAGCTAAGTCATCCTTAGTGCTACTCCACGCAAGATGTACAGAAAGAAATCAGGTCATTGTTTGTAAGAGCTGGACAGCGTTATGTGACACTTCCCAAAGAGTCTTGACTGAAAGTCAGGAGAATTTATCCTAGAAATGATGCCATTTTGGGGCCTGATTCTATAGTTTATTCATGCTGGTCAGGACCTCTTTTCACAAGTGCTCCCATGAAATTTCACGGGAAATATTAAAAATAAGAGCCTATGATGTGTGAATGGCAGTGATAGAACAAAGCCCTTTTCTGGTGAAGAACGGGGCCTTTTAACGAGTTAAGAGGCTAACTTTGGAGTATTTCAGGGCAACTTCTTGTGTTCTTTCCTGCGCTGCGGACTCCTCCTGTGTATTCTGGACTTGTTCCAAAGCTGAAATGCCAGATTACATCGACTGAAGCCCTGAACGCAGATGAACATTAGAAAGCTGCAGTGAAATATTGCAGAACGTGGCCTGATTTCATTCTTAGAGCAACAATTACAGTCACCCACCGCCTTGGCTTCTCTGTACCTGTGGAGCAGAGGGCCTTGGTTTGTACCTTGGTCGTGGTGTAACATGGAAGGATTTCTACTCTCTGCCTGGAAAATACTGTCTATTCCTCACCCTTGTCAGAAACATAATATTTATAAAAAAAAAAAAATCTGATTCTGCAGGACTCATCTGTGAGTTAAGGGCAGCTGGGACCTTCTGTGATCAAGCCACATTACTCTAAATGTTTATCCCTCGATGAAAAATAAAATATGATGTGGCTTTGCTGTTTGCAAGCAGGATAAAGAGACTGGAAATTCATCACCCCAAGCCCTGGCCTTGTGACTGCTTTGTGATGTTCTGCTGTTACCAATGACCTAGGTTGAATTGGATTATAAAGTCAGAGTATTTTATTGCATGTGTCCTTTTTTCTAATGAAAAAATAATTGTATTTGATGTCGCAGTCATAATGCAGTAAATAAACACATATATATTTCTTTTTAAGGACTTTAAGATTATTCCGGGAAATGGGAGGGGGGGAGGGGCGGTGTTCACATTTTTGCTGTACTTATTTCTTACCATCAGAGTATTTAAACTGACCTAGAAACACCCAGAGCAAGTAAAGCAAGGATATGATTTGCTGCTACCTGCCTCTCTGCTGATGTACCACTGGAAGAAGGTTGTGCTGGGTGTACCTACCTCACTTTGGCCCTGTGAGGTTTCATAGAAAACTTCAGCTTTTCTGTGAGACTGCAGTTGGGTGAATAGCATTCTACCAGACCCAAGGACAATGTGAATTGACTAAATCTTAATTACGATGCAGTATGATTTCTTACAGCCTCTGACAGTCTCTCTCTGGGGGGTTGCTCTCAATCCCAAACTTGCTAAGACAAAGGGGAACCTCAGCTTTTAAGTTAACACCAATCCCATGTAGTGAGGGAGCAGTGTATCAGTAGAAGCCCTGCTGCTTTCCCTGAAGAGTAATCACTGCAGCATGTATGTGTGGATGCACAGCTCTCATTAGCATCCAAGTAATTGCTGGTTTCTTTCCTGAACCTTTATGAGACACAGCCTGCCAGGATCTCTGACGCTAAAGGCCTCCACAGGCAGTTACTTCTAGAGGAGTAGAAAACCGCTGAGATTTTTTGGTGACCCTGTGGGCTAGGTTTCCTGCTGCCTTTATGAACACACTCAGCTTTATCCAGGTCTTTGACTTCTCCTGGGGTTTTTGGACCACGTGCTCTGGTGCCTTCCTATGAGCACATAGGAATCCATCCCCTGCTAAGCCCCACAAAGACCTTTTCTTCCGGGTCCAGTGAGGAAGCTGGGGACTTTGTTTTGCCCCAGACACTGTATGAAGACCTGGAAAGGCTGTTGTGCGGCAGGGAGGAGAGAAGAGTACCTTAGAATAGATAAAATATCTCACTCTTGTAGGGTGAATGAATATTTTGTTGACATGGTTCAGGCTGAAAAGAACTCTACAGCTGATCGGTGGGAGTAGAGGCAGTGAACAAGAATTATTATAAACACTTCTGGAGGACAATTAAGTACTCCAGGCAGTTGCAAATCTCTCAAGTCATATATGAGTAGAGAAACACCTGTTTCAGATAGCAGCCCTGCTGCTAGAGGATGGAAGTATCTGTTCAGGTTGTAGCAGCAAAATGTGGCAAGTTCAATAAATAAAAATAATAGGGTAAGACCCTCAAGTGGAGTAAATCAGTGTAACTTCATTGAAGCTTTTGGAACTAAGTCAATTTACAGCAGTAAGAATCTGGCTTGTAGTCAACAGGGATTTTAAGGAGTGCTTAAAACCTCTCCATTGGAAGAGTTCTCCTCTGCCTTATGTCTGCGCACTAAATTGTATCTTCACAGAAGTCCTCGCTGGTATAATGAGGTCATTTCGGATGTGAGCGGTCATTACATGCTTACGTAAATTAAGGGGGAAAAAATACATCATTAGCAAAGTCTTAAATAAAAAAGGATGGAGCAAGGTTACTGAGTGAGGACTGTTTAAATAAAACCAATCTCAGCTCCGGAGAGTTAATGGGGAGTGGCTTTCTACGGAAAAGGGCTGATGGTGTGTTGATGCTGCCCGTGGAAGCTGAGTGCTGTGGCCATGAGAGATTAAAAGCAGGGACTGAGGGTTTTTCTAGGTTAATATTTCAAGCTTTCTAAATTTCGTTCTGTGACATACCATGAATGCAGCCGTGGTTTCCAACTGCAGAGAAACGCTCTGATAAACACATATTGCTGGAGCAAATGAAACTGAAGGCTCATCCGGTTTTACCGTAGCACTCGGGGTATTAAGAGGGATTGAAATATAATCCTCTTCGATGAATAACCCTAACAGATGTTATCGGGGTTGCTCTGTACGAGCCGTGGACCTCTCGCTAGAACTCCCTCTGTGGAAGTCCAGTTCATAAATTGTCCTAATGGGCTGCCTGCCCCGTCCCGCTGCTGCGGCAGCATGAAAGGGAGGTGGTTACCAGCGGCCTTGAAAGCCGGCATTATTCCCATCTGGTTTGCATTACAATGCTGCTAAATATTTCATGCTTTTTGTTTTACAAACAAATAAGAGCAGAACTAATCTTTTTGTTTAATGTTCCTTGATTGACGTTTGAGTGGGGGAAAAATAGTTTGGGGTTTGTTTTGATATTCCCCCCTGCCCTCCCCCCCCCCCAGTTCGTAACGTGGCTCTGGAAAAGCTTTTAATGGAAGATAGAGCAGATCGCCCTCGACTTTTCTGGTGGGCTTTTTATGGCACCACTGATACAGGAAAAAATATGGGGGAAATCCAGATGATGAATGTGCTGTTCAATCAGCTGGGATTTCCTTGCTTGCGAGGAGATAACTCGATGAAGTGCAAACAGAGACAGGGAGCAGACGTTGACTGCTTGTCAGCTCTATGCAGAGCTATCTCTGGCTGGGGCTGCTGGAAAACACAGCAGCTATTAGTACCCCTTTGCCCTTTCACAGTGCCCTGTCAGAGGGTCCCCAAGCACTGCAGCAAGAGCCATCCATTAAACCGCGGAGTCTGTTCAACCACCCCCGCTCCACAGGGAGGGGAACGGTAGCCCTGGGAGCATTCAACCCGCATTTTAACCTCCCGGTTCCCTAAACTCCTGCCAAGGTGGATGAGCAAAGGCATTCCCACAGGCACAGGGCATCTCTGGCAGCTGGGGATGCCTCTGGCATGATGGGACATGAGTGATCCACCTCCACGCTGGGACCTTCATCCACGGGGCAGAGGTGGTGGGGGAGGTCAGGAGCCCCCCAAAGATGCATGGTCTCCTCTTGGGCACCCACCTGTGGCAAAGCCAACGTTTTGGGGCAGTCTCATTCCAATCCAAAATAAGTCCTGACACAGAGCTGAGCCTCTTGGATGATACTTCTCCGCTCCATCAGCAGTGTTTGGACAAATGTCTTCATTAGGGCACCCTTCATTAGCAGTGTTAGCTCTGAGGCCTAATTGCAGGGTGGGAAGGAAGGTATGAAACGTCACTCAAAACAGGCTAAATACTGAGGAAAGGTAAATATTCACTCTCTCAGCCTGTTGCAACTTGGCCCTGCAATAGGGCAGCGGTGTGTCAGTGTGGACAGTTAAATCACCTTGCTACATTTGATCGTGCAATAATATTTCTTATACCATTGCACAAACAGAAAGGGGTTTGTCTGATTTGCTCTTGAGCTGAATTCTCTGCAGTTACTGCAGGGTGAATTTTTCCCTGATGGCTGATGCATCAGTCATCCCATCCTTTCCTCCCGTAACCGCTGGCCTGAATTCAGAGCCAAGAGTGAGTCCCAGGGACTGACCCTAAAGCCTGCTGGCAAACAGGCTGTGTGAGTTAATGCCAAACAAGACACACAAGCACTCAAACCATACACTGCTTGCTGTATTACCTTTCTTCTTTTTCTAGCACTTTCCTCCTGAGGATCTCAATGCCCGCTGCAAGCCTTAACTAATTCTCAACAGTCATCTGCAAATTAAGTTCTTGTTGCTAATTACGGCTATACTATTGCCGGAGTGGGAGATTGCTGTTCTTGAGCATCTCTGGACAATAGCACACGATAGTTTGGCTCAGGATTGTAAAAATAAATTGTAACTTGTAACTGCCATAGCTCCTTGCATTCAGTCATTTTCATTTGACGTTCCACTTAAAAAATTTCAAATCCAGGAATAGTAAATGCCGAGTCATAAAAGCTTAGGAAATGGGTCGAATGCAGAGAGCAAGGCAGCATTACAGTGTCTGATCTGCTGCCTCAGATAATACCCTCACAAGACAAGGGTCTCTCTCTTTTCTTTTCTTTTCTTTTTTTTTTTCCCCTTTCCTGAACAAATGAATCGCAGCATGTATGAAATCTCCAGAGGCCATCTGTGACTGTAATTCATTTACCCACCGTATTATGGAACAGATTTTCCAGCGAGTTCAAAACTTGAGGAAGGGAGGGGGAAGGGAATAGCATGATGAGAAGGATCTGTGATCCATATCTAAAAATAAAAATATTATTCAATTGTCATATTTGATGGATAAAGTGTCTGACATACCAGGCAAAGCCATAGCAACTAGATAAATATGTTTTAAACGTTTAATTTTGATACATTAAGAATGAGTTGGAGCGGGGGCTTATCGATGCTGAAATTAAGCAGACATTTCTAAGTTCCTAAAAGCCTCTGATTTTGTTTAGCTTGGAAGAAATTTTTCTGTAGATAACTTGGAAGCGTAAGGGGAAGTTGGACCTGGTACACAAAGGAGCAGCTCTGACAGGTCAGGACTAGCAATTGCCTTTCTTCTTCATCTGTTATTTTCCAAGTGCCAGCAGCCCCTTCCTGACTTGTGTTAGACCACACGAGGCCCCTCGGCAAACCTACAGACCCTTGGCTTCTGCTTTTAAATTGAAATTAGGACGTTCATTTATGACCTTAGCTGCTACAAAAATATTTTTATATAGAAGGTGCTCTCAGTATTTCTGCAGTGCCGTTAACATTCAGTAATTGTAATTAGTAACACATCCTCAGGAACAGCCAATTAGTTATGTGGCTGTAAGCGTCAGATTTCCTCCCTCAGTAATTCCAAGGAGGTCGGCGAAGCTGCAGCAGGAATGAATCCAGCCCAGGGTGGCTGGCAGCCTCAGTGCTTGCACTGCCTGTCACGTTGGGACCCTCCAAAGGGTTTTACCTTCTGCACGGGGTCCTGTGTTCCCTCATAAAATAATACCACTCAGAAGGGGGAAATGGTGCAAACTTCTCCAAAATCGTTTTCTGTGGGCTTCTGACCGAGAGTTATGGCTGGAGGAGGAAAATGCTCGCTTCCACCCAGCGGCTGGGGGGCTGTGTCTGAGCAGAGCAGGCTGGAAAGAAGATGAGGAGCATTTTAGCTTGCCCTGAGTCTGAAGTCAGTGAAAGGCACTGCACTGAGCCATTTGCCCGCAGTCCAGGGCTTCAGCTTTCTCCTCCCAACACATCAGGCCCTGGCAAATCTTTCTTCTGAGCCAGTGCAGTGAAGACACACGCGACCACTTTCTTCTCTTTCTGAAGGATTGCAGATGTACTCATCTCACCTAACCCACCCGCACACTGAGGGGCATAAACTGAGAAGGGGCTGGGGAATAGCAGGTACAGCTGAGCATTAACAGCCCAGCTTCCAGCCCCTGGAGAAGGATTCACAGCTCTTCAGTCCTGCAAAGCAAGACAAGTGTGCTTGCTTGGGGGCTGAATGCAGCTTAATGCTGCTAATACTGCTGCCTTACTGCTTTCAACATGACCATCACAGCCCATTAAGGATGAAGTAGCTGCAGATTGCATTTCTTTTTTGCTCATGCCTTCACATCTAAGGCAGATAAAATACTTTGCAGAGTGGCTGCAATGCTGAGTGTAGCTTTTCGATTGGGATTTATACAGTACTGGTAGAACATGAAGCGATGGGAGATGTTTTATGCCAGCAAAACTGCATCTGTTTAACAACATTATTTATTTTTCCTTAAATTTGCCCATAAGATACCTGGGCAAAAATATGCTTTTACTGGTACAACTCCATCTCTGCAACAGGCTTGTGTTTACATGCCTGAATTTATACACTCCATGGTATATGTGATCAGCAACACTGGTAGCATTGGGCTTGCCTTAGTGACTGCAGACACTGGGCAAGTGTAAATAAAAACAGTTTAGGCTCCTCTCTGGCTCAGCGTTGCTCCTTACTCTTCAAAAAACAGGGAAGATGATCAGGAATGTGATGGCTTTGGTGTAATCACTTAATTCAACCAGGCTGGCAATTCGGTGCCAGAAAACTGAAATCAAATTAAAAGAAAAACAAAAATCACCCAAACTCCAAACCCTTCAAGGAAAACTGAGCAAATGGGATGATGCAGCAGCACGATTTAGAATAATAATAATAATAGTAATAATAATAATAATGGTAATAATAGTAATAGTAATAATAATAAAAATAGCATTTCTGCATGGACAATAAAAAGGGTAAATGACAAATGAAGTGACATCTTTCTAACAAAGGGAAGAGGAAAGTGGGGTGAGCTGCAGATAGAAACACTGCATTGGGTGGAACAGGAGGGGCCTGGCAGGGAGCAGGAAGGAGAGCAGCATCAGACAGGAAGGATGGGGCTACGCAAGGTGCAGAGCTCCGGCTGGTCCACTGGGATGATGGCACAGAGATAACAGCTTAATGCACCATGGGCCTTTTGCAGAGGCACAGGACAGGGCCAAGATCTCTGGTCTGCCTCCAGCAGGGTCACAGGTGTCCTCTAGTCGCTGGAGGAACCGGGGTGAAATCCCCCTGTTCCTGGGAAATCACTGCCAAACCTCCCCTTGGCTTTTACTGATCCCACAGTGCACTGGTGATTTTGCACTTCGGGAATCTGGTCCACAAAATGGGGAGGAATTTGGGTGGGCTTGATATTTTCCATGTCCAGTTGTGGGTACCTGACTTGCAGGAGACCCAAAAGAGGCAGGACTCATGGCTGGAGGGAAGGCAGAGCCTCAGGCACGGCCACGTGCTCCACAGGCCACAGGAGCCGCATCCTGCTGCTGCCAGGGGATGCCGGTGCCACCTCCCATCTGCTTTGGACAGCTGAGGTGTGGTGAGACCTCTAGAAGCCAATCTGGAAAGAGGGAATAAATAGCCCTTTGCATCACTTCACGTGGATCTGAAGAAATTCTTGCCCCAGCTACATGCCCAGGAGCAGCGCTGGATTTCCAAGGTGGGAGGAGGCAGCCAGGCTCCAGCCTGGGCACAGCTGTAGCCTGGAGGGGCATGGCCACACCAGGGATCTGCTGCCCACGCTTGGACTGTTTCCTTGGAGCTGAGCAGAACAGCAAAAATGCCTCCTGATAAAAATCATGTCTAGAGACAGCTTTTAATAGCATTTCTAATCAGGAGTCGCATTGCTCGTGGTAAGAAACTCCAAACTGATCTTCTGCCACATTGTCACTGCTTTGCTGTGTTCGGGTCTCCCGCTCTCCTTCAGCAGCTAGCCAGAGGAAAAGGGCTCCTAGCTCAGGGGGATGCCTGATGCCCTGCAGCAGAGCCAGCCCCAGCCCTGCTTATTGCTGGCAGATAGGCTGGCAGGGAAGCAGTAAGGCTGGTCTCTGTCAGATGTTTGGCAGAACTAACTCATGCTCACAGGATCCTTATAACCAGCACTTCTCCAATGGCTTCATTTTCCCTTCAAAACCATCTCAGCAGTATTACAGTGTGAGGCTGAGGCCAACAGAAATTGTCTTCTGACTGTGCCTGCTGCCAGGCTGCACCCACGTACCATGTCTTTGCCTCCTGGGCTGTCTCCAGCAGCCTTGGATAAGCCCAGCCCTTCCTTCAGCCCCTGCCGAGGGTGGTAGCGAGTGGTAGCACGGCTGCAGCACAGCCCTCTCCAGAGACCACCTGGCAAAGCCTGAGAAAAGCTAGAGGGAGAGGTCTCTGCAGAGTAAGGTTATATGTCTATAGGAACACAGTTAGCCTCTGCAAGTGCCTGTCTGCCATGCTGGAAGTGTGGAAGGCATGTCTGGGTATCTTCTTCCTCTTCAGACCTGTCCTGAGACGTGAGGTTTCATCCCAGGATGAGCAAGGCTGACTGCTCTTGTCTTCCTGGGGCCAAATTTTGAGAAGAGCTCTTCCTGCTCCTGTATACGGTGCCCTTTCTAATGGAGATGCGTGGTTCATATCTGACCTTGATAGAAGCCTTGCCTAGCCAGAGTTATTTGCACGGCACTTTAACCACCAGCCATCCACCTCGTTTTTTCTGTGGGAAGAGCTTATTGCAGAAAGTAGAAAGAACTTGCAGATTTTTAGCATTATTTCCTGGTGTGTTTGGCAGCTCTGTCCCATACCTGCCTGACATCGCACGGTGCTTTACCTGGTGAGATGGCAGCACTAATGCTGATGGGAATGGCCAATGTGTGCATTGCTGGGCAGTTCCTCCAGGACAACAGAAAGGTGGTTAATTTCTTATTGCAGAAAGCAGGGTCATGGGAAGAAGACTCATGTTAAGCAGGAGAAGGAGAAATGTAAGCATTTCCTTTGGTGCCACTTTCTTCCTGCTTCTAAAAACAGAAGTCAACATTTTGGAGAGACATTAAGTTGGTAACTCAAGGTAGCACGGCACTAGTGCAGGCACAGGCTTCATGCTCTCAGCCCCTGGAGCTGGATGTCACATTGCTCTGGATGTCTTTGCCAAAACTTGGGGAAAAACTAGGGTTCAATAAAAACTGACACACAGGCAGGTCTTTCTTGCCTTTGTGCAAATCCGTTGATACTGGAGAGAGAAGAAATCCAGGACATTACAGTACCTACCACTCAGGTGTGCGTGCTGTGCTGCTCACTCTGCTGAGAGAAGTGCAGGCAGGAGTGCTGCCAGCTGGCAGAAGGAGGACCGCTTCTATTTTTAAACCCATTCATTTGCATCTTACCTGTCAGGAGGAGCCTGGGTGCCCAGGTGGCAGTGAGACTAGCTGGGCATGTTCACAAGCAGAAAGTCCACGAGGATGCTGGGGCCCTCACAGAGAGGTGTGTTCCCGTAGCGCTGGACACTCGCTCAGCAGAAAGGTGCCAAATGCGAGAGGCTGGAGTATGACCTGCTGAATGAAAGACTGTCTGATTTGGGGGATTTTTATGTTCTGGAGGACTTGGCTGATAAGACCCTCCTTGGAGACCCCATGTGCCAACTCAATGCAATCAAGTCCATATCTCCAATTTCCACTGTGTCTCTAGGAGACCCTTTTTGGGGCACATGTGTGTCTGCACAGATATGTGTCTCTGCGTGTTTCCCAAGGGAAAGGGGCTGCTCCATTTCCTCTGCCCCTCGCACACCACAGCCTGAAACATTTGTGTTTAAATTCCATCACATGGTGCAAAACCCCTTCTGCTTCCACTGGCCCAAACCAGCTGCTATTTCTTCTTCAGTTTGAAACAGCGAACCAAAACAGTGTTTACTTTAATTCTTAAGAGTGTCACAGATAATCTGTGGGATGGAGTCCTCATTTTCCATGCACTCCAAAACCACCGAGAGTCACGCACAGCTGTCAGTAGTACAAAAAATGAAATTAAGTTGCTCAGCTCAGACAAAAGCAGATAAAAGTTCTGTCTGCATTTTCCTGTAAGAAAAAAAGGAGGAAGGGACGAGAAGAATCTTAATATGAAAGAAACGTGAGGGTTTCAGAGGCTCACAGGAGGATAAAAGAATCTGAAATCTTCTGGTAGAGAGGGATCTGTTGCCTTCCTGAAGCATGGGGATCTAATTACTCTTTCCCCCCCTGCCTTCATTATAAAGCAGCTATTGCAGAACATAAATGACCTTGTAGATATTCCTGCCAAAAAGCGTATCCATTATCAAGTAATACATTTTCTGCTTGTGTAGTTCCAGTGTGCTCTTTTGAAAAGCAGCAAGTTCTCTTCTGACTCCCTTATCACATTTCAGGATGCCTTTAGTCATGGGACTCTGCTTATTCAGTAGTTCATGTCAAATTTACTTCAGTAAGCACAACTTAAGAGTTCTTTGAGAGTCTCCTTCCCGTTCCCTGGTGAGGGAGGTGTTGGGCTTGCTCCTTCTCTCACTAAAGTACGTCTGAGGTTTGCTATAGATTTCATGGAGGCCACGAAGGCATGAAACAATACCTCCCAGGCCCACATCTCTCTGGAGCTATGCTAATTCACACCATCTGAAGTGTCTTCTTGCAAGAAATCATCAGCAAAGAGAATCAGTGTTTGGGAAAAGCACTTCAAAAAGTTAAAAAATTAATTTTAAAATGCATCGTAGTCCAAATCATCCTGTCTGGCTGTATCACTGTGCAATGTGTATATCATGAAACCTAGGGAAGAACTTTAGATTGAAGTCTACAACAATAATTCTTGATTGGCAATAAAACCCCAAATACTAGAAGCAATCTGAAGTGGGGCAGCTGCACACATGTGCCTTCAGGGACAGCCATGGCCAGCCCTCCCTCCTGAGTTATTCACAGCAGCAGCGCAGGACTGTGCTAGATGGCATCAGCTGCAGCCAGGCCATGAGCCATGCCAACAGGTTCACCACACAGTGGGAACAGTCACTTAGTAGAACTGTAAATGCATTTTAGAGTCCCAAGGTCGGGTAAGTACGTTAACTTCTGCTGCCAAAACCTGGGTTTGAATGCTTTGCTTCATCCTACATTAAGTGCCACAGTAATAAAATGTTATAGTTTTGTTAAGAGTGCAAAAATATCCAGTACTTTTGGTTTAGAGAATGAGCCTGTTGTTTGCTTAAAATAACTCATAAATGGGAGTTGTGCCCTTAAGAATATAAGCATTTGCTTTCATTTCAGAAAAATTAAAATGGCTATTGTCATTGTGTCCCACATCTTACTCAGTCATAATCACACTCAGGTTCTTACTGCTATTGTAAAGCATTCAGGTATTTCAGTCCCACAGCGGGTGAAACACCAACCATCCATGTGTGATGCATCTCCTAACTGCAGGGTTGCAACAAAAGGAAAGAGAAGGGAATTTTTAAAAAGTGTCAGAAATGCAGAATTTTATTTTTTTTTTAGAGATGTTTCTGGTCAGGACCTGTCAGTTATGGTAGCCACGTCCCACATTCAGAGCAGGGTCATTAACAGCTGTCCCACACACTCCAGGCACCCTGAGGAATTCACATTATCCTTTTGTGGTCCCCAAATTCCAGTACAAAGCAAGGTGGACTTGCTCTGTTCTGCACATACACACGTTAGATATTTCAGGCTGCTCTTAACACTCGTTGCAGATGTGTTCATAAAGGGTTTTTGTCAAGATCTGAAGTGACCCATATCTAGCTCATTATGTTCCTGGAAATAATAATGAGTATTTGAGAGAAGGTCCCCTCCAAGGCTCATGCTCTTGTCCCCACCTACAGAGGGACAGAGAGGGGCCATGGATTGCCTTACCCCATGGCGTGAGTGCCTCAGGATGACAAGGCTGATGCGATGGGTCCTTCACAAGAAGTTCAGTTTTGGGGGTGGAAGAGCTTTTCCTGAGCCAAACATCCCTCTGGAGCCAATGTTGCCCAGGGAAGCTCTGCAGTGCAGTTTATGCTCTAAGGAGACAGATTCCTGGGGTGGGGCCTGGGTGCCAAAAGCTCCTGCCCCCTGTGCTGTGCTGCAGTCTGCATCTACCCCAGCCATGCACGGACTGAACCTGGTTTCTGGCTTGTTTGAGGGAACTAAGGGGCAACCTCCATCACTTCTGTGGGAACAGGGTTTCTGCAGAAATGCTTGCTGATTTATTGAGCCAAGCAATCTCTAACAGCTCATTACAAAGTTCTCCACATTGACCTGAACGGAGTGGAAAAAAAACCAGGTATTTATAGGTCCTGTTTTCCTTTCTATTATCCGTTGAAATTTTCCTTCTTGTTTGCAAAATAGGCAATAAATTATTTTTAAATTATTTTTTCCCCAACTGACAGTGTCCCAGTAGCTCCATCTGGGTGGATGGGACTCCTGGGATCCTTCCAATCTACTGCTGACCTGGGAATGGTTCGGTCAGATCCCCTGTAGACTCCAGGCAAGACAAGGGCATCAGTCTCACTGTGCTTGTTTTCCCTTGCCACAGTAGATTACAGCCCAGCACTGACAGTTCCACCCTCCTGTATTCCTGCTAAATGGCTTCATGCTGAAGGAAGAAATGGTTTTCCAGGTAAGGCAGTGAACTCATTTGATACAGGGTGCCTTCACTGATCCACCATCAACTTCATATGTGATCTGGGAAAATCTACTTATCCTGAAATACAAATTTTCCCCCTCATAAATAAGGTTATTAATAAGTGTGGCACATTAAATGGAAAAAAATTATTCATATTTTTGAGACTACTAATAAAAATAAATGCAACAGAAAAGCTTTATAACTACCTCTAAGCAAATATCCCCTTCTATGACCATTAGGAGCAGCAGATCCTGGTTTCAAATTAATTTGCATCTTATAGTTGATTTTTTTTTTTTTTTTTTTGTTAACTGGGTTAGGCTAAAGCTGCAGCATGTGTGTGAGAAGAGAGAGGACTTTATGAATGCCCCTAGCACCGGAAAAAGCTCAATCAGAATTACCTTTTATTACACACAGGATATGTACTTCATCTGGGAAAGACAACTTGAATGATGGGTGGATTTTTATGGCTAATAAAGCATTAACTGTGATCTAAACTTTTCCTGCAGTTAAATAATTTAGCATGGCTCTTTCCTGTGTGGATTCTCTGATGTTTCTCTCCTCTACCTGGCTACTTATTTAACGTAGAAATTGCAGGAGCATCCTATCTTTGTGGTTTCTACTCCTCAATCAAATCTGGTTGAGACTGGTCCAAGAGTTCAAAAGTTATCACAGGAAAGGCAGATAGAGAAACACAAACACACATGCACACACACACACACACACACAGAATGTGACCACATAAGCATTTTATCTAAGCTAAAAATAACAAACCTGATAAATTATCCAAAAGTGACCTTAAAAGATGAAGCTTGGGCTGAAGACAGACTTTTTTCCTCTCCAGTATTAACCATCAGTATTTTGCTGTCTGCCATTAGCATGCCTATGGGGTGTGGGGTAACCCACTGGCTCCAGCAGTGGTTTCTGTGATATGAACATGGTATGGTTGTACCACAGCCTCATGACATGAATTTCTAGTAAATAGGTGCAATTGTTAGGCCTACCCTATGCAGCTGGGTTGCCACATCATCTTCTACATGAACTTCTCCAGGGAATGCCATTCCCTCTAACTTACATGTTCTGATACCATGAATAACTGTGGAAATGGGAGGAAGCTCAGAGTCAGATGGGAATTCTTCTGAAATTCAGATCAAAATCCTCATGCTGGGGCCCTAGAAGGGCTGGGAACCTCCAGTACCTTGTTGATGTGCTTGCAAAGTCACACCACTCTTGCCCCACAGGACCTTCCCTGGGACAATAAACCCACCAGCCTCTAAGACAGTGACTCCATTCTCTTCATGAAGATCATGTACCGTGATGTACCTCCCTGGTACATCAGGGCACATGGCCTTTCCAGAACAGCCTTTTGCCAGCATGTGACCTGCTCTGCTTTGTCTAGTGAAAGCCTAAGATGTCTTGGTTCTGTGGAGAACCATTTCCATTCCACCTGCCACAAAGGTGTAGTTGTGCTGCCATACAAAACGGAGACAGCTACAGAAAAGCATCCAGGCTGCCTCGACAAAAGGCCCTAAATGTGAGGGAAACATCAAGGGAGACAAAAAAAAAAACCCAAGCAGAAATTTGCCAATGCAAACATGTAAGAAACTGTGCAAGGGCTCAGAAGAGAAACCAGATTGCTGTTGAAATAGCTGGTTAACGTTTTGTCTGGAAGCACAGCTTCAATAAAATAGGTAAGGAAACCAGCTAAGGACCCCCAATGGCAAACATATTTATTGAGAATCCAATAAAAGTCTCAGAACAAATAGCCTGAAGGACCTGTAGACACAGCCTCTGCTGTAATAAAAATGCAATACAAGGCATCAGGGAAATGGTAAGGGAAAAGGGCTGCTCCATGAGAAAACCAAACAAGAATCCCAGAGCACGAGGCCTGGAGACACAGGCTGGGATGTAATAAAATAACTGCCATTGGGGAAAAAGAAAGAAAAACAAAACATCCAACACAAAGGCACAAAGAAGCCCCAGGTACCCCAGCTAGTCTAGAAAATCACTGCGAGTTGCCGTAAAAAGCACTTGGGAAAACAGGGAAAGAATAATGGCTGCAAAGTGATCGACTCCTGCAGGTACCTAAAGGCAGCCCATAGGAAAGTCCACAGGAAGCCTGTCAGCTGCAGTAAACTCTGAGGGTGCCTAGGAGACAAACCTGTAAAACGTGGCAAAACGGCGGCCTCGGAGGGGCTAGAGCTCTGTGCCAGAGAGATCTACACTGAATGCAAACCCCTGCACCACAAGGAGCTGTGGGTTTTGTTTTATCTGTCTCCATCAGCAAAACTTTTCTGTATGCAGAGAAAGATGATAGAGAATTTCTAATACCAGTGCACTGGAAAAAAATGGTTTCAGAGACAGCTGTTGGCTCATAGGTCTCAGTTCCCACCCACTTACTGTGAGTTTTCACGTGCTGTAAAAGCAGCCCAAAAAAGGGTCAGTTATTTGTCGGCTAAGTCATTGTCATGTTAAGAACTGCTAATGAATATGACATAAAACAAGGGTTTGTAAGAATAAGCAAGATTTTCTATTAAGGGAAATGAGTAATTTGGGAAGGAAGGTGGTTTTCACTTCTGGCCTCAGTTGCGTGCTGCAGGTCATGGCCACAGAAGAGCAGCGGCCTGGCACAGGGCAGGGTCCCAGATTCTTGGGCTGACTCTGCCCTGCTGACAGAAAGTGTGTGCAGACAGGGCAGGTCTAGGCTGGCATTTCAGCAGCACGTCATCCTCCCGACTGATGGCAATTCGGTCTGCCTTGCTTCAGGGAGATGTTTCCATATAGGTAGGACCATCAGTGAGCGAGGGCAGCGCGTGGCAGTTCTGCCTGGGTTTGGGCAAGGATGCCCTCAGGACAAACAAGGATGCAGACCTCCAGATAAATGCCAGCCTTGGAGGAGCCATGGCACACACTCTATGTGCTATGAAAAGCACAGCTCTGAAGCTGATCTTTGAGTCTTTTCAAAAACTCATTCAACCCATGCCCAGAGGTTTTGCTTTTTTTTTTTTTTTCCATTATTTTAAATACATACACTTATCCTGGAGCAACCACAAAGTTAATTTGCTTAAAAATGTGCTACAACTTGGCAGTGATAAAGAATGTTTTGTTTACATGAACCTATCGCTGCCAGTGTCAAGGCAGACCCATGAATCCACTTGTCCAGCTTTACTTTATGCTGCTGGCAAAGAAGTACGTGCTTTCACAAGAACTGTCCTCCCGCCTGTTTGTCAGCTCTGCTCCTTGCATCAATCCCTCTAAACTGCCTGCACTCCTGAAATCGTCCTTCCTGAACTGGCTACAGAGGTCCTCAGGTCTGCTGGGCACATGTTTTAATGGCAGAGTGTGGTATTTTTAAGATTTCTGAATGACTCTTCAGCCGAGCAGGCTGCAGGCTGGTCCTCACAGCGTAGATATTCCAGTCCCCATTGATACCTTCTGGTGGATTTTGCTCTCCTCGGGTTACTCAGTGTCACTGCCTGCCAAGGAGACCTCAAGTTCTAGTGACTCCTTCCAGTTGCCTGGTCACCTTGTGTGGATTTACCCAGGCAGTTTCCTTCACCACAAAGTGCTCTCAGGACACAAGGGTGTCTGCAGTTTGAAAAGCCATACATGCAGGGGTGCTCTCATCCCACACATGTCTGGAAGAAGGCAAAAAAGTTAAGCTGTTACGTCTGTGGTCCAAAAGAGTGGTGATCTGAGCTCATTCCACCAAGTCTCTTGCTAATGTCGTGCTCTCATGGGTGTGAAATATTATCAGCTGTTAGAGTTATTAACCGGTGTTAACCAGGTAGTGAGTGCACTGAGCCATGCTTAAGGTTAACTGTACCATTAAGGGCTTACAAACTCAATTAAAGATTTTAGTGCTCAATAGTTAATGGCTAATTTCTGCAGATGTCCTGTTTCCAATTACTCCTCATATATAATGTAAGCAGCATGGCATCACACTTCAACTCAGACAGACCCATTGCTTTCTCATATGTTTTATACCAGCAGAAGGTTTCACTTAATTGCATAATACCCAACATTCAGTATTCCTGGAGTGTCTTAGAAATCCCTCTTCAATCCCAAGTACTTCCACCTTCTTTTCTCTATTATTATCACTGCTCCCCACCTCACTCGTGCTCGTCTGACCCTGCAAGGGTGTGGGGGTGTTCTCTGCATCGTGCAGCGACCCTGCTGCCCGGTGGCAGGACGGCACGCTGAGGAATGGCCCTCCTGGTCCCTGTGGCCACAGGGAGATTTTCTTGGAGAGGGAGAGACAGGGATACACTTGGAGATTTTCCTTTTTTCTGTCTCATTGGAAATGATGTTCCAACCCCCAAGTGTATCAAGGACCTCAGACATAGATTGCATAGAATCACGGAAGCATAGAGTATCCTGAGTTGGAAGGGACTCATAAGAATCACCCAGTCCAACTCCTGGCTCCACACAGGACCAGCCAAGTCAGAACATGTGACTGAGAGCATCATCCAGACACTTCTTGAACTCAATCAAGCTCGGTGCTGTGACCACGTCCCTGGGGAGCCTGTTCCAGTGCTCAGTAAAGAACCTCTTCTTAATATCCAACCTAAACCTCCCCTGTCACAGCTTCATGCCATTCCCCTGGCTTCTATCAAAGAGAGGAGATCAGCACCTGCCCCTTCGCTCTCCCTCATAAGCAACACATGGATCACGATCATTTGTGGCCGTGGAGTTTGGAATGTCTAAGCAACAATAACCCTTTTGTGAGACCAACTCTGATAAGGGAGAGTTTGACAAAACCTGTAGGTGGAGCTAACCTGAAAGTTCTCAGTCCTGGAGTTAACATCTTGGTGGAAGGAAACGTGCTACTGTCAGTAAAGAGTGAACAAATCAGCTCTCTACTAATGAGAGAAATAAATTCATAGCTGGAAAGCTGCATTCTTACCAACTCACCCACTAGGAAAAATCAATTCATTTCTATACATGCCATTGTGATATTCCTCCTGAGAAACGCTCTCTGTTCAGTGAAGAAGATGAATGCATACCTGACTCTGCACATGCAAGTAAATCTATGCTTATCATTAAACTTAAGAATATAATTAAATTGAAATTAAATATGAAATGCCTTGGGAATTACTCATGAGCTTGAAATTCAGTCATTTAAATGCAATGTTGGACTGGAGCATTTGGGAAGAAAGTACCCAGGCAACAGGCTCCTTGAGTCATTCTTCCAGGTAGAAGAGGTTTTTTGGAGGATATCTAAGGAGAAAATGTTCTCCAAGATTCACAGAGGTGCAGCATCAGTGCCTGCTATGGCTATGGCTAGTCTCTGCAGAAAAGGTGTGAGCCACACAATGGTAGAGATCTTTTTTCTAAAACCACAGGAGCCATCAGCCCCAGTGGCATAAATGTGCTCTCCTATTGTGAACTGCGAAAAACCTGAAGGAAAAAGGTTAACAGAAGAGTGATACAACTTCAGCTTTTAAATGCAAAAGTGACAGTGCCAAATTCATATGATGGCATATCTAAAAATTACGTAGATGGTTGGGGTTTAGAATTCATCTCACAAGTCTCACAAGTTTGGGATGAAATCCATCCTTTCCAGGGGTACAGAAGTTTTACTATGTGGGTAGAGCTAACCTGGCCAAAAGTCTCCATGTTCAGAAGCTGTGGGAGAACTCCAGCAAGAGTGATTCTTGCTCCAAATGTTAGGGGTGTTTTTTAACCTTTTTGTCTCCCACAGAAACACAGGTTATCTGGTATCTCTAAATGCTCCCCACCAAGCCCCCAGAGGGGAGAGACCAACCCCTACAAAGTGTCACCTCTGTTCCTGTCAATGGAGAGCAGATGAGAGGAGGAATGAAGTATGACAGACATTCATCACGTCCCTCAGGGCATCACCAGATGGGGCTGTGTGAATTGTAAGAATGTAGGATTTATCTATTAAAAGACAACATGTGGTGGACTTTTTCCTTAATTTAAGCTTGTGAAAACAAAGCAACAAACAATCCTGTTTAAGAACCTGTTTCCACTCAGGCTGAGCACCAAAGACACCTATTTTTATCAGGCATTTATTTTACAATAGCAGTGGCACCTCTAACCAAGACCAGGCCACCAGAGTAGGGAACAACCCCAGCTCCCTACAAAGAGATGAAATCAACTGACGAGTTGAAAGGGTTTCTCAGACCTCATTTTTCTTTGCTGCTGTGTTTTTTATTCCTTGGTGGAAACTCAGAAAAGCACTCGAGTGGATGGCAAAGTGTCTCACAAATACCTTGTGTAATTTGGCAACCACCACGTTCTACATCTAATTTCATTACAGCACACTGAATGGTTTGGGGTTTTTTTACAATGGTTTTTGCACCTTTAACAACAGGTTTATTATTGTGTTTCGAAATAACTCACTTCTTTAAGAATAACTTAAGTGAAAATTTCATTTAGAATTGCAACACCTGGAGAAAATCAACATCATGTGACTTGTAGGCACTTCTAAACAGGAAATACTCCATTTATTTTTTTAGCTGTGTTTGTGTAATAAAATCTAGCATCCAAGTGTGAGCAACACATTTTCTTGTTTTATTAAACAGCATGAAAGGATTTATTACTTCTCCACCAAATGCACTTCTGGCACCAAATGAAGCTGGACAATAATTGTCAGGCACTGAGTTTAACATTACGAGAAAACACCTTTGGTGGAGTTCAGAGTTTATTGTGTAATGAAAAATACACCTAGATGGTGAGGCTTCCTTTGAGAATTTGCTTGGTGAGCGTAATCTCGGGTACTGCTGCTTAATAAATTGGATTCTTTGAAATAGAAATTAAAGTACTGAAATAGTATCTAAGAAGGCTATTTTCCTCTTCCTCCTCCAGTTATGTGAAGTTCCTTGAGAAGGAAAATAAAAAATACAAAGAACAGAGAACATTTCATCACTCAACAGGTTAGGGCCATGAGATGCTCTCAAAGAGCAGTGTAAGCATGCTTAGGACTTTTCTCCCTCTCTCCTCTGATTTCTCAACTGCACTGGCAGCTCCTGCTCTTGTACTCTCACCCCTAGCCAGGGCCAGGAAGGAAAGACTTTCCTCTCCACTTTTATTCCTTACATTGTATAGGAAAGATATCCCAGACAAGGCAGCAGCCTTGAAGATGGACTTAGTTGGAGAGAAGAAGTGGCTGTTTTGCAGGTATGCAGCATTCTTGCATTCTCAGGAGCTCCCCAGAAAAGGAGATTGATGAGCAGTGGGAGAGATGTGGTTACCATCAAAGTCGTGTTCCTCAGAGGATGAGCAGAGGGGACCACTGATCTGCAGCACTCTGTTCACCAGTTCCCCTCACCTCGTACAGGCAACAGTGTCCATGTAAAGTGCCTGGAAAACGCAGGCAGCAGCACGTTACGCTCTCCTCACACTGTCACAAATGACTGTTCAAGGTCAAAACAAGAAAGTGGCCTTGTACATCTCCGTGGGCCTGGGCTGACAAATTCTGCCCGAGGTCTCAGTGGAGCATTGCCACACACCACATACGATTTGTTTTCCACCGAGGCTAGCAGCTCATCTGTTAGAGGTTGCAGGTTAACTGCAAGAATGGGAAAATGCTTTACACAACCCTCAAATTAGGGGCTCTGACTAATGGGAAAGCTCTCCCATTAACTGCCTGCCTCGGCACAAGGTGATGGGCTCTGGGCGCCAAAGCATGTCCTGCCCCCGTGGGGACGGCAGGCAGATGGGGAGGGGAGCGTGGGTGGGCCTGGTCCCCCTAATGCAGGGAAAGCGCTGGAAAGCTTCTTTCTGAGAATTACCACAGTCTTTGTCTCTTATTCCTTAAGCCCCCTCCTCCTCAGCGCTCCGTACATCAGTAAGCTGGGGTATAACCGCAGAACCGCGCTTTATGGGCCTTTGGGGGTTGGCTTTTCCTCGCATCGCAGTGCGTTTTAGCGCTCCCACACCCGAACGGCACATCCTCGGTGCGCGCAGGCCACTCCAAGCAACCCGAGATGCTCGGAGGCGCCAGGAGAGGGCAGCGGTGCCCAGGGCTGGGCGGCTGCCCGGGGGCCTGCGGGCTGCTGCCCTCCGCGGAGCTCCCGCCGGCCGCGGAACGGGGGGGTGCACACACGCAGGTATTAAGGGGCATTTTCTGCATCAACCATAGGGACAACTGATTTCTTTCCCGGCTGCGGTTCCTCGTCAGATGGCGCGGGAGCCGTCAGAGAGGGAGAAGTTCCCCTTGCCCGTGGTTCTGGCGATCTCTCGAGGCGCTGTAGGTTTTCATGCCAGAAGGGACCTTCCTACTGAAACAGTCCCACCTCTTGTCTGAAATGGGCTGAAAACAGCACAGACCCCTGCGAGACCTCTCCTGTGCGTTTGCAACGAGGAGCATGGTGGGTGCGTGCTGGGGAAGAGGGGTCCTCTTCTGCTGGACCCTCCTCTAGTCCCAGTAGGGGTCCCCACCCGCTTGACCTGGCCCTTCCTACCCTGGGGATGCATGTGCGTGCGTAGAGGAGGGAAAGGAGCACCAAAGATGGGAAGTGGCCTTTAGCCAGCTTGAAGACCACCCTCCCAGAAAAGGTACCAGGCTGACAGCCAAAAGGGTCCAGGATGAACTCAAGAAAGATACCTACTGATAAGGACTTCTGCTGGAGCTCTGGTTTTCTCCATCTTGTAACATGGGAAAAGAGGGCCCTGCCTGAAAAGTGAAGGTGGGAAAATCAAATCAGTCATTCCCCTTCACACAATAAGGCAGCACAAAAACTGCTCCTAGGTCACATTCAGAAACTCTCCATTGCCCAACTTGACCTGTTACCAGATCTGTGCAAAGGTAGACTAATACCCAGAATTGCATTAGCTAGCACTGATCAAAAAAACCCAGAAGCAATGTGAAACGTAAAGTGTCAGCTTTTATGCCAATCTCTGTTCAAGGCATTAGGAAGGCTCCCAACACAGGGGACACATGCCTCATGCCTGCTTAGCAAGAGGTTCTTGTGTCTTTTGATTCTCCTAGTGCTAGTCATGGTTCCAAGAGAGGACACCAGACAAAGCTGTTCCTCCTGGCTGATCCCATCCAACCAACCCTGTGCTCCCATTTTCCACAGTAAAGAGCTGCCATGTGTGTTTTCTTGAAATTGTGTTTATTGGTTACTTTCAGCTGCTTCTTGTGAGTTTAAATGATCCTTTTCATTTGGATGTACTGCAGATCTCATTGGCAATGCAGGAGAAGCACAAGTGAAGCATACTGGAAACAAAAGAAAAACCTGTCTATTAGTCTATACTTGCACTTGCTGAAGCAAATACAGAAAATCACAGCCAGCAAATGTAGTTAAAAGTAAGATAAATCTCCAAACTTGCTTATCCTTTTACACACTGTCTTGATCTAGTAAACAGTTATGCTTATAATTAATGTTACCACCATGATAATCCCATCATGGCATATCTACTGTAGGTATTCGCATTTTGATAGAAACAGGAGCTACAGTAAGATCTTTCAGTTCTGCTGCAGTTCTGCAAGCTCAGAATATTGCATCCTTAGGAGCATGTGGATAAATGACACTTTGAGGAAAGTTATAATTCATAGATATTGTAAGATCAAGACCTGGTTATAGATAACAAGGTCACTGCTAAAATGGGGATACTTTGCAACCAGTTTTAAAATTTGTCTGGCAAAAAATAGGCCAGGCCACCATAAATGGCATTTGTGGTATGGTTCTAGGCAATTCTGGAGTCAGTTTGGAGGAACAGATGTAAAACTAATGTGAACAAATTGCATATATTTATAGATTTATAAATATTGTATATATGTACATACATATTAATTAATTAATCAATTAATTATAAACAGGTTACAACCTCAAGGAATTCATATCATTTTTATGTGAGTCTGGTCTGAGCATGAAGCTTTGGTTCAAAACGTAGAACATCATACCTATACCTAAGACATCAAATGTGCAAGAGACATGGTCAGATGCCCTGAAAACAGTCTTTTTCTTATACTATAGGTATGTATGGGAAATGAATGCAAACTTTCGATGCAGTTCTTTGGGCCATCCTCATTACCCTCCTCACAGATCACAGATGTCTCCCTGCAATCAGACCCTGGAGTCACTGATCCAGGGCATCAAGCCTTCATTTGGCTAGGAAATGTCTCCTGAGTACTGAAGCTGCATACACAAATATACACACTGTATGAAGGCCTGTTCCTATGGAAAAATGCAGCTGGGATTCAAGCCACTGCTTGTATTCGTATTTGGTCTGGCTTTTCATGAGAGATTTTCCTGTGTGATACCTGTGGTAATTCTTGGGTCACTAGACAGCTCCGTGCTTGAAGACTGTTTCCACAGACAGAAAAAATGGTGTCTGATAACTTATACTGGAGAAACTGAAGTCTGGTAGGAGTAAAAATTATTACAAGTATTTTTTAAAATGTGTTTACTTCCAAGTTTCTACACAAAAATCTAGAGCTGGCTCTTGTCACACTTTAATAGACCGGACATTGTTCCTGTCTGACGACTCAGCTAACAGCTAAGCAGCTGCTTAGATATGAATGACAGCAGGAATGGAGGGAGGGAGGGTTGGAGAAAACCACAATCAAATGTACCAGTTCTACCTAGGTGGATCTGGACCCTGGAAGTATCTCAGCACAAAGAGGTGGTCATTAGAAATCAGGTAAATACATCGGTGTTAGCCAGAAAATGTTACCTCTCGAGAGGGGTGGGAATTGAGAAGATCCACATGGCACTAGAAAATTGTGTGGCAACCTAAAATTAAGCCAATATGTACATAGCCAGCCTACAAGTCAAGTTCTCCCCAGCTACATCCCCATGAAATGCATGCACATGGCAATAATTCCAACGTCCTAGTGCCTGGGACCCGTGCAGGAAGAGGTTAATTCCCTCTCAGTCTTTAGGGCACAAAGTAACAGCTCTTGTTATTTTTTTTTTTATTATTATTTATTTATTTAAAACATTGTGTGGAGAAAGAGGCAGGCTTTAAATATTTTTGTAGGCTGCTTGGCAACAAATTGCATGTGATCTTTATAAAAACAATGAGTTCTCATAGAATTTACATTGTGTTGGATGGAGCTGGGTGCTAATGGCTTCTGACCAGCGCTCAATGGCCGGTTTGTGAGCAGGAACAGGGAGCGAGTGTTACATTGTGCATTGTGTGCTGCCTCTCCAGAGCTGTCAGAAGTCAAGGACCAGGGCGGGAATAAAGCTGTGGCTTTTGCAGTACATAAAATGCATTAGGTGAGACTTGACACTGGCTGTGGCTGCACACTTGAGGTCACTGCTGTGGGGTGTGGTGCTCCCGAACGGAACCGATGGCTGCAGGTCTGTCTCCTTCCGGCTCAGGAAACGAGCTGCGGACCCAGTATTTCTCCTTAGGAAATGGTCCTTGCTTGCCCGTGGTAAAGGCACTATTAAACAGATTGTATCCCTTTTCCCTATCAGCTGAGAACTGATTTAAAACTCATCTATCCTCTGTTCAGCCACACAGGAAAGGCAGAGCATACCTGTGCTTGCAGCTGCTCCGTGACGATTGATGGAATCAGCTCAGAAATCATGAGGTTTCTCAGCACTTACAAAGCACTACTTGCTTTTTTTTCTTCTATTTTTAATTTTCCTCCCCTCTACTTCGACCCTTTCACCTTTAGAATACATCTGAAGCACATTTTCTTATGTTTCTTCCACTGCTGAAGCCAAAAATGTACTTCACCACCACCACCCCCAGTTGTTTTCTTGGTAGATATAGACTGAAAATACCATTTGCAACAGCAGTGAGAAAAGCACAGTGAGGATTTCTGGAACTGGGTTTGAAACCATAATCTAGGGAGTGTACACCATTTACCTGCACAGATGGCTTAGGTTAGGACATTTGAACCATTCCTTGTGAGGGCAAAGTGGTTCAGCACATGCAATGCCAGCTAGGTTGCTCTAAAAAGCATATATAAAAAAAGAGTTGAACTCGGATGCATTCGATACCTTATCTGAAAATGTGCATGAATAAAAACTCTAATCACTGCTGCTTCACTTTTACTAGTCAAAATACAGCTGTTGCTTTCTGTTTACAGAGGTAATAATGAAAGCCCACAGCTTTCCTGAAACTTCCTCCACATGAGGACAGGCAAGTGTAGCAGCTCACAAGAGCTGGGAGAAGAAGGGCATAGTAAGCAAATGCCATCCAGTCCTGTAAATAAGAGAATATGAACTCAGGGAAGTTAACTTTCATATGATCACATATGCCCTAAGCCAAAGCCAAGGCTGTTCAGATTTTCCCACTTCAGGTGCTCTGAATTCAGTGAATGATGATGACAGCTTCCTGGAGGTGCTCTTGGTGTTTTAACATACCTAAATGGGAAAAGGAAGTCTCAAAAAGTGTCACCCAGTAGCAGGGCACCCACTGACTGGGCCTCTCTCTGCAGATAGCATGAATGTTATGACTCTGTCTGAAGCTGCACGAGAGGACCATGTGGCAGTGGCTCCTTGAGTGGCACTGAATGAACACAGACGTGTTCACATGTTCATGTTCCACCACCAACGCTCTTCTGTTTACTCCCATACTCAATAATTCTGTATGTAAGTGTATGTATGGGAACATACACAGATAATTTTATACACACCCATGGCAGAGAGGCCATGCAGGCTACTACATACACAAGTACAAACTCTGCTGTCACAAATACCTAGCAACGTGTGTTTTCAAACATGGTAGCAATGGTTTTCTCTATAAATGCAGGATAACCTCACAAAAAAATAGAGTGTGTGTTTAGTCAGTGTCTTGCTGAATTGATAGCAGAGGATTAAATTATGACTATCAAACCGTTCGCCTTTGTCAATGGATCTAATCACAATCTGTTTGATAGTGACACAAAAAATGCCGTCTGACGGCAGCTTTGTAGCTTTGTGAATGAGTGAATTAGTTCCCTCTGGCTGAGCACTAACTGCAAACTGTTATCACTTTGCAGTTGCCGCTACTACTTTTGCTTTACTCAATGGCTTCATTTTCCAAGGTAGAAATTTGTAAGGAACGGAATTAAAACTCTTTGACCTTGTCTGTGAAGGAGCTGGAAAAATGGAAAGAAAAACAATACCCTTTTAAGATAAACCTCACAAAACTAAAGGCAAAGGACCATTAGACAGATCCTCTGATCTGGCTTTTATATTACAGACCATTACACTTTGCACAATTAACCCACTTTTCAATAAGCTGCACTGTGTTTGAGTGTGGCACATCTTCTAGAAAGGCAGGCGCTCTCTCTGAAGAGAGCAAGAGTTGGCAAATCGTCATTTCTCTGGATGACTGACTCACTATTAAAATCTCCTCATTTGGATTCGTCTTGGCTTCAGCTTCTGGCTATTGGGTTTTGTCTTTCTTGTCCCCCCTTCATTTAAAAACCCCTTGATGCCTGGTTTTTTTTTTTTTTCTTCTTAGGAAGAAAATTAACTATATGTGTGAAAAGCCCTGAACATTTTGCCTCTTCATGAAACACTTCAATGGTATTTCACCAATTTCACCAACTCTTGGACAGATACATACTTTTTTAATCAGTTGTGCCATAAAATGCAGCAAGATATGTAAAAGCAAGTAAGAATCGCTGAATACAAAAGGCAGAACTCTCAGCACAATGGCATATAGTCACACTTTCACCTCATCCTGGAGCTCCCATAAAATTTTGTTTGAATCAAACAGGATAAACCATTGACTTCTATAAAAACACACGAGATCTAAAGGAGAAAATCTGTGATTGTTCAAGCTCCAGGACATCGGGAAGACTTACCAGATCTTAACCAAAGCTAGGAGATTTGGCAGATTTTTTTACTGGCAGTTCTATAGTCTTGGAAACAGCTACTGCTGTTGGGACTTCCATTCGAACCCATCACTCGCTACTGTGCTGGTTTTGGCAGGCAGGAGATTGCACTAAATATATTTTCTTTCTCTTTTTTTTTTTTAACCAGTTCTTCTAAGGGGACAATTACAGTGTTTTCCAGCCCCAAACTTTCTTTTCCAATTGCACCAGTTGAATTTTGTGCAAAGATACCATCTGCCAATTCAAGTCAAGGGAGCTATAACAAGAACTGATGTATTCCTCAGCCTAAGTACAAACATTTCCACCGTAGCTGACTTGTCAAGTGGTAATGCCTCATACTCTTGTCTTCTCCCCTAACTGCTCTTCCTTTTTGCAAAGAAGTTATTAAAGCAGGGAAAGCAATACATAGATACATACAAATCCATCCATTTCTTAGCCCCTCAGCACTCTTCAATCCAGGCATGGCTGAGCAGTGCAGGGGGAGGTAGGACAAGGGTAGAGGCAACTGTAATGAAAGCCCCGTGCTGAACCATTGGCAAGTTATCACTTCAGCCTGCATTTCTCTGCTTGTGCATGCAGATACCTACAAACCAAGCACAGGAAGTTCTTTTTGTTGTCCCACACACCCCGCAGGTGCAACTGTTTGTTTTCTCTCCAGATTTTTTTGTTTAAAGGATGAATGTGAAAGCCAGAACTTGATTCTCATCTATTGCTGTTCCTCTTTACAGTGAATAGGAAGCGGGCAGCCCCCTCTCTCTAGAAATGCATCCTACCTGGAGTGCTGGTTCCCAGCCTAAAACTGAGGGCCCTGATGACCTCAGCAAGGCAGGGATGTCAAAACTTGCTTAAGCAATGAGTCCACTGTGTGTTCTCTAATGTGACTTTTGAAGTGGTTAGTCTTTAATGTCATACTGGTTAGAGGCTGATAAACCCCGATAGATGCTTGCAGTTAACTGTGGTCAGGTGAAGTACCACCAACCATGACTTCTAAACTGCTACCTACAACAACCACAAGGACATGCCTGATACTGGCAGTGCTCCTCAAGGTCATGCTTTGAAATATGGTAAAGAGAAACTTTTGAAATCATCAGTCTCCTTCCGCTAAAGAATCACTGCTGACTTATAATTCTCCCTATTTTCAGAGGCTTCTGGCAGAAGTGTGACATTAAATATTCAGTGAAATACAAGAAAGGTTTGAAAATGCCTGCTCCTGAAGAGCTTGGAACCATTAGTGCATCTCACACTGCAAAAAGCCTCTGCCTGGCAGGTTATGTAGCAGAGTCATCCACTTTTTACCCCCCAAAAATGATCAGTTTATTTATCATCTACAGGGAACTGCCCATCCATTTGAAACATACATATACTTCTGTTACTTGCAAAGCTAATGTTGTTTGGGAAGGCCAGGGAAGGAATCTCTTCTCAAATCTCTTTCCTAGTCAGGCTGACTTGGCGTTGGATGTAAAATTCAAACAACTTCTTCAAATAGTAACAAACAAATAGGAGAAAGGTTGAATTACTGCATCGACAGACAGTTTAGCTGAAAGCTGCATTTGGAGAATATCTGACATCTCCAGTGCTGTGAAAGAGGTCAGGCAGTTCAAAATGAGCCTTCTTGCTTGCTTACTCCTAAGAAAAGAATTCATTTTGTTATTATGATGAAGGATGCAGCACAGATCACACATAACTCATTCTTCCACAAACATTTTATTGCAAAAATATGCAGGTTGTTTTCTATAGTATAAAATATTATTGCAGAGCTTGTAGACTTTGTTCCAGGCAGGTTAAGCCAGGAAATAACAGAAAATTGCAATATAGAAGAGATTTGAGAGCTGCAGATGGAAAGCTGTGTATAAAATCCAGCAATGTTATCGTTATTTTTATAGCATCTGCAACTGCAATGCTTAAACACTGTAATAACTACCTGCTGTCCTGCTTCCAACCCTAGTATTCACCGGGTAAAATATAGACCATGCACTCTTCATGTTGTACTTGGAGCATTCACTTTCTGGTTGGTGTTGGAGACAACTGATTTATAATTTACACTGTGTTAAAAGATTTGTAGTTAGGTCCAGAAATAGTCTTTGCCAGTGAATATTATTGCACAGGCCTTGACTTGTATCTATCATGTACAGAGTGAAGGTACCCCAAGTTTCTCTTACCAAGATTATTCATGCAGACGAAAGTGACCCGGCTAGCCAGGGTCACCTCAAGCCAAGCACTGTGCATCACAGTGATGTGGCCTGCCCAGAGCAATGTCCAGCTGTGGCTTGTACCAGGCTGGTGTCTTTACCTTTGCATGGAGATCAGAGGATGAAACAAGGACGTGGAAGAGTTGGAAACTCCCAGAAGACACCCAGATGCTCTCAAGATGAAACCCTTACTTCATGGGTCTTTTTACTGGTCTTTAGGGTGCTACACACCATCTACAGCTGGAACAATGATCCCCTTATACTCTGCAACCTTCCTTCAGTATCTACTGAGGCAACAAATCTTCAAAGCATGCTGAACCATACAGAAGGGAACCTGAAGCTCCTGAATTCAGTTGGTCACACAACTCAAGCTCAAAGGGAAAGAAATGAACAATACTATCATACAGATGAGACCAATTGCATTCTGCATCCACCAGAAATGGGAAAAACAGGAAGGGGAAAAAAGGGGAAAAAAACCCAAGTTCATAAAAAGTGGATGGAATTTTTACATGTCAAGTCCTCTCTAAATCAAGGAAAGGTTTTGCCCTAGCAAAAGGGAAGATTTTGAACAAATGGCCCATGGCAACAGAAACAAATCAGCTCCACAAGTGCGTAATATTCAAATGAGTTTTACATAACTACCCTCCTTTTCTTCCAACCCTCAGACTGCATGAAAGAATGGCAGAAAACCAAACTCTATGTAAGAAAACCAGCCTGCAGGCCAGGGAAGGACCTGTCCCGTTGTCTGTGAAAAATAAAGCATGCATGTTCCTAATAAATCACACCTTAAGATAAATCACACTCACCAAAGCAAATGAAAAAACAACAACTAAGGACCAGGCAAGACCCACACAACCCCGCTTCCACCACACCAGCTGCTCGGGTGAAGAATCACAAGGACCTCACCTACACTGCTCTCACATGTGGAAGCTGCCCCTGATGTGACACCATCACCCAAAAAGACCCAGTCTTGAAAACACCGTGGCTCACAGGAAAGTGCGTTTTCCTAATAAGTCAGTACAAACAAACTTCACCTTGACAGCAAGCCAGTAAAACAAATTCAGCTGAACCCATTCACGTTAGAAGCCACTGTAACCCCTGGAATTTTTTGGAGACTGTGTGGTGAAACTTACTTATACCACATAGAGACATTTTAGCAAGTCCCATAGTCAACTTATTGCCATTACATAGCAACAGCTAGCGTGGATCATCCGTGTGGCCTACATGGTGGACTGCTGGGGGCTGATGGAGGAGGAACAACAGAACAGAAAAAGGGAAGCTGGTCAACATTCATGTGTATATCAAGGCCAGACCAACAGTCTCCAGATCTCTTCCTCTATTGGCACCAGATAAGGACTGGTTTCCTGAGGCCCAGCACTTCTGCTTCACAGCTGGTATTCACTTCATTGATTATATTGCTTTTATCAATTAATTTGCTGCTTGTTATTGAACGTTGGTTGGAGAAGCAGAACACACATTTTAGTGCACTCTCTTCCCTTTAAAGTCGTAAAGCACTTACATTTTATAGCTTATTTTATTTTTTTGTGCATGACTTTACTTCCTCCAGTTGCTTAATCCTCTTACATAATATTCCTCATTCATTGTGCCCCTTTTCTCGAGTGTCTCCTGTTTACTCAGTTGAATTAGACTGTCTTTTTTCTCCTGACTTTCCCAGTGTTTTGCTTTGAAAGTCTGTTTTACATGGTACCCCTCCCATTGTTTACATGTGTGTGGGCAGAGGAGCCAGACTAAGGGGTGGCTGCTGTCGGACAGGGTAATAGAAACAAAATCTTCACTTAGTTATTCATCTAGCACAGCTAATGAGTAATTTCTCATGGTTGGCACTCCTTGGTGTTTCAGATATGGGCTAAACAAGGAAGATGAAGTGTTGATGAGACCTACAGTGGCATTCTTATTTCCTTGAAATGGAGGCATCATTCAGGTCAGGTAGTGCTGTATCTGTAAAATATGAGTTAAATAGTAATTTGAATTGCTTTCCTATGTTACAGACCAACTTCTTCCCTGTTCCTCATTCTGCTATAGAGGAAGAAAGATCCCATTTTCAATCCTCTTCCAGGAAGACTTCAGAAAAACTGAATTGATTAACAATTGAGCCCACCACCTCTCCAGAAACACTACCTGTGGTCTGCAGAGCACCTTGCAGGCCTGTGACATGCAACAAGGATGTTTTGGGAATGTGGGCTGAGGGAGGTCTAGCAGGAGTCAGGATGGAGTTGTGTTTGAAGCTCTTTGACCAGGGCAGCCAGGGATGCCTGCATAGGAAATTACATTTCTGTGAGGTTTGGGGTGAAGATATGCAACATCCTCATGTGGATGTACCAATTGCAAGATAGACAACATCCTTTTCTGGTCTGAAAACTGGTTTAAACAAATCCAGAAAATAATCCATTCCTGGATTGATTGTTCATGCGGGAAACTGCATATAAAGCCTACAGTTTATAAAGTTTTATACCGTGTATGAAGGCTGTAGTTTACCTACAATGGCATAAATAACTGCCTTAATTCCATAAATAGCTTCTTTTGTGTCACACACAGTGCCTTGCTGTTTTAGCCAGAGCCACAGAGGTACCCTCCATCCGGACAGGCACCAGCTGCAGGTTTGAAGGGTTTTGTCGCTACTATCAGACAATCTCCAAGTACACTTTTCTTCTCGAACTGAGAATTCAACTCATTAAATCACTCACAGGTAAGATATGCAAAGGTTGGTAAACCAAAAGCTTTCTAACACCTTTGTTATGCACACACCAAAAAGAAAAAAGATGAAGGTGATGTGGAACATTGGCAAGTTGCCCACGAAGTTCCTGTTAGGCTCCCTGCCTTCTTGTATGTGACCAAAATCTTTTTTTAATAAACCTGTTATTACAGTTCAGAGTCTCTGCCAAGTGTTTACAGTGTTGCCCTGAGTAACAGTTCTGAGCCAGGGGACTTAATTAAATGTAACCTGCTTTTTCAGTTATAGAATTGTCTTTAAACATCAAAAGGCAAGTGAACTTTAATAATAAAATCTGAAATCACTTTTTGTTTAAGAGACGTTCTTTAATCCTTGCTATATATGGCCAGTTACTTCTTAGAAGGCATATAGCTTTTTCACCAATAATTTTCCAAAAGCATTTACAGATTTTATGACAAGTAACAAAACACTTGGAATTCTGCCTCTGTGTGAGAATCTGATTTTGTAGTTTCTTCTTGAGCCCATTCATGGACCACAGAGTTGCAGGGAAGAACATAAAAACTTAAAGTAAAATGTTTACAAAGGATATCCCTTTTGATCTCATGACTTTTTAGTGTCATTAGAATTTTAGAAGCTTAGCTCTTCATTTTGGAGCACTTGGTTCTGCATAAATTGCAATTCTTTCTACAGCCATCTCAGAGGAGGTTCTACCTATGAGGGCTTCTGCTAATTGCAGAGTTGGCTTGGGGAAGGTGCTAAAAAGCTATCCAAAAGTCTCAGGTGGACCAACACAGGTGGTACAGATGCTGCCTCCTCGGACAGAGCTGTACACATGCGAAGTGAAACTGGACTGGAGCTCTCATTCTCAGTAGCTCAGGGCCCAGCATTAATGTAAGATGAGGTCAATACAGCTTGTATTGATGTGCTGGGCTAGAAACTGAGGAGGCCAAAGGTATCAGATGGGCCTGGACCCCAGGCCATGGCTGAGGTCCCACATGACTCACCAGCAGGAGGACAGGTTGCCATCTTGATGTTCTCGATTTCTGTTGCTGCAGGAGGAGCAGTCCCAGCCTGCACTGCCCACCAGACTGCACTAGCCAGAGCCCTTCTGGCTTCAGAGGATGGAACTGCACAGAGTAGATGTGTTCCCATGTAAGAAAGGTTTAATGCCTTTCTCCTCCCCCTGAGTGATAGTTTCAATTCCCCTGTGCCCATGATGTTAATCATTTACAACACCCAGACTGTGCAGGTCAAATGCAGCTACCCAGAAGGCCTGGAGATACCAGAGGCACCAGGGCTGCACCCTCAGCCACTCTGAGAGCGGAGATGGGCAGCTCTTGCACAGGGCCAGGGAGCAGGGTGCAGGTAGTGATTAGCCCCAGAAAAATGTTCAGACAGCAATGAATCACAGCTGTAACATCACATGTCAGATGGGGCTGGCCGCGAGGAGTTACTGGATTGCTTCCTCTGACCTTTGCTCCTTGTGCTACACCTCCGTGTGCACCTTCTGCTGCTGAAGGCTGCAGCCTGTTCAACTTGACCCGCATCTCATACCAAGCCCCTTTCTCCAGCTTGCATGCTGGCCAGAGCGAGCGGTCACTGAGAGGTCTCATGAGCAGACTAGTGCAGACAATGGACAGGCTCTCTGGAAAGCTCACGAAACCCCAGCTCCCGGGATGTGTCCACATGTGATAAGACAAACCCTCAGCTGTCCCCATCTGGTATTGGCAGTAGTCCTGCTTTGAGCAGTAGCATGGACAGGGGACCTCCAGCCACCCTTTCCAGATAGTATTTCACCAAAGCTGTGAAGTCATTCACCTGCTTTTCCCACAGCCACACCGGCTCGGTTTCCAGCTCCGCCTCTAAACATGGCACTCATGCATCCATCCCACTCGGATACCTCCTGGTAAAAACAGGTCCTCCCAGTGCAGAATGAAGTGAAAGCCTGGCATTGCAATTTGTGTGAACCTGGCTGATTCCAGATGCATTCCTCTTTTCACAAGCCCTTTTTACTGCTCCTTGAACGCAAGCTTATAAACTCCTCAGCACGGCATTCATCTGTCTTTGCATTCGTGCAAAACTTCTGAGCCCTGACATGTAAACAGTAATAAAGCAGAAGGTCACCCCGGAGTCTTGGAGGCTGGGTTGTGGGATTGTTGGCTTGTGGATGTTATAGCGGTGACGAATACCTCACCTGTTAGATCCTTTATGGATGACTTTGCCTTCTCACCATCTCCATCTGATTTTGAGTCGTAATAGAGAAACCACGGGAGCGGGCTGTGGGCAGAGCGACGCATTCCTGAGTTGGGTGAAACAACTGGTTGCATGGAGCAAGCGTTTACTTGGGATCACATAAACACTTCCAACTTGAAAGAACCACAATCTCTAGATCCCAGTTTGTTTATATTTAACTTTGTAGATCTTGGCTTGTGTGTTTTCCTCGTCTAACCAATGATGCTGTACTAGTCTGACTGGATTGTGTCAAAACTTTCTGTTTACATTATGCAGTCCTCGTGGTTTGAAAACAGGCACAAAAGCACAAATAGTGGTAGACTGTAATGAAATGCCTTGTATGTAAAGGAAATGCTCCTGCTGTTCGAGTCTGTAGAGCACAGATCTTAGTGATACTGAAGGGCCACGATAATAATTACTGTCCAATTTGGATGAAAAATGGTGTAAGTGAAGATACTCCATGTGAAAATCCACCACAAAGGAAATGTGACAGCCTAAATAGACTAGCAAGAGCAGGCTAAATGAGTATGCAAATGGCATATTAGTGCTTCTAATTTGTAGTGGTGCTTGTTTCATCTCCACGAGGAAGAGCCCTCTGCCACTTTCTTCTCCCATTCCTGCCGCGGACATTTATTCCGGGGAAGGACGCTCCTCCCGTCCCCAGTCCCCGCACAGGGAAATCGGACAAGGGCTCGGTATTGTTTGCAGCCCCCCTGCTGCCTCAGCAAGAGAAATGGATTTATTTAGAGTGCCAACGGGCCGCTCCCGGGCGGGATGGGGAGAGGGGCGGCGGGGCAGGAGCTCCCGCCGGGCCCAACGCGCCGCCGGGCCGGGGATCGCGGGAGGCTCCGCGACGCCGCGGCCGGACCCGAGGGGGCGACCGATGCGGGGGACGCGCTGCTAACCCGGGAGGCGATGCGGGAGCAAGGGCCGCCGCTGGAGAGGGGAGCGAGGGGCCGGCAAGCGCGAAGCTTCCGCGGCACGCGAAGGGAGGGGGCGGGAGGGCACGGCCGGACCCGCACCACACTCCGCCCCGCTCCTCGCCAGCGCTCCGCCACCCCCGGCCGGGCGGAGGGAGGGAGGGAGGCGGGCGGTCGAGAGGGGAGGGCCACGGGGCGGGGCGCAGCGCGGCGCGGAGAGGGGCCGCCCCCCCGCCCGCTCCGCGCCCGCCGTCGGTGCCGGTGAAGGCAGCGGTGGCGGTGCCGCCGGCTCCCGCCGTGCCCCCTCTCCCCGCCCCCGCTCCGACCCCGGAGCGGGCGGCCCCGCGTCCCCATGGCCGGGCAGGAGTGGGACTGGTTCCAGCGCGAGGAGCTGATCGGGCACATCAGCGACATCCGAGTGCAGAACCTCCAAGGTAAACCAACACCCCCGGAGAAACCCCTCCCTCCGCCCCCGCGCCGCCCCGCTCCCCTTCCTCTCCTTTTCCCTGAGCGGGTCCTTCCCTCCTCCGCCTCTCTCCGTGCCCTGGCGCGGGGTTGCCGGGGGGTCCCCAGCCTGCCCCGCCGGGCCGCCCGGTGCGGCTTCCTCCGGCTCCCCGAAGCGGGGGCGGTGCGGATTCGGGGCCGGAGCAGCCGAGGGGGAGGACGGCGGGGCCAAAGTTTCCCCCCCCCCACCCCGCAGCGCCGCACCGGGCCCGCCCTGCCCGCGGAGAGCCCCGGCGTTGGGGCGAGCGGCACCGGGCCCCGCGGGAGGGACGGGGCGCGGGACTCCGCAGGCGCTCGGGATGCGGCGGGGGCGGCCAAGCCCCGGACCCGCCCCGGGTGGTGGTGGGGGCACTGCCGCCCACAGCCTCCTCCCAGGGGCCGCCGGTGAGGGGGCTGCAAGCCCCGGCTCACCTCGCTCCCCCGCAGGGGCTCTCGGTGGCTCGGCGGTGCGGAGCGAGAGGTGCCGGGGCTCTCCCAGCCGGTAACGGGAGCTTTGCCTGTTGATCCCCGCGGAGTCTAGCAAAGCGCCCCGCAAGCTGGGGGCAGAGCCCGCCCCGACACTCCGAGCCAGAGGTCTGGAGGTGCCCGGCCGCCGAAAGGATACGGCTCCGGGTCCGTATCAGCGCAGCTGGAAGGGAAGCCGGCGGCTCTCCGGGTACTCAGTTTCATGTACCTTCTCATAAGCTGCTCTTGAGTAAACATGGGAAGAGCTTTTGGCTAAATCATCTGAGAGATGCCCTCCCGTTCCCCCACGGGCTGTGCCGGTGGAAAGGATGCAAATATCTAGGTTTGAATGTCGTTTGGCGTCAGTGTGGTAGCTCCCCCAAAGTTAGCTTTGCCCCTCACCAGCTAACTCTTCACGGCTGGCAAAGACAGCGAGAGGAAAAAGCAGCAGTGGTTTATAGGAGAGCAGTTCGTTTGATGTAGCTACCAATCTTAATCAACAGCTTGCATTATACTGCCATGTATCTTCGTGTTCCATAAAAATAATAGACTTGAATTATAGGTCATTATCTCTTCCTGTTTATGCGTAATGATATTAAAGCACTGTCTACTGGCAGAGGCGGTGCAGTTACTGGGAATTAGTTTTGGTTTGGCTTGATTACAGAGGATGTATAATTTAACAGAAAAGAGACCCAAATTAGCCATTCTTGCAACGCTGATGTCGTATTAATGCAGTTAACTGCTGATGGGGGCCCATGCCCAACATTTTGACCTGCATCATCATAACCTCTGAAGTTCAGATTTTGAGCACAGTCAGGGCTGTCGATTCCAGGTTGAATTCCCTTTGGGTTTTGACAGTCTGTCCCTACAGTGCAGTTCTACATTTCTGAGTCCTGCCTCTGTTTCTTTCCATTCTGTGTGTTAGAAAGGATGGCCTGCCTCCGATCTCTTGTTGCTCATGACCACAGCAGTTAAACCAGGCTTAATCCTTAATTTATGGACATTTTTTCAGAAGGAATAGAAATCTTTTCTTTAAAAAAATAACATGCTTTTGGCTTTGCCTTTTAGTCATTTGTATAAGGAGTTAAATCCATTTATTTCCCTATCTGGAACTTAAAATGCATTTATACAGATGCACGCAGCCTTCTCTAAAATTCCTACAGTCCTGTAGGAGAATGTCATCCTACAGGGCAAATTCCTTTGAATAACACAATGTGCATGAAAAAAAAACCCTACCTCCTTCTTACCATAAAAGAGGAATTTTGAGAGATATATTAGTTGTCACCTTGCTTGCACTATTAGGCTTTTAAGAAGTTTTATGCCCCCACGTGGGCTGTTACGGGGGAGAAAAGACATTTGTTCTAAGGTGCTGCTCCAAAGCAAGCGATAATATCTATCACTTACAGTATATATGGTTTGTAACACATAGTTCTCACATTATCTTCCAGAGATGAAAAACATTTTACAGATGGTGAGTCTGATACTCAGGAGAGTGTGATTTTTGTCGCTGAGGAGCTCGGTGGCAAAGCAGCTCATTGGGAGAATTTCTTGTAAAATGGCAGCATATGCTCTGTGTTCATATGTAGTGATTAAACTTGCTTCTGCTTTATAATTCGAAATTCGTTCTCTCAAAACAATGCGATCTGAATCACTGCTACTATCACTCTATCAGTGGCATCAATAACAGTTTTGATGTGCTAGAAAGTCATGAATCTAGGATGGAATAAATATCTGAGGATGATGCAGCAGCAGAGGAGCTTCTGCAGGGCCCCGCTGCTCAGGGCCACACGAAGGACCTGGGGTGGCCAGGGTCCCCATCTGCTGCTGCATCTCCTGTGTTCGGGGTGGGCACTAGGGACTTGATGGGTTGCCTTCTTCCAGAATGCTTCCTTTCAGTGGGAAGTTTGACATACATGAGGGTGCTTCCTGGTCTCTGGGAACCCCTGTGATATGTATTTAGACCCAAGTGGTATCTGTGATGCACAGGGAGTATGTTGTAAGGAGAGGGGGAGAGGCAGCAGCAAAGTATTTGCAGATATGAACAGCACAGGAGCACACTGGCATGTCTGTGTGCAGAGATGCAGACTGGCCACCTTCTGTTGATGCACAACGCCAGCCAAATATGAGGTCTTTCAGGCCTGTCAGACAGATAGAGGCATTACTGTCATGCTGTGTCTGAGCCGTCCTGCCCAGCAGCTGATGGAAGAGCCCAAGCAGATGACCCCAAGTGGTGATGACGACCATGAGAACCGGCACCACCAGCACCTGAGCCACTCAGCTGGTGTGAAAGTTTCTGCAGGTCTCTGCTGTGGCACTTTTCTGTAGCACTTTTCTGCCTCTTTTTTTAAAAACTAAAATTATTCATTTCTCATGTAAAATTCTCCATTGTGTCTTAGCTAAGCTGTAGAGCACTGCTGACGTAAAATACTATTTGAAGATGGCATATGCTGTTTCAGTCTGTTGCATCTTCCCTCTCTGGTTTGGTAGCTCCACAGCCAGGAAGGATCCAGGATGCTGGTTGCTGGGAAGTGCCTCCTCTGATAGGGATGCCTTTTAGTGGTGTGATCCCAACGAATTCAGGAGTTGTTCAAGGTGCTTGTGCTGGGTGCAGAAATAGCCTTAGGGACTGTATATTCTGTCACATAACTGATGGGTGAAATTATGGCATGCATGGGGCTTTCAGCTTTTTCACAGGGAGACTAAAGCTGACAGCCAGGGGTGAGATTTGTTAAGCTGACTGGGCACAGAGGGGAAAAAAAGTTGGCTTTAAAAATGGAATTACAGCTGGATATTTAGACCTGGGCATACAACAGTGGGCTTTTATTTTCCATTTCTGTCAAGATCTGAGATTTTAATTTTATTTTTTCAATGAATGAAGTGATACTTCAGTGCTGTTGCAGGTAAGTGATGCTGAAAGCCAGGCACACCGCTTCTGTTCTCGATAGAGGTAATTTCAGGAACAGAAGCAAAAGTGACAATCTGATGGAGAAGAGAGGAATGTAAAGAGGAAGTAAATACCAGGTATGGTGATGCACAAACGAAGTTCCTTACTCCAGGACTGTTCAGTTTCTAACCACGTTCGATAAACTGATGTTCTTGTGCCCTTTTTTCTGTTGGTACATTCTCCATAGTGGATTTCTCCGCATAGAGAAAGAGAAAAATGGAAAGCTTGTGCAGAATGTAGGAGCACATCATCAAGCAGAGGAATGCTCAATAATTAATTTCCTGCCAGGAGATGGGGTTTTTTTTTTCTCTTTCTTTCTTTCATTACACCACCAGCGGGAACATTTTGTTACAACACAAGAATATTTTAAAATCTTCCCTACTGGAAGCTTGATTTTGGATCATCAAAAATATACACCCTTATGTGGTGAATTGCACTCACTAGAAAGAGGCAACACTCTCAGCAGGAATTACTCTCTTTTAGATGATATTTTGGTCCTGTGCTTTGCGATACTCTGCATATATATTTAGTAGTACATATCTTCCCTTACATTTCTTGGAATGAAATATGTGGAGATGATTACTTGTGCAGTCAGATGTTTTGTCCTTCTCTGGCAAACAAGTGCTCTTACCACCGTTTTAAAACAATTATGGTTTGAATGTTAATTTCATATTTCATATATATATACACACACACATGTATATCTAATAGAATAAAGGGTTGGGATGGTAGAAGTCTACTATTCTTCTATCAGATGACCAGGCAGGGAACCTGGTCCTGCCACTTGTCATTTTTCTCCTCACTCAGGCTTTGATCCCCAGAACTCTGTAGACGTTTATTTCTTGATCTCAGTAGGTTTGACTACCTTCCTGAGTCTCAGGCTTGCTCTGCTGGGGGTTGCATGGCCTTCAGACATATTTGGAGGGGTACACAGGAACTTAACGTAGTGTTGTCAGAAATAATGAGAAAAACAGTGGTGGCAGGCGGAAAGCAATAAACAGTGATACCAACCCCACTGGCTCCCCATCCTTGCCCCAGTTTGTACTTTCAGGTGAATCACTGAGTCATAAACATGTAGCATTCTTCTCTGCTTTTGCTTGTCTTCCCGTTTGGACACCTAAGATACAGACTTCCATAAGCTTTAAATAGCGTTGACTGTAGTTGTTACTGATAGGAACCTCAGCTTCCTCTGAGATAACAGGTCACAAAGTCTATGTCTTAAGAGGTAATACGGGTCCTTAACTAGTAACAGGTAGCTCTCTCTGCCAGTGAGAGTACTTATAAATCTTTACTTTGAGCGTTTATGTGTCTCTGATGGATGTCCAAAGGCAGGTCCTATTATTTGGACAGGAACTCTTGAAAATTTTCCTCTCTCTGTTTTTGTTTGTTCACTTATGTGCAAAGCATAGTCCTTATGACTGTTGCACTGAACTATAGAGAGTTTTGGGGGTTTTTTAATTGCAAGGTAGAGAGCAGCATTCAGTCTGCTATAGTTCAACATGCCTTTCAAACACATGGAAATGTTCTAAGTGGAAGGGAAGCTTTTTTAATGTATCCATTCATTCTAACAAAAATAAGGTGCTGTAACTGTTAATTTCTTTTAACTCTTCCATCACTTGCCCCCATATTCAGCAGGGTTTTGTTCTGCCTGTAGACATGTTCATTGCAGTGGACCTCACACTAGGTTTAGGTGCCATTTGGAGAGATTAAATTGCCTGCAGCTCCTTAAAACGAAGCCCTGTAGAACCACAAAAGGATCCTATTCCGTATAAAAGTGAAGTTAAATAGCCCTGAGTGTTATAAATGTGATTCTTTGAAATAAAGATTCAGCTCCAAGTATAAGAAACTAAAGATAATGCTGGAAACATAAGTCTTCTGGTGGAGATGGTCTCCAAAAGGGCAGCCTCTTACCTGACAGTGTTGCCAGCGATGGAAGGAAGTCTTACCTGCTCCAGATGTAAGAAACATCATAGTGAAATAAAGGAGCAGTGAGAGGTAAGAGAGTACCTATGGCATGTTTCAGCATGCAGTTTTAACAAGGTCAGTGCCTAATTTCTCTAATAAATTAGAAGTCTGGGCTCTCTGTCCTATTGCATGGATATGATTGCACCAAACACTAATCATGCCCAGTAGCTCCACAGTCAAATGAACTCTTATACCTGTGTATTAATACTTTATTGTAAGAGACTGTTGGTGTTGGTGTCTAAACATGGACCTGACTCGAGGCTGGCTGATCTGCTGCCACTCACCAACTTCACCTTCTCTTTCTTTGCTTGGTGAGCTGTTCAAGCACCAGCATTGGCATTAGGAGACCTGGTGACATCTCAGACCATATTGCTTTCCTGAAGTTAAATATCATTAGTTTAAAAATGAGAGTCTTCAAAATGCTGTGCTAAAGCTAATGCCGACTTGAAATGCAATGTACTACTCATAGTTTCTCCTGCTTGATTTTTGTTTTGTCCACTCAGCTTGGACAGAAGAAATTCAAAGAGTTTTCTTTCTCCTAAAGACAAATTCAAGGTTATGTCACTTGCATCCTGAAGTATTTGTAGCATTTACTTTGAAAATACTACAAAGGAATGGCTGTGTTTCCTTTCTCCATTTTAAAGACAGCTTTCTGTTGGTCTAGAGGAAGCAACCTTGGGCATTTTGGCTTGTCAGTGTCCATTTAAACATGATTTGTTTATGTCCTGCGTGCTGTTTAACCTTAATGCTATTGCAAAATGATAGTTAAGGGCATATATCTAAAGGGGAAGAGGCAAATGTTATCTGTCTTGTCATGTAGAAAGCAAAAGGATTCTCAAAATTATGTATTTAGAAGAAATTGCCAGATAAAAACCAACATCTGTGTCAGCGCTGGGGTGGTGAAGGGCACCACAGCACCTTTTAGTGTCTTTTTCTACATATCCCTTTACCTACTCTTCCATTTTTATCTCTCCCCAATCAGTTAAATACAGGGACTGTAGGTGGAGGATTGCAGGATGGGTTTTACTTCATTATAATTGCTGCATATTTCTGTGCAAACAGCCAAGCTGTGGCTTAGCTGCAGTTTGAGGCTTTACAGCCACAAACACATTTAAATTGGCATTTTCTAAGGGGGCTTGTAAGAGCAACAGCCTGTGGACATGTAACCTCAAAGCAGAGAGGATTTCTTTCTAAAACCAGAAATCCCACTGGAATCTGAAAAGATGTTATCAAAAACACTTGAAAGATAACACTCATATCTATCCCCATTACTTAATTCGATGGCACGATTCAAGACATACTTGTTGAAATAATGTAATACTTTGGGGATTCTCTTAGTTATTTTCCACTAATTCAGACCCATATTTTATGCTGTAGTGCCTTGGAAGCTACTTCTGATACTTATCAGTGTCATTCAGACCCGGTGAACCAGGGAACAATGAGCTGCTCTGGTTTTTATATTACTTATTTTAGCATCTTCTACTGTTTGTGCTCAGAAACGAGATCTTTCTAAACCACTGTTGTTGATTTGCTTCATTATGGAGATTTTGATGTTTTTCTCTTTTGGTGGTATAATTCTAGTTGTTTGCAAAATAAAAGCTCATTAAATATATGCCACATGATTAATTTCAAGTAGAAACATTTATATTCCAGTCCTTCTTGTCTTTAATGATGCATCCCTTTGGATTTTCACCCTCTCCTAATTAGGACTGGGGTTTAATGCGTTTTGTAGCATCCCAAGCTGGACAAAGAAGCCTCTGCTCCTGTGCAGTGTCCATTACCAGGATGCATGTCTCTTTGGAGGGCTGTTTGATTTACACACCAGCCAGATCCCATTCCTGACTGGCAGGTTGTATAGACTGCAGTGCTGCCTTGCTGGCCCTGGGGATGCTCTGTTGCCTGAGTCCAGCCAGAGCCCTGCTAAACTCAGGGATGCTCCACCCATGGAATGGCCCAGCTAGATCAGATTGTGGCACTGATGCCCTCACATGCACAGGGACTTTTAAGTAGAAGGCCAAATCGTGTCCAGAAGCAGTGAATCTACTCTGCTTGTCTGGACTGGTGGGTTTGTGGCCTTTGGGGTCACTGGACTTCTCAATTTTCTGTTTCACATTTGGGTTGGAGGCTCTTGTAGTTAACTGGTTGTCAAATGAGTCTCAGGTGTTTAATTAACCACCATCATGGTGAACACCATGATGCTCTTGTTCTTATACCAGGTCCCCCAGGGTGGGTGCTCCACGTTTCAGCCAGACTTAGATGGAAGTAAACTCATGTTTAGGTCTTGCACCTGAGATTGTCCCTCAGAGGGACTAAAGCTCTCCTAAGTGGCTGTTGTTCACAGTGGCTCAGCAGTTGTGGTCTGCAGGTGAACAAAAAGCCCCCTTAAAAGAGTTCTGTATGTTGCACCGGGAAGAAGGTGTTTATAGAGGACAAAATGAACTTCAAATAAACCACCTATGTGCATTTTTCCCTCCCCACCCAGTTTAGCATCACTGTCAATGGTAACATGGCAAGTCTTGCTGTTCTGGACCTCTCCCTTAGGGTAATTCACATGTTCACACTTCTGAAACCTGTGAAAGCTCTCTGATGTGCACTAATCTTGATGTTGCCTTGTAACTCTCAAGTGCTTATGGTAAGCTACATTTTTATTCTTCCAGCCTGATTTTCCTGCTCTCCTTCAAGAAACACAAGTAACAATGCAGTAACCCCCTCAGTGATAGGTGGCCGTGTGTTACTCGTACACTGTGAGCCGTGTTGCAGCCTGAACTGTGCATTTCACCGGCCTCCAGCTGAAGCCCTGAGTTGCTGCCAAAGCACTGGGCCTGTCTGTGTGCTGGGGCTGCCTCTCCGTTGAGTGCTGATGGTCAGACAGAAGGACTTTGCCGTTTTATTTTAGTCTTTGCACAGAGGCCCCTCATGTATATCGATAGGTGCTTTGTGCATGGAGTCAGTGTCGTTCACAACCCAACCGAGGGCTGATCATGCTCCTCTTGGCACAGTGAAAAATGGGAAGGGCAGGAGAGACCTGGCACCGTGCCAAATGAGAGCAGTGCCAACGAAGATAACTTTGTTAAATCTGATCCTTCATATGACTGTGTCTGGACACGTGATTAAGGCTTTCTGGCTCTTACTGATGTTCGTGGTAAACATGAACTGCAGTTATAACTTAATAAAGATACACTATTTATAAATAGCACAGTATAAAATGCCTGCTTCAGACTTATTGTCTGGGATATCTATAAGGAAAGATATGTAAGTCTATAAGGGCTGTTTGCCCAGGGGGACTAACAGGGCAAACAGAAGTGGGCAAATGGGAAGAGCCAAGAAAGAGCAGACTGCCCAGTCACATCTGTGTGGTCTTCAAACCTAACAGTACAGGTGGGCTGTGGCCAGCACCTTTGTGTGGCACTTAAAATCAGTGGATCATGACTATCCTCAGCCACTCTGTGATTGTTCCTTTTTGACAAGGTACTTGTTAGACCTCTTTCTGTCACAAATCCTGAACAACTCCAGCAGTTACTGTTTAGAGCAGCTGGGAAATGTTTGATCCCTGTGCTTGTTCCCTGGTGGAGGACTTCCTGGTCCCAGTGCTTCATCCCACTGAACAGCATTTAGTTCCTGTTACTCTTGGGGGGGTAGGAGGAGGTTTGTGCCTTTTCTGTCTTTTTTTTTTTTACGATAAATATTTAAGTTTAAATAAATAAATACATAGGTAGGAATTGTCCTGGATTCAGGGCAAGGACTGATTGGAAGTTACAGGGACTCTGGTGTGAGTTTTTCCATTTCTGCTTGTTATAAAGGAAAATGTTTTTAAGGGATATAATGTTAGTTAAAAAGAACTTGTGCTCAGCCTTCTTCCAGAAGTTAATATGGTTATTGACCTTGGCTGAAAGAATACAGAATATGAAATTTTGCTGGCTAAGCTGCATTTCTTCTTTTGAAGGTAGATGGTCTTTTTGATGTATTCAGTTTTGAAACTTTTAAAACATTGTGTGTTTATCAAAAGGATCAAAGAAGATAGGAGATATAATTGTCTTCAAAACCTATGTGTATCAAGAGGAAGCACCATGTTTTGGTTGCTAATATTGCTCAGGGATGCTATAAAATCCTTCGTCTGTAATGCTGTAGTTGACAGGATAACTCGTCAGGAGTTTGTTTTAATGTAAGAACTTGGATGTCTCACCAGTGTGACTCCTCTGCAGTCAGGAAGCAGCTGTGACCCTGGTGATGGTAGCCAGTGTGTGCATAAGGGCAGCACAGGCTTCCCATCCAGTGCCAGGCATCACCAGGAGGGTCCGTCTTCAGGTGCTGGGTGGTCCAGGTGGAGCTGCAGAGGTCTAGAAAGCTGATAACCATCAGTCTCTGGAGACAGGTCTGCTATGAATTAACACAGCAAATTGTACTCGGGTTTAGTTTCAGCTCAGGTGTCTTCCAAATCCCAGACTTGCTGTAATTTGGGGGGGTGGTGTCTCGGCATTTGTTTGTTATCTGTCCCACAGCTGGCTCTAGAGCACGTATTTTCCAATCATGTTGAGTCCCTTATTTCTATGCTGAGGTTGATGACGAAAGCCAGTTGCAGAAGTGGTCTGGGAACCGACAGCAAGCTCAGATGAGACCTCTATGTTGCATCACTTAGGCCAGTAGACAGCTTTGTCATCCAGGCACTTAATTATGAAGCGAATGTTCACTTGACCTCTTATAATCTCATTTCCACTAATGAACCAAAACTTAGGAAGAGTGACTGACTGCAGAGCTGATGCAGTTCAGGCTCTATGAGCCAAAGTTTCTGCTCATTTAATTCATCACACTAATGATTAGTTTTGGAGCCTAAACACAGGCTGCCTCTCAGGACCTGCATGGAAAACACAGCTTAATTGGCTAACCTGATGTCCATGTGACAGAAAGATTGGTGTGGGCTGCCCCACTTCACTCTGGCTTGCTGGCCCTGATACACGTGTGTGTTCTGGTGCACTGCGTCCTTGCGGAGGGATGGGGCAGCGCTGGATGTGGAAGTGTCATTTAATAACCATGGTCTTGCAGAGAGTTCTTGCAGCTTGAGTTCTGGTACTCAGATAATACTGATGCCCATAGACTTGCTTTCCCACTGCTTTGCATTTGTCTTGACTAAAATTGGAATGTGCTCTCACTGCATTCTGGCAGGGAATTACTTCTATATCTTTAGTATTTGAGTGTGTCATGGTTTTGCTGTATTCCTCTAGATGACGTCCCTACATTAGGGTCAAGGATGAAAAGCACATGAAAGCCAGAGGGCTTATTTCAGACAGCTTAATGACATGCTTTTCTGTGTGTGAACATGGAAAACTTTGGTGGCCTTGAATCACGGTTCTCTCTTTCCAGGGTGACCATTAAAACTACTTAACCAAACTCCTATTTTTATGCCTTCTTTTTTCACTCCTTCACCATGTGACAATTCACATGAACTGTAATACATACATGCTGCCTTGTCTATTGTAAGATTTTACAACTTGCTGATTCACATGAAGCTACTAACCCATCTTTTGTCCCAGAATGTGGTGTTCCTGTGTGTGGTGGCAGGTGGTTTCCTTCTGGGTTTCCTCGTGCTTGTTGGTGTTCTCTCCAGCCCCCACCAGTTGGTGTGAAGGGTAACTGAGAGCAATCAGATTTTATTTTGGCTTGGCTTAGGGTTTTTTTTTTTAAATGCAGGAAGAACAAAATGTTTGTGGAACTGTAGTCAACTTGCTTTCTTTTACTTCTCCCTATTTTTGAAGATGTATTTTTTGAAGTCATCATTCTGAAGCTGATCATCTGTATGAGTTACTGTTGTCATTTTCAGGTAAAACCTTTTTTTTCCTCCAAGTGCTATGGAATTATCTCAGTCAAGATCCAAATCAGCTGTCCTCTCTCTGCCTCTTCTTGCTATGCTTTCACTTCACTGAGTTTGTTCCAGGAGTTTTGTTTGCTTTAGTTTGAGTATGTGTTGCTAGAAAAGAGATAAACTGGAGCTAGGGAAGGAAGAAAACTTGGCACTGTAAGCTGGAAGAGGGCAATTCATGGTGAACATCTCCAGGAACTATGATTTGTTTTCTTTGAGGAATATATGCTAATAAAAGCTTTCCATTTGCATGCATAAATGAATCAGATTAAATTTTATCCCAGGCTGAACTTGCTGTCAAATCATACTCTTCAGTTCAGTTCTCAGAGTCACCCGAATGTTATTTTAACAGAAAGCCATCCTACACCCACTGTTCTGAAACCCTGTCTGCCATGTACATGGGACTGGAATTGTTCAGTGGGGTAGAAAGGAGAGCTTGCTTACAGCACAGATGAGACACATTAATCCTGCATGAATTTAGAGAGGTATCTACCTAAAGGTGTCTGTCTGCCCTGGGTATGTTCTGCAAGAGAAAGAAGTCAGAGAATTTACAGAAACAAAATCAGAAATAGGAGAGGAATCAGATTCTGGTTTTCCTTTTTGCAAAGGCCACAGAGGGATGAGGGAATCTATTGCCTCACCTTGACATGGGGTTTACAATGGAAGCTCTGCCGTACCATGGAGTGTATGTTGTGTGGACTTGAAGCCAGTTGCAGCTGGTGTCTTGTGGAGTTGCAGCTTGATAAATAACCTGCTCCTGGAAGACTCCTTTCCTTCTTTGTCTTCTTTTCCTAGTTTCTCAGGCTCTTGGTGTTTGCCTGGTGATATCCATCTGGGCTTGGCTTCGTTGCATGAGCAGAGAAGAACATTGCTATTCAGTCTCACGATTCTTGGAGACGCATTGCTAATGCATAAAGGAATGAATAGATGACAGGTGCTTTGCTGAGCCCTTTCCCCCTACTTTCTCAATCTTTCCTCCCACTGGAGCATGGGAAGAGACCTGGTAACTCCTGAAATAGCCTCGAGTCTTCCCTGGGCAGGGCCTCCCCACTGCACACGGGTGCTGACTTGTGATCAGCATGTGCGTAGGAGCTGATCCATTGCTTAAGGCTTCTTTGGGAACCCCAAAGAACAATAATATCCTGTTGACTAGGATTTTACTATTTATATCCATCAGCTGAGCAGCCGCCTCCTCTGCCTGCTCCCTAGTTACCAGTCTGTAAATCTCTCTTTGGACCACATTGTCTGTTGCATGGCTGACAATACAATTTTTAATTTCAAGATGACTGTGTTTGGGGCACTTAGAAAGGCAGATGCATTGATGAAGAAAGCCGTCAGCTTTTCGTGCTTTGTTAACCTGTTAGCTTTTTGGGTATCATGCAAAGACACTGGCAGAAAGCTATCCTGTAAGTAAGGAGTATTATTAGAAAACAGTCCCAACCTATAGCAATGCAAAGAGGAAAACAATTAGATACCTTACAGGTATGTTTGTGGAGAAGTGCTGACATACGCCTGTCAGATTAAGGACTGAATCCTGCCACCCACATACTCTCCCAGTAGTTTATTCCTTTTTCTTTTAATCTTTCTTATTTCCCCCCGCACTCCTTTTTTTTTTTTATTTCCCCTGTGGCAGATTTTCAGTGTACTTGAGCAGAAAAGGTGTCATCCTCTTCCAGAAGAACCCCTTTCTGGCTTTGAAACATAGGGGAAAGCATACCGAATTTAACCTGGCATTTTCTAGGCTGCTTTTTAAAAGGTGAGCCTTTTGAGAGAGGCTTTACCATTTAATTTGAAGAGAAGAAATACAGTCAAACCTGTGGGAGGCTGCGAGGGTGATGTGAAAAGAAAGCAATTATTTCACTTCGAGCTTTTTATGAAGATTTTGGTTTTGCTTCTATCAGAAATGAAAGTGTGCTAATAATGTGACTTGGTTATACAGTCCAGTTACTTTGGCATCGATATGAATAAACTCCATCATGGGGGGGGGAGGGAGGGGGCTGAACCTGATTGAATCAGAAGCAGTCACTGCTCCTAGTTTCAGCTATTTTTATCCCCATGAACATGGATCACGTAATTCCCTAGTTTTATATCAGTCCCATCCTGCATGCAGGTTCATGGCCATGGCCAGGTCTTTTCTGAAGACCTTTCTGCTTTGTCCATCAAGGAAGCCCCATGTAGTTCTTGGCTTTCTGGCTCCTCCCCTGTGCTTCGGGAGGGTGATGTTTCTGCAGAGCTCCCCTCTCCTGCACCATCACTCCCCAGCTCTGCCTTATGAGGTTTTCTAGTGCATATACTTCTCCCTTGTTAAAGCACTGCAAGAAAAACACAGCGCCTGTTCAGCAGTTAAAAACTGAGGTAGAAACACTCAGAGAAACCAATTTCTAATTATAGTGAAAGCTTTGTGCTTATAGGAAGTTTGGAGTGGTTTTGGTACCATCTGGATACCTAAGCTTGGACAACAAATCACTTCTGACATAATGACAACAGTGTATAATGCTGTGTTCTTCTAACCCATGTCTCATTAATGTGGAAGCACATGGATTTTCCTGCAAAATGTTGATTCACCATCTGTGCTAGTATTCTTTGTATGAAGTGAAAGAGACTGCCCTTTGTGTTGCGATTGCAGTGGACGCACTCTGCTTTTAATGACTTCTCTCTCTTGGACCAAATGGGTAGGTTGCAGAACAAAATAAAACTACACCGAGCAGTATTTAATGCTAATGGTTATTAACCTTACGCCCAGTGTGGTAGCTATCAAAGTGGGTTTTTTTAAAGGAGGAACTCACAAGATTAAGAGGCATTTTTCTCACTTTCCCCATGCTGGGGCTTTAATTTGCTTATTTGGGCTGTAAACCTCTGGTCGTGGGGAAAGTGTGAATTCCTGGTATGCCCCTTGTAGATGCCAAAACCCAAATTGGAGTGTGTGTAAAGGACAGTAACTTGGCCAGAGGTAAAAATGGTATGGGTTGGTTTAAAATACTATAGGTGAGAGTTGCCCATTGAATGGGTTGTAGCTTGGTTTGAGTTGTGTTGCCCCTACTCTATAAAGTAAGGTTATTTACCTTCGGAGCTAGGAATTGGCATTTTGAGTCTGGTCTAAGTCTGGGGATCTTCAGCTTCACTGCACTTCTCCACTGACGTTTGAACTGCTCTTTAAATTCTTCTGCCTTCACTGTGAGGCCTTTCGTATTTACAGATTAATAGTTAAGATTCTCATATAGAAGTTGTTGCAGAGCAGTCTGTCTCTTCACTGCCATGTGATTTGAAATACCACAAAGAAAGCTGTTTTACATGCTCTGAAACTTTATTCCACGACCCTGTAATTGGTAGCTTCGTTCATAGTACTGACTTTCACAAGCCAGTACTGATGATTTCCAGATGAAACCCATCAAACCCAGGTATCATTAACCATCTTAGTTTTTCTTCATCTTCCTCAAGTCTTTCTGCTTTTTCATATTCCTGACCCTGAGAAGCAGATGGACTATCTTTAAGTAAGTAAGTACATTAGCAGTAAAAATTTTACTAAATTCATCAACACAGTATGACAGCACAGTACATTTAAGGGACAGATTATGGTTTTTTTACACTTTCAGTAATTTTACTTGTGCAACCTCATGGACATAAGCTGCTTTATGGGAAATCTTGATCTGCGTTTTATTGATGAGTTTTTAAGGTAATACTGATGCAGTAAATAACACCAAAGGGGAAGGAAAGGGCTTTGAAAGAGGTTCTTTCTAATGTGTTGTGAAAGGGATGCAGGATATCAGTTGTGGGGTTAGATTTCTCTAAGGATGCTGCAAGGGAAGATGGTTACAACAGGACAGCCAGAGAAAGCCTGATCCAAAGGGGCTGGGGAGGGAGAAGCCAGTGGAGCAGGAAGGCGACTGATCCCCGTGCCTTAGTGGCCACTCCGTCTGTCTTAAGACACAGTGAATGAATGACTGTAACTGGATTCTGTAACAAATTGGAAACAGCCATAGCAAAGGCTTTTGTAGCTTCTTGAGGCTAACTTCTGGTGGGGTCTAGCAAAGTAGAAGCAGCAGTGGCTGGCGGCGGTTGGCAGGGTTTTATCAGAGGATTGGCTGGAATAGCGTTTTCTGCAATGAGGGAATACGAATAGGAGAGACTTGAACGTGTAGGTAGATGAAAGCCTGTGATTTTTGCCTGCTGGGATGAGACAATCCAAGAGTGTTCACTGGGGATGTGGAGGAGGAGGTGGTTATGGTATAGGAAGCTGAAAGATATTTTGGTTCATGACTTAGATCAGCGAAATGATGCACGTGTGCAAACCTCTGTAACTATAAGCTGTTACGTGTTCCTTCATCCTCCTTACTTGTTATATTAATATCTTTGCCTGCAACCAGGATCTGATCTTGCACCCACTGAATTTTTTGCCATTGAGCTCAGTGGGACTAAATCAGGCTGCTGCAGTGGAGGAGCTGCTCGTCTCTCCTGTCTCATGTGTGCAGAGTTGCGTGCTGAGGCCCTGAGTGCACGGTGAGGGTCCTCCAAGGGCTACGGTACGGCTGCAGGAAGTTTATATAAATATATCTGCCTGCAGTCCAAAAACCTGAATACACAGAAACACATACCAGAATTAGATCCAGACACTCAGATCAGCCTGATATCCCATGTCTTTTCCCTTGGTTGGCATGTTGTCAGGTGGGCCAGAGGTACATCTGTGCAACAGAGGTGATGTAGAAGCCCCTAGGTGGATGTTACAACAGCTTTCTCTGTGTATTTGCCTAGGTGTAGGAGGCATTATTATGGCTTCTGGCCTACTTCTAAGCAAAGCAATTAGCAAGTCCAAAAGGTCTTGCCTCAGGGCTCTTAGGAGGCATGAATTATGCATTTAATTCTGTATCCTGCCTTCCATTTCTCTAACACGCTCTTTCAGAAGATCGGTAATGTCATAATTTCCCCTCACATAAAAATTTGACAGCCTGGTGGCCAGAGCAGGGGAACAGGAAAGCCTTTTTTGCCATCTCTTCGCAACACATAACTTCTTTTTTTTTTTCAGGTGGTGTTTATGAAAGACAGTGCTTGTTGCCAGACAATAATATCTTAAGGCTATTCAGTACCTTCCTGATGAGAGTCCTGAGAGCAACAGCAATCTGGCTGGGCGCTCAGGCAGTAACAGCTGCCGCCTGCCTGACACTATTAAAACACAGATTTAGCATTTATTTACAGTACTGTGGAGCAGTGAACCTGGGAACTGCCACTTTGATGTGATGCAGCTAAGGAATGACATGAGTGTATCTACAGGGGTGTACTCTAAAGTTAATCCGAATTAACTTTCCTGAAAGTCAATTAACTAAACCGCTCTGGATGCCAGTATGATGGTTGCTCTGCAGAATGACAATGGCTTGACTGTAGCTGTTTATGGTTAAGCTGAACTAAGGATGGTCTTTTCCAGAGGTGAATTACCCCTGCTAGGGAGACAAACTCCCTGCTGGTGGGTGGTTCAGATCCTCTGAGGCTTGTTTAAAGTCAACCGAAGCCACGTCAGTGAAGGTCGGTGCAGAGCCATCAGTGGGGGTATCAGAGGAGAGGACCCTGACCCCTAGGTTCGGACTGATGGGATAAGTGTGTGCTTTGTACCGGGATCAATAACCGTGGAGCTGTGCTCAGAGACAGCCGCTGGTGCTGGAGGCTGTGTTGGGAGAGGCAAGCAGAGGAGTGGTTTAGCTGGAAAGGCTGAACTCGGAGCCCTGTCCTGCCGGAGTGGTGGGGCTGAGGGTAATTTGTGTGTAATTCTGGGGTTTGCTTTTGTCGTCACCTTGAGGCAGCGAGGAGGAGTTGTGTGGCTACTTCAAACAAAAATAGGCGAGGAAGGAAATTCATGAGTATTGCCCTGTGTTTCTGTCTCAACAAGAAGCTCATTGGGGATGCCCGTGCTCTTCTTAATTAGAAGGATGCTTAGAAAGGGACAGATGTTGGGGGGTGGAGGGGATGGTGCGTATGTTTACTGTGCAACTGGCAAGACAGAGTTACATTCCTTAATCTGCTTCTTTCCTGGAAGCAGTTTATTAGTCCTCTCCAATCTTTGGGATGCTCCAGGGAACATCCTGAAATTCTCCTGGGTATTCCTACATTGCTTCATGTCTATACATCACCTGTTCATCTGTTGATCCGTGGGATACAATTGCTCCTCCAACCCCACAGAAAACGCTTTCCTAATTCAGTGCTGTGAGAGCGAATGTGGAATGAAAAATGGCTTTCAGCCCCTCCGGGAGCTTGCTGCCGCCTCTCAGGAGTCCCCGAGGAATCCTGCACGCCTGCGAGGGAGCCAGCTCGTCTCTCCCATCGGTTATGTGGGATACAGACCCACCCACAGCAGTGATGGTAATTCTGGACAGTGTCAGCTGGGAGGTAATTTGGTCCCAAAGCCCATCGTTTCTGCTGGGGATTCTCCACAGATGCCGGGGCTGCTGCTTGTGGGGGTGGAGGAACAGATCCAATGTCCACACTGGCAAAATGATGCAAGCTTGGTTTCCAGCACCAGCGTTCCTGTGCTTTTTTTGCCCTGCTGCACTGAAAAATCTTGTTTAGTTACAAAAGTCAATTAGACTCTGACTTACAGCAAATGTAAAAATTAAATACTAGGATGAGAAATATTTGGGTAGTGAAGTTCCTGCCATGATACAACCAAGGCAAGGGTTGTAGGGAGAGGTAATGTCTTTTATTAGGTTTGTTGATAAGTTGCTTTGTTGTTTTTCCAACTCCTGTTTGTTTGCCTAATAAAAGCTACTACCTCACCTCAGACTTTTTTTTTGGTATGCTTATCTGAGTAATAGAAATCAATGAAGTTAGCCTAGTGCCAGTGGTCATGTTTCCAGGCTGCAAACTATGAAACAAACAAATTCAAGGTTAATGTGTATAAATTCAGATTATTTATTGTCTTGCATATGTCATTATTGGTCTCTAATTTGTGACCTTTGAGAAAAAAGAAATGTTCATTTTCATTTATACAGAGTAATCTCTTGAAAATATATCACTGGTTCAGTAGCATGACTAAAAATAAATGAGATTACAGCAGTGACTGGCTGAGAATGGCAAGTAACCAAAAAACACAGCTAGGGTCTAGCCTGACTACAGTTGCAAGATGTGAAATTTGGCCTTGATAGGTAGCAAATGGATGGATTGAACTGAAAGGGTAGGCAGGAGAGCACTGTTCAGCTAGACAGCCATAACCTGAGTTTTCCAGGCTCTGCCTGGTCTGTGAAGAGTCACCCAGCAGTGTTTCATGGTGAAAAGCAGTGCACATTCAGTCTGCAGTCTTATTAGTGATTCCAGCATGTATAATGTATCAAAACAAGAAGTTTCATTGCTTGAAATGTAAATATTACAAATCATACATACATTTTCCCTAGCTTATTTGATTGTGTAGGGCGAGGCCTATTTGAAGTTCACCCTACCTTAGTATTTATGCATGGAGAGCACTTGAGGACTACTCCAGGGAGGGGGTATGAGCAAAGCCCGGGGATGTCTTGAGTGTTGCCCAAACCCTCACCAGGCTGTCAACATTATTCCAGGATCCCAGGAGCACCCTCAGTGTTGAATTCACCTTTTCTGTGCTTGTGATGGCTGTCAGAGCAAAGTGGGAAAGCGCTTTAATTTCCTAAAGTGGGATTTTTTGGATTCACTAATGAAAGAGCCATGTTTGAGAGAGTGTCAGTGTAAAGAGCAGGGAGGTTGCTTGGACTGCTTGCTGGGAAACTATTTTGGCAAAGGTTTCCTTGATGAAAATACAGTCTACTCCTTTCTGCAGCCACTGTAACTGCTGGTATTACATGCCTGGAAGGTCCCTTGTGTTGACTTAGCCCTCATTAAAACTGCATTTCTCATAGCTGTGACTCTTAATGCCAAACACCTTGAGTCATGGCTCTTTGTAGTGGCCAGATGCGATTCCTGAACCTAGCAGTCCTGTCTCCTAAGACCGCCAGGGCTCTCTGCAGCCTTGGGTTAGTGTGTGGCATTTGTCTCTTATGTCCCAGCAGTCTGGTAGTTGGATCCCTTCAGCTAAATGTGCAGACTTCCTCTGGAGCCAGGATTTCCCCCCATCTTCAATGATTGTTTGCAGTACATGAGAACACAAAATCCTAAATGCTGGGAAGCAGAAACGACTGATTTGCTGTGAGAGAATTAGGCTCGATTTCTGCCTCCTCTGTAGCTCTGCAGACACAGAAAAAGGTTTGGGGCCAGCAATATAAACAATGCAAACTACAGCATAAGCCCTGCTGCTACCGGGATGGCAGGAGCGGCAGGGGGGAGGCAGAGGTTGCCCCGATTTCCTTTTGACAGAGTCGGCGAACACTAATCCTCCTCTGTCAAAGGCAGGGTGCCCAGCTTGTGCACAGGGAGCCCTTGGTCACGTTAGCCCTTGTTTATGCACCACACACGGTACAAGAGCAAATAAAAGAGCGAAGTGTTCTCAGCTGAGCCCCCCCTTGTCCTACATAAACACCGTCTTGTTTAGGCAGCTTGATTAGTCATTTTTATTTCATTTTGCCAGCACAAACTCCTTTCCTTTTTTTTTTTTCCTGTGGTGTTTATAGAAGAGTATGGTCCCTCTATTAATTGCATGTGGTACTTGCTTGCCATGTCTGCCTTGGAAACTTCCAGGTTTGCACATCTGCATTGCCCTGGGTGAAGACAGTAGCATTGCTGGTGAGAGCCAAGTCCCCCCTGCCGCTGCATATCCTGAATTCAGCCTTACCTGCTTTCCTTGTGTTCTTTCCTACTGCTGATTGAATGTCAAGAGCTTATGAACAGGTAAAACTGTTTGCCAGAATTGAGTCAGTCGGGTTAGTACTGAATTAACAGGACAATTAAGTGGAAAAGAAACCATGGATATGGTTGGGATGTTCATCATCTATGGAGCAAGGCAGCATGTTCTGACTTACTTGGCAGAGATCCATTCATGCCCAAAGAACATTTTGCTGTGGAAGAGCAAGTGACTTTACCAAATCTGAGTTTTTGTTAATCTAAAAAAAAGTTGTCAGGCGATTTCTGGTTTTGGTCTTTTTTTGGTGTTCTTAATTTGTTCAGTTGTTCTCCTCTTCCCCATCCCATCAGCCTGAAATAATCAAGTATCATTAAATAGCTTCTAATGGAATCGGAGCTGTGTTGGTTGCAGACCTGTCCTTGCAGAGCTCATTGCTTTTCATTGCAAAGCATGCAGGGATGGAGCAGAAGGCAACTCTACTCCTTCCTCTCTGGAAAAAAAAATCTTTCCCAAGGCAAATTTTTGAGTGCAGAACTTAAATAATGCTCAAAATGTAACCTTGTTCTAGTGATGTTGACTGTTTTTAAACAACCATTGATGTGGTATTGCAAAAGATCCAGTGGAAAGCCCCTGCAACACCCGTTGCTTAGGTGCTAACTCTTCAAGAGCCATCTGGTCTTGCTGTCACTTGTGCCTTAGCATGGTGTGTCTCCTTGTACATATCTAAACTATGTTGAACTTGTCTGGAAAGAGAGTGGAAGTGCTTCAGGGTAGTAGCTTTGTGCATGTATGTGAGTAGCTATGCAGTCTGGATCAAACTCTCTTTGATTTTAAGCTCTGCTAATAATTAACCCTCAGCTTGTAATAACTATCCAGCCTAATGATAACCACACTGCTGGCTCTTGTCCACAAGGTTATTAGGTATGTATTACTCAGCATATGCCTTCCACTCCATGTCTGAGAGCTGATGTCCATGAATGAATGTGAAATCATGAAAAGTAGGGACAGTTTCCAGTATCTTTTCCTGAATTCTGTTACTTCATAGGCAGATCTCAGTTCATCTGTCCTTTGACCTGTTACTTCAGGCATTCCTCTTGCAAGGACTTCATTAAAGCTCTTGGGCACACACTGTGAGCTGTGCTCTCATGTTTGCATTAGTGATGGTGATTTTTCATGTTAAACTGGTTTGACTGTAAACTGTGTGAGATTAAGTCCACATCTGTTTATCTAGATTGTTTTTTCCTACTTGCATGTTATGTGAGGGTCAGCTAGCAAAGCAGTAGTCGGGGCTCTGTGTTTCTCATCAGGCTTTCTCTCCCAACTCCTGGAGGCATGGGAGATGCAACCAGGGAGCTAACGCATTTGTTGCTGTTGATCACCAATGCTTTGACAGCTCACACAGAAAACATTACTAAGAGGCACAGAAATTAATGTAATTTTTTCTTAAAATATCATCTGCTTTAAATACCAGCTGTTTTTTTCTTGTGGGATGGTTATTTCCTTTGCCCTAACTGCTTTCCCTCAACCGATAGTCATCAGAGCTGAAATCCTGGTACAGGCAGCGATTCAGCTGCAGAGCTGCGTGATTGACTTGTTCTGGTGGCTGAAACTCAGCAAGGAGAAACTCCTCCTTGCAAACCAAAGGGAGCTCACGCAGCACAGGAAGGAGGAAGGGGAGCAGAAAACTTGTCTTCTCCCCTACCTGCTGCATGAGCCAGCACAGTGACCCCCATGTCTCCCTCCACAGATGAGTCTCCCAAGTTGCCGATTTACAGCCTCTCCTTAAAGTGCATGTGCAATAGAAGGTGAAAACTGAGCTACAGTTAATCTCATGTTTCTAAGCAACCAGGTAATTCTCTGCAGCCAGTCCCTAAAGGGAAATTCCTGTTTTACTGCAGCTCTGCTCAGCTGTGGCAGAGGACACCTTCCGCTCTGCTTTCTCTGGCTCCTGGGACCTGGGGACCTGGGGTGGTGGAGTCCAAGGATTGTTACAGGTCGCAGTGTTTTTCCACATATTGTGGGGAAGGGCAAGGAGACACAAAAAGGGAGCTTTGATAATGGTTTGTAACAGGTAAGGGGGTGTTTGTTGCATAACCAGTAGAATAGAGGCAGTATGGAAAGTTTAAATGTTTTACCCAGAGCAAAGCAAAATCACAGTCACAAGCAGGGGCTTCCTCTGCTCCCCAGAGCATCAGAATGTCTGAACGATGTGTTGCAAATCCCGTTTGCAGTGAAACCTCTGTTTGCTGTGAAGTTTCGGTGATAAAAATGGCTGAACTCTGTTCTGAGTCTGAGCCTCTCAGGGTGACTGTAAGGGACTAACATTTATTAATAAAAGATTCCTGAACTTGAGACAGACTGTCAACATAAGTGTTAGAGGAAGTAGAGATCAAATGAGATCTCTGAACTTTTCCCCTGTCTGAAAATGTGGATGACTGGTGGGGCTCCAGAATAATAATCATGAGACCTTTTTTAAAGGAAGCTACATGAACCATACACAAGCAGCTATGCTGGAGAGACCTAAATCTGCTCAGCCCCGATAGTAAAATTGACATGTGGTGAACCCAGAGGTGTGCAGGAATGGTGTGGGAAAGGAGGTAATTAACCCGAGTCCCAGCTCCAGACCCAGCAGGAAACCTCAGCACCTGCTCAGTGACACAGGGCTGGAGAACTTAAGGGATGCTCTTAGGGGTCCAGGGACATGTATCTCTCTTGCTAAAGGCTGACCATTTGGCCAAATATAAATGCTGGTTAGACTGGGAAAAACAACAGAAGGGAATATAGCTAACAAAAGTGGGCATGCCTTGGGCATGCAGCGTGGGTGCATCACGGATTTGGGGTTGGACTTTTTGACTTGCTTCGTGTTTAATAATCTGAGACTCAACATAGAAGTGGTTCCTGTTGTCCTTTGTCCTGTGTATTGCCAAATATTTGCTATTGGCAGATGAGATTCTGGGTCAGATGGGCATTTAGGTCTGATCCAGCCTTATCATGGTCCAGAGAAGTACACAGCAAACCACTGCACATGAAGGTGTTACAGCTTGGTTAACAAAATGCCGTGAGCACATTTCTTTAGCATAAGTCTACAAGACTGATGCATTTGAGCCTGTAACAGGTTATATGCTTTTACAGGGTCGAGTATTTGAGCAGGTAAAGCTTTGAAAATACAACTTCTGAGTTGAAATTTGTGGGAATGGTACTTGTGAGCTGGACTTGCCCTTGGTTGAAGCACTGACCAGGCACGGCATCTCATCCCATGTACCTCCTCATTGGCCCCAGAAGAGCCACAGAGCCACTCTTCTGTAACAGCCAAAGAGCTTCTTGCCCCATGTTGCCCTGGCATTTCACTGCTTTGCCTACTTGTAACACAACTGGAGTTTTGCTTAGACACATCTGACCAAATGGCCGCCCTGCTCACCACGCAGTGTGTGCTTTCCTTGTGCACGGGTGCACGGAGGAACACAACCAGGGCTGCCCGGAGCCGGACTGTTCTTATTTCAAGGCAGGAAGTGTTGTCAGGGCAGATTATGCGAAGGGGCCAGGCAATCTCCCAGCAAGCTCATTTTAATCGTGGGTCTGCGTATGTTTATCTGTTTTCTTCCAGTCATAGAAGAATGCGTGTGCATCGTGAGGCAGTGTGGTTCGCAGGCTTCCGCTCCGAGTTCAGTTGTGTAACTGCTATCAGCGTGGCAGGGCCTGTGCCATTACGTGAGGCCTAGTGTAGATACCGAGGAGTAATGTCTGGCTGGTATCCGGCAGTGTATGCAGAGTAATAGGAAGCACGATGAGTTTCTTCCTCTCTTGTACCTTTTTTGAGAATCTGACCATGGGCAATGCGAAAGATTAATGAGTAGGAAGTGCCTGAGAAGGCAGAGAGATTAAAGCGGTTGTAATTTTGGTTTAGGAACACAGCAGAAATGTTCTAGCTGACACCACTGGAGTTGCATTTGAGGTAGCTGTTTTCTGTCAGGCGTGTCTCCTTTCAGCACCAACGTGGGCTTTCATCTGTCCTTAAATTAGTGTTAATTACAAGTCACTAATTTTTTTCTAAACAGCAAAATGCAGCTGAAAGCAATTACCCCTAATTGCTAATTTGTGTATGTACACCCAAAATGGTAATCTCTTCATCTGAACACCCAGTTCTCACTGGAGTCAGTTGACGTGTTTTTGCTACCATTTTTTACTTCAAGTTTGGATTGCATGTTAGTTACTCTTTTTAGTGGCTTCTCTGAAGGTCACAAGTTCCCCTCCTACAAGTGCAGTGATTTTCCTGAAGGCGTGACCTTGTTAACTGCAAAGGAGGCCACAGTAAAGAGAAGATGTTCCTTGGTTTTAGAAGTAAAGCTTGAATGGCAGTCACTGGCTTTGGGAATTACTCAGTTCTTTTTAGTTGTGCCTTAAGTGCACCTGAATTTCTGTGGGTTGTTGATTTCATCTGTGAACACCACCATCCTTTCTAAGCAAGCTAAGGGCCTGTCATTCTTGTGCTGATGAAGTCATGATTCAATGCTGACCTCTGCAATCCTAGGTCTCAGATTGTTTTGGACTTTAAAAATTTAATCCAGAAATACCATGGCTTTCTCTCCCATCTGCATATTTTCATCCTTGCCAGGGTAGGAAAGATTCAAAGCTTCCAAATTCTGCCAGTGGGAAATGGCCTTTCTGATGATGCAGACACAATCTGGTGGAACAGATTGTTAGGTGGGTTGACAATTGATGGGACCACCTTTGGCTGGACTCCAGATCAAAGGGCTGACATTCATCTGGCACCAAGTAATGAGCAGGGCATTTGGGACTTGATGCTGGGGTTCCCATTGCTCAATGTTTTCATCACCAGTGCTTTCCCCAAATGTATTGATGGCATTAAATGTGGGAGAGCAACTGACATGGCAAATGGGAGAACCATCCATTTGTCCCCAGGGGAATAAACCTGGGGACGAGGCCAACACAGAGCTTGTGGAGTTCAGTAAGAACAAATGAAATGGTCTGCACCTTGGCAACAACTGCTTGCACTGGTAAAGGCTGGGAAGTGACTGGATGACTTGTAGCCCAGCTGATAAGGATGTGGGTGTTATCGTGGGTGCCAAAAGATGCCGGTAGATATGAAAGTTGTAAACAACCCAACAGTGCACCCTGACTGTGAATAAGGCAAACCCTCTACCTGAGTATGTTGAGAAGGTCGTGGCTAGCAGATTGTGGGAAATTATAATGACCCTCTACTTGGTTACTGGGAAGGCCACACTTGCAGTACTGTGTCCGGCTGCTCAGTTAGTAATAGGCTAAGGCAGGAGAAGTGTTAATGGGTAATCACCAATCATTAAAACAATGGCTTTTCTTTGTCTAAAATAAGCCACCTTTTGAAAACAACTGAAGGAGGAAATAGAAGTGACTTTTATGCCACGTAATTTTAGTGATGTTACAGAACCGCCCTCTGTTCTTAGAAGAAATGCAGTGTTGCAAACGCTCAGGAATTTCTTTCTGAGGCCGAGACGTGCACCTGAGCCCAGCACCTGCTCCACACGCTGCCCTTCCCACAGCCCACCAATGCCAACTGCGATGCCATCGCTCCTCAGAGAATACTGGTTGTGACTGGCACCAAAATGCTTCATCCTGAGGCAGTGAGGATGCCTTCTTAAGTGGAGCCAGCACAGGACTCTTCCATCATCTGTCTTCAGGTGTATTAGCTCAGTTTGGTAAGCTGAGTATTCAAAGGGACTTTGTCTTCAAAAGCTGTTCTCTGATTTTTCTTCGTTTTACATCCTCTTCTCAAATGCCTCTTTGCCTCAGGTATATCTGTAGTACTTTTCATCCCACTAATAAGGATGAGAGGACTTCTGATTGTGCCACTGGCACTTCAGAGCTGTCAGGCTGTTGAGGGGGAATGTGCAGCTGCCATCTCTACTACAGACCTCATGTGTGGCTGTGGGCAGCAGAGCCAGCCTCCATCATTGGTCTGTAACACAGAGATTTCTGGAGTGGAGAAGCATTTGTTTTACCTCTTGGCCTGCCAGGGTAGGTGTGGACCCCCTCAGAAGGACTGCCAGGGTCTGCAGCTAGCCGCAAGCCTTGAAGCTTGCCTGAGTGCAGGGATGTGAGGAGACTTCACCTATGGAAAGGGATTTTACAGGCACGGTCTATATTTAGCCAGCTTCTGTTTGTACAGCATGAAGTCACTGGATCAAGATAAGTTTATTGTCTCATTTCCACCAATGTGGCATCTTGCAGCTCATGAAGTCGAATCCCCCAGCACAGCTCTGATTTAATCCTCTGGCACCTTTAATCCTGCACTAGCTTGCAAAATTCAACGGAAAGCAGGGACCCTTCATCTGCCTGTGACATGCCACTGGAGTGGGGAGAACAGGACAGTTGTGCGAGTCATGTGCAAGGCGGGGACATGCCGGTGCGATGAACACCTTCCCCAGCTGAGAGCCAGAGTGACTCAGGCGTGCACTTTGCACGCCAGGCCTGCGCTGCCAGCCTGCTCTGCGTGCCTCTGAGTGATCGATCTGTGACTCCTCCGAGCTTTTATTGTATGTATGAAAGTCTTCATCTGCTAGATGTTGTTCTGCTCCAGACTAAAGATTTAATTCTTGTACAGAGTACCCACTGCCTTTTAATTATTCATTCCTTCAGATACGAAATAACCAATATAGAGGATCCTTTTATGGTTAGCTGGATTTAAGAGGTAGCAGCCCCTTGTGATTCTGATATTTAATGCATGAGCAGGGACTGAATCCTGCATTTGGGCCTCCTGGGATGGCGCATCAGCTGCTGCCCGTGGGCAGTGTAATGCACACATGCCCGAGGGGCAGCTTGTTCATTTTGTCCCGACCTGAAATGTTATAACTGGAGTGGGTAGGTATGTGTAACGCTGCTCTAACCACAGCTATCTCAGAGCAGCCTCAGAAGTGGCTTATGCATCGCTCTGGTTTTCTAACTTGCCTGCTAAAGGCAGGCAGCTACCTCTGTAGATCTGTGCCACTTCATGTGCTGTGAGATGGAGGGAACTATCAGAGAGGGGAAGAGGAGCAGATAACTGTGTACCAAGATTACAGGCAAGATCACAGGCTGAATGGGGAAGTCGGCACTAGCAAAACAGGGCTGTAGGAATGATAAATGCAAAGAAGGCAAGGAGGAAGGTTCTTGATCCTTACGTCTTCAGCCACTTGTGCAAAACATGTTCCTCCATTTACATCAGTGGGAGTAGGATTGGCATGAGCAGCTAACAAAATGTGTCATGTAACCATTCTGATTCAATAATATGTATACTTTATTCTGTGGCTTATCACAGCATAGGTAAAGGTAAGGATTAGGGGCAGCAGGGAGGGGGAAAACAAATGAACTCTTTAAGATAAGGACTCACTGTCTTTGAGCCCTGCAAAGACACAGGAGAGAATGGAAAGCCGCTCTGTTAACATACATTATGCTTATTTGGTTCATATTGGGGTTCTGTGTTACATCTTTAAATGCTTTTATGAAGCTCAAGAATCTCAAGTCTTTTCCAGTTATTTTTTCATAGACACATAATCAAAAGATTATTTCTTATCTTGAGACCTTACAAAGTGCTTATGAAAGGTTGTGACATGGGGGCACCGACATGAATTGTTTTCTTTGCTTCTCTCATGGTGGTGGCATATCTCAGCAGTCCTCTGCTCTAACTACCAGACTACAAATCTTGCTGAAAATACCACCATTATATACAGCCATTGAGTCACCAAATGTTTGATTAGACATATCATAATTTTCTATACTGTGTGAGGGCTCATGCTTTGTTTACGAAGTGTCTCCAGTCTGGACAGCAGCAAAAATCTGTGTGATGTATGTGTGACTCAGGAGACTAAATAAAATGGCTCAAGGGCTATTAAGACATACTTTTACATACAGTTTAAATAGAAATAAGCCAGTGCTGCTGCCAAGACAGGCAGAACTATAACACACCCTTTTCCCCCTTGGCTTATACAGGCACAAGTATTTGTGTGGCTGTGCAATGAATCGGATCAAGTGACCAAGTTAAAATAAACCCTTTTGTCCACCAGGATAATTTTAGCTGGCATCAAATCCTACATCTGTTTTGCTGTAGAATCGCAGAAGGATTTAGACTGCTCTTCCCTATCTTCCACTTTGTGCAGGCCATTTGACTTTGTGGACTGCTGGAGAATGTTAAGCACATTTTCTGCTACCTGCAAGCCATTGTTGTGTATGTAAGCTGTGAATCTGGGACAAAGGTAGGGAAAAACAGATGTGGCACTCTGTGTCAAGTTTAGCCATGTAGTAGTAAAGGATGAACAAGAAGGCAAATTGTCATTTGGTTGGGTTTTTTCTTCCTGATGAGATACACGATTGGTATTGCAGACCTGCAGTTGTGAAATGGGGTACATATTATGTGGCTGATGAAGCCTGATGTGGGCAGTTATCTCTCCGTTTCTGCATCTCTGCTTTTGATTGCTTCCCGGAATGAAGATTTGAATCCATCCACATTTCTAAGTTAAATAGTTTAATGTTTTAGCTACAACTGCTGTTTCCAAGACCAGGTAGTAATGAATGGCATGTGATTGAATTATAAACCCATTCAAATATTATATTCATATTAAAAGTAGTGGATAAAACTTTGCTTTTGGGGGCTGTCTCTGGTGACCTTCCCTGAGAATATCCCTTGCCTCGTGAATAAGCTCTGATCCAGGCTCTCCCCAGCCAGTATATTTACAGGCATAAGGGTGATGCTAAAATACAAGATGCACCAAGAGCAGACTTGACATGAGATTTTTCCCTGCTCCTGTTTGATGCCAGGACACGGTGGAGAGGCTAGTGGGTGACAACCTAACTCATGAAATAAGTGTTTCCTAATGCCCCAGCTCATTAAAACCAAAAATTATTTCCTAGCCCGTAGATGTTGATATTGAATATATGTTGTTATTGCACCATAAAGCAATACAGAAATTATAAAAATCACACATGGGCTTATAAGTTACTTCTCTGCTGAAGCCACCAGTATGTGTGAAAAGGTTGGCAGCTCCATGCTTACGTGCTGGCTGCAGGAGATCAGATAATAACCGATGTGGTCTAAAACTTGGTGGTACAAAGTTAACTTGCAACCTGTTTTAAATAATAAAGCTGCTAGGGTAGGTTTATATTAGTTCAGCATTTTGTATGATGTGGGTTTTAAAAGAAATCTGGTTCTACAAGCTCTCGGATGGATTTACTGTACTGTGGAACTACAGTGTTGTTCTTTGCCGCTTATGTTATTAAGTTACTATGTTTATCACTGAAGATAATGAAAATGAACTCAAAATTGACCTTGTTTTGCAAAGCTTTTAGGAGGCAAACTCTTGGCTAGGGAAACCAGCCTCAACCCAGCCTTAAGAATATCTTAAGAGTATCTATTTGAATGATTTTCTGGATAAATGAAAAGCCTAACTTTGGGACGCAAATTTGGGAAATACATAAATCGAATGTATTTGGGGAAAAATCCCACTGTCTCTAATTGCTTTTCTTGTGATATGGCTTGGAGCAATAATAAATGTTTTTAAAAGTGACATTTTTATAAAGGTAGGGGTGAATTTTTCTGAAAGCATTAAGTAAATACTTCAGCATGTTTCAGAATGCAGCATAAAAAACTAAGCTGGCAAAGGAATAAAAGATGATGGAAGTAATCCTATTAAAAAAACATGTCCAGAAAACACTAGCAGCTTGATAAAGAAATACGCAGTGAGTCATTTTAGCAGTTTGTTAAACAACAGGTATATTTATTGTTTGGGGTCCCAACACGCAGGTGACCTGAAATAGTACTTTGGGCTCCAGAGGTGCACCAGCATATCTCTCCTTTCCCACAAACACAACCAGTCTCCCTGTGACTCCTTCTTACCTTGTTCTTTCCCTGCTTCTGTGCCAGGAGAGGAGTCTAAGGTGTCCCTCTGCAAATGTGGCTGCAGGGCTTGTATTCTATTCACAGTTTAAATATATTTTGCAACTAGGAGGATTAGATTTTGGCTTTTGTAATAAAAAAGTTCCTTCTGATAGGAAGAGAGAATAAAGTGGTTAAAAATTCAATGGATCTTTAATTCCTTAAAAAAACTCAGCTTCCTTTGCATTAAAAAAATATCAGCAACACAGTGTAACTTTAAGTAAAACTTACTGTTTCTGTAAATTGCAGTTGGATTGGATAGACCTTCTTTGGAGCTACAAAAATATCTGAGATGCTGACAGTGATACAACGATAAAATCTTAGAGACTGGTATATGCTTGATAGTGTGCATAAATCCTTCCTTTTCTTTCTTTCTTGCTTTCACCAAGAAACCTTTTGGCATGGAAAGTGTTACTTCCATCACTTTGCAATTGTGTGCTTGTTTTGATGCATCACAGTTGCAAACTTTCTACAAGCTCTAAGCTGCTGGTTAATCTTATTAAGGAGTCATACCCAAATTATACAACCAGTCAGTGGTCCTTCTGGAAATCTTAAATAGTGTTTAGTGAGATGAGGAATATATACTTACTGATGAGAATGGTGCCTTTTAAAGGAAATGGCAGACATAGCTGTTTCCTAATTGAAAACATTTAAACTGAGAGCAGTTTAAAACATAATGCTGCTTCAGTGGATGCTTCTGTAGAGGAACCTTTCATGTCCCTGAATTATTAACAATGCTGGTCTGCTGTGCTTGCTTTTCTATCTTCTTTTCATATGTATGCAGAAAAAAAATGGAAGAGAAACAGCTTGTGATTTGCATCAGGATTTTTAACATGCCCTTGAGTTACAGGCGGTGACTTTGTCACAGTGGTGTAAAGGGACTTTCCTACTGGAGGTCAAATTGCCAAACCTGGAGAAAGACCCAGAGAAGTAGTATGGCTATGAGGAACCATGAAAAGCAAGATGGAGTAATTGGCATTCAACTTTGAGAAAGAAACGCAGGTTAAAGAGGGGAGGAATTTGGAGAGCACCTACAAGAGTCTCTGTGTACCTAGTGAGTCATAAGCTATCCTTGCAATGCTTCCACCAGCTGGTTTTGGGATTAGCCCAGGTCTTTCTAAAACCAGCCTGTTGTGATCTATTCTGAAACATTGTATTTTCTGGTACTTGGTATGTTTAAAAGCTTGAAGACATCAATTTAACAAATAAAGAATAGGAAGGGAAAGCAACATAACAAAATCTAGAAAGACTATACATCTATCAGAAACTGCCTGGAAAAAGGGGCTTCTTGCCAGAAATGCTTGCATACACATGAAAGCACAGAGAGAGACTCACTGCAGAGAGAGCCATAGGGTGGGAAAGAAATGAAAAAACCTTGCTGAATTTTATTGTCTAGTGGTAGAATGGTGGAGCAGATGACAAGCTGGTGAATCTGCAGGATTTCTTTCTGTTGTTCAAGTATATGTTACATCAATTTTTAATGGGGTAGAATGTACTTTTTGAAGAGAGAAGCATGCAGGTTGCTTGTTTTTTTCTGACTTGATTCTAGAAGCAGAAGAGGGATGGATGGTGGGCTAATCTGTGGAACATGTGACTATATATCCCAGGAAATATTTAGAGAAAGAGATTCAACCCTAGAGAAATGCCTTTAAATAGCAAAGGCAGCTGAACTCCTTAGGGAAAGGATAAAATAATACCAGCCAGTAGTGTGGAAAAACTTTCCAAGCTGCAATTAAAAGAGCTTGAAAAGATTAACGAAGGCAGAAAAAAAGTAGCATCTTATCTACTGTTCATATTCTAGACAGCAGCACGCAAAGTATGAAGTAAAACCTCCTCATTGCAGGTTGGGGAGAGTGAGGGGGAGAGAGGGAGGTCAGCACCACATGTGTCCCAGGCTGGCAGAAATCCCTGCACAGCAGCACTGGTTGTCTGCAGGGTCTGAGGAACCCGGTTCTGGGCAGCTGTGGTGCTCTGACTATGGCATTGCTGCTCCTGGGGGTCCACCCTGCCACCCTGATGTGTGCTGGGACATCCTGTCATGGCTTGGCCACTGTGGTTGCACAGCTGTTTCAGCAAACGGGGACAGTTTTGACAGAACTGGGTTAGCAGTTAAGTTTCTCTGCAGTTTTGAGAAGAATTGGCAAGAGGGTACAAATCTGGGACGATGATCTGGGACGCTGGCAGGAGTGATGTGGAGCACGAGGCCATGCGTCGGTGAATGGGCACTCAGAGGACATGTGGATAGTTGAATTAGGCCTCATTGGGTCTGTAACTTCATAACAAGGAAGAAACTTATTCTTCTGTCTAAAATGACCAAGTAGAGGATGGAAATTATCCATTTCCAGGGACTGATTTTCCTGATACTACTTACACCACTGAGGTTTCCCTGTTTTAAACCAGGAATGAGTATATGGTTTGCAGAGCTAGATGAAATACCTGATACCACTTCTGAACCTCTTGAGTGAAGACAACTGCAGACATTAACTTGCTTTCATGGATGTTTTGGTACAGTTTGAAGCAAGAACTCTAAGGGCATCTATAGGGAAAGCCTGAGTTGGTGTTTTCAAACTGAAGGTGAAAGTTCAGGTGTGCCATGCTGGCCATTAACCTCATTAATCCACATTACAAACTTAGAAACTGTAAGTTTTTAAACACATGTCTTCTCAGAAATAGGTGGATTGCTGACAGTGCTCCTCAGCATGGAACAGTTCCACCTCTCACTTCCACGTCTGTGGTGGGTACAGGGTCCCAAGGCTGTAAGAAGCTGCTGACCAAGGTGGATGATTTGAAGTTTAAAGGCCTACAGTGTGAGAAGTTCCTGTCCAGAAGCTGCGAGCAGTGGCAGGTGCACTGAAGGAGACCTTGGGAGTGCAGCACGGGTGGCTTTATGGAAAATGTGCTTGGATAGGCACCTTATGTGTAGGTCATGAGACGAGTAGTTGGAGCAGTTGGGGACTGAATTGCTTCCTCTGTGAGAACACAGAGTCCTTTTTGGTGACTGTGGGGTTCTTCTCTTTTGCTCCAGGTGCAGTTCCTAAAAAAGAAAGACCAGTTAAGAAATACCTTTTTTTTTTTCCCCTCAGAAAAGAACAGAGGTGGCAATGAGATGCTTTGAATTTAAAGAGCATTCTCATATAGCACCACACCAGCAGAATATATCAAAGTCAAATTCTTAGCTTGGTATTTGGCTGGTAACTTCTCTGCCCAGGGCTTGTTCCAAAGTCCCAGGTTGCTTTTACAGGCCAAAGGCAGGTACATCAGACAGTAGGTTCTGGCCCTCCTGGAAACTGCAGGTTTCTTTAAAAGCAGTCAGTTGATATTGTAATATTTTCTTTTCAAAGCCAGTAAATACAATGGTGACCTTGTCTGTCAAGAAATTACATTGTTGAGAAAAGCTTTAACAGCAGCATTTTTCATATCCCTACCTGTTCAGCAAATCTGCACATCAGTACAAGGTCTCATGATGAAGGAAGGGGAAAAAGAAAGATGTTCATATTGCCTTGCCAGCCCAGGGCAAAACAGACAAAAATGGCATTTTTTGGTCTCCGAGATGCAATCAGGAGACAGGCTCAACTAAACAGATCTGCAAAGGGATGGAGAAATAAATCTCCAGAGGATGTTGGCATCAGTGAGACAGTGCACACTGTGCGGGTAAGAAAAGGTAACTGCTCTTTGCATTCTAGTCCACATCAAGTAGACTGTTTCTAGTCTAAAAATATTCTCTGCAGTGACCTGTCTGAGAACAATTTTGTATCGTTTTCCTGACTTCAGTGCTGGCTTTTGATTTCCCATGGAGATCTGAGTCTAATGGATTAGACCTGTTTCTGGGAGTTATTGTGGCAGTCTTGTCTCGGCAAGGAAGGGCCCCATATCTGGAATGCGCTTTCCTTGGCAAGCACCTGGTGGTGGCAACCCTCAGGGTGTGACAGACCTATTTATGCACTTTCCTTCTCATGCTTACCATAGGGGTTTTGCTGTGTGTGTCCAACTTTGGATGCCAGCACTTCCCTCCCACCCGTGGGCTCAGTGATAGCTACACCCGGAATGACACACACTGTGGAAATTCTTCATGATGGTTTTATTACATCAGGCTGTTTTAACAAGGCCAGCTGCTTTATAAATAGGGTAATAAATTTTAAATTAATAAAGTAATTTGCTAAAGTACTTGACTTTAACAAGGGGTGTTAACTTTTTACCAGTAAAAGTGAGTGCAAAGCTCTTGGAGCAGGTAGCCAAAAGGATTGTCTTACCCAGCTCCTTCTCCTCCCCACTTTTATTTTTTTGCCTGTCTAAGGGTCGAACTATCCAACATCACTCAAAGGAGACTGTAAATTGATGTCAAATAACAGTCATCTGCTGTGTGCAGCAGTGGAAGTCCTACTGTAGTTTGGACAGAGTGGGCAATAGAAAAAGAAAACTGAGCCCAGACCTCCTGCCTTCCCATGAGCACATGGATTGCTCCGTGAGCATGAAACTGCAAAGGTTTCTCACTTCCTCACTACCTCCCTGGGCCTTTTATCCAAAGGGATCGTCAGCCTCAGGATATGGCAGAGTGCCTTCAGCACAGGTTCTGTCTGGCTTGCCCCACAGCTGAGACTTGTCCACTGATAGAAGAACATGTTGGAGGCCATGCAGTCTCACCAAGGTCTGTCTAGCCAAGTATGTGTACCTGACAGTAGCCAGAAGAGGGTACCTACTATAAGATCAGGGCAAGCAGTTTTCACAATTCATCTACTGTGCAGCCATTTGCAAGCCAGGAACATCCAGAGCCAGAAGGGAGTTCACTGTAGTTAATAAACATGGGCAGATTTCCCTTCTGTTAATGTCCCTCCTCTTAGGACCTTCCTAAATGCATCGAATCCTGTGTCTGGCTGTGAGGCCTTCCACAACACAACGGTGTTGTCTGTGAAGAGACAGTTCCCTTAATGTTGTTTCTAAACCCGCATCCTCATGTTTTCATTTGATGTTCCCTAGTTCTTTTCCAGGGAGTGACAACAACAAATTAGTCTCTTTTGGTGCCACTCATGATATTACAGACCTCACTCAAAGAGAAAAAAAAACCCAAACCTGTCAAATTGTAAGTCTTCTTTTCTTCAGATCAAATAATCTTTCTCTTGCCACCTCTCTTGTATCAAAAGATAAAGGATGTATTTGTTACAGTAAAAAATCCATCTGCCAGGTAGGCAGTCACAAGAGATTAGCATAATGTCTTCCAGCACTTCTGTTCTGGTAAAGCATAAAGACAGGGCAACGGCTGGCATCACCCACTGCTTTTTTTCCCAGCCAGCTCTTCCTAAGCAGAGACACAAACCAGCAAGCACTCGGCCAAACCCATTGCAAGGTGGAGACTTGTTAGGAAACATGCCAGGACCAGCGCTGCCTCCTAGTTGTAGGTGGATATTGGCAAGAAGTTCAATGCAGAGTAACCAGAAGGGATTCTGGAAATGTGCAACACCTTCTTCTTCTTGCACTCTCACAGTGAAGTATTCACCAGCATTTATGCTTTGTCCTTGAAAAAACTAAGACTAATGCTTACATTAGTTCCTTTGCAAGGAGACAACCCATTTCCTAAAACCAAGCACCGTAGTGACTTCACAGATTTCCTCCACTGCTTTCTAGGAGCTCCTCAGAGACGTGTATTTCATTAGAGCTTAGCTGGGGCAGCTCTGGATCCCTTTTTTGTTAGTGATTGGTGCTGCAGTGTGCCAGGCATGGTACGAAGTCAGGGTACAGTCCCTTTCCTGGAGTGCCTGCAGTCTGTCTCAGAGTGGAAGAGTGTTTAGCAGTAGTGCATCTCTGGTTTTATGCCACAGGTAAAAAATGCATTAGTGCTCCTCCTAGTGTGTGGGGATGTGCATCCACTGACTTTTGGAAGTAATCTGGACTGCAGGTTAGCTCTTGTTGTGCTCTCAGTTATTAAAAATAGACGGATCCTGAGAAATTATGAGATTTGACCAGAGCAGGCAAGTCTCAGGGATACCAGCTCAGCACTGATTAGCCCGTATCTGCACTTAAGAACAAACTGTTAGTACAAGATATGAGTGGAGCAACTGCATTTAGAAACATGTTTCCAGGGAAACACTAGTTTCTGTGGAAGACAACCCTGAGACATGAAATTTTATGTGACTCTTGGGACAAATGTAAGTTTGAGGACTTTTCCTCCTCCCCCGCCCCCCCTTACTTTTTATAGCAAGTACATTCTGCTCCAGATTTATTCACTTCAGACCTGTATAAAACCTATTTTAACTGTGGAGTCCAGTATCTCAGTGGATTTCATTAAGAAAAGGGCCCACACAAGCTGCAGTTTAAAGATCTGTCGCTTGCATAGCAATTGAAATCAAATCAGCACTTTCCAAGCATATCCTTACCAACCGTGGAGAGTGGGATTTCAGGAGCAAGGCTCAAGTTGTGACTTGGCTTCTTGTGTGACATGAGACCAGCCAATTAACTTGTTTGTAAAACCAGTGTAATAATAATTTCTTACCTTTAAAATAAAATTCTTCTAGAAATCCAGAGGAAAAGGGACATTTTATATATTGGCTGAAAGTTTTTCCTTTGACTGGCTCTTACTCCTGAAACCAGACAGTTTCAGCTCCTTTGCCAGGCCAGTTCTCTAGAACACCGTTGGCTCTGGCTTAGTGAGCAGTTTATGTTCTTTACCAGGGGGGTTTCTGTTGAAAGCACAAATACTACGAACCTGAGACAGTACTTCTTGTCATTATTTTGTAAATTTTGAATTGCTTACTCAGAAACTCAGAATTGTTTCTTGCCTTGGCATTGTCTGTAACAAAAACATGTCCTTCATTGTATAGGCATTCTTCTATTCTTTAAATTTTTTTTTTTGATGGATAGCATGGAGTGAAAGTATAGAAGTGGAAGGAATTATATAATTAAGTTTTTTAACCCTGTGTTCAGTGGGCACAGAAGTAAATCAGTCAGGCAGACATGTGAGCCAATACTAGCATTTGTAAAAAGTCAGCATTTATTTCCGTTTTTGGGTTCCTGGCCAAGGTAAGAGAGGGCAGATAAAGTTTGTCTCAGGAGTTTGAAAGGTCCATGGTCCTCACTTCTTGTATGTTAATATCAAAGAGTCTTTGTTTGCTCACACATGTGAGGTTTAATGCCACCATCTGTAAAACAGCCATAAAATTCAACCTTTTCAGTGCTGAAAGAACAGAGTAACTATTATTTATGTCGTAATAAAAGGGACTATGGATTAAATCTGTTTGTTTTAGCAGATAAATAAAAGCTAAATCCTGATGCTTATCTTTAGCTGTGGGCACTGTCTAGGAAGAGTCTCTGCAGGACTGGCAGTGCCTGGAGCACTGCAGGGTGTGAGATGAGTTGGGGATGAAGGCTTTCCAGACCTTAGACATGTGCAGCATGTTGTGGTGTCATAGCATCAAATCCTGATTAAATTATGTGCTTAGGGGTTTCAGACACAGTTTTCCTACTAAATTGCCACCCACATGTTTCATCAGGCATGGAACTGTAAGTAATTACACTGCAGTCCTTGTTCCATACTTGCTTTCTTTGCTTTTATCACCCGCTGATCTCCAGCATAGCGGGAAAAACCCTTTCCTGACGGCCTGTCTCCAGTCAGATGGTTCCCACCTACTCTGCACACACCACAGGACATGAACACGAAGAGGGTGCATGTTACTGGTATTGCTGTTGCTGACCATTCGAAAACAAACAAAAAGTGAAATAACTGGTCTGGCAGCCAGACACAGCTGTAGTCACTGGTGTGAGCTGACTGGCAGTAAAGCTACATGGAGTGAAGTTATTTTTCAATCAAGTTGGGCTTTGCTGTTCTAATCCACTGAAACTGCAAAGGCTGTTTTCAGTAAACTCGTCACTTTATTAAATGGGAGCTAAAGCCAAAGGAAATCCACTTAAGAAGGAAAAGTTAAACAATGTAATTCTGCAGCTGAAGAAATAAATTGAAATAGAGAAGGTGTCTTTTCAAAGCCATTCTAACAGCTAAATTGTAGTCATTATTATTAATGGAGAAATAAACTAAAAGATAATAATGAAAAGTTCCAGTCTCCTCTTCCAAGGGAAGTTACCCCAAACAAAATTCCCATCCTGCCTTTTCCTGTGACTTGCCTATGAGTGTAGTGTTGGTAAGCAAGGGAAGAATGGTCTGCTGATGAAGTTCAGTTGTTATTTTTTTCCCCCTCAGTTCCTTCCAGTATCATAGGGTTAGTGGGTAAAAGGTGTGGCTGCCTTTACAACTTCCCTTTACTGGGATTGAATTTTACACAGGTGCAAACAAGATTTAGGACAAGAGTAGGACACAGTTGTATGCCTGTAGGCATTCTTTTCTTGGGTAAATGATGTTATCGTTCAGCAGTTGTGATGTTATTAGATGCATCACAGAATTCATCTTAGGAATTGCTTATTTTCTAAATATTAGGGCCTGACTGTGCAGTTGTCACCGAAGTACCTGACTGCCTTTGAGGTCAGTGTTCACGAGTTTAATTTGAGGTCAGTGTGCATGGATTTAATTTCAAGATCTTTTCAAAGCATGAATGACTCTACTGTTAAAAATGAGAAGCATGGAGATCATGGAAATTTGCCCAAGGCCTGAAAGGTATTCCTTCAGTCAATTAAAACTTTGACCCTTCTCCTCTCCATCTTCTACATACTATTTTAAATGGAGGTCATACACTGGTATCCATCACCTTCCTAGCAATATGTTGTAGTAGAGTCTAAATGCTGTCTAGCATTGAGAGTCCTTTTATTTTTGTTAATGATACATCAGTTTCAAAGTAGCATCTTTTGCTTAAAGCCCTGCTGTGCCCCTGCTGCCATGCAGAAGGCTGCAATCAGGTAGCTGTGTTCCCGATTATTATTCTTTTTCTCTATGAAGATTTTATTCTGTTTCTGATCCTGAGGGGATCAGGGTGTATGATCATGTTTCAGTCATGATTACTCAATTCTCTGGCCTGACTTTTCTCGTACCCTGTGTGCCCCGAGTGTTTTGGTGAAGCTCGTTGCCATGCGCACTTCAAGCGTGCATGGAGTGCCAGAGTCCTTGAAATACTTAATCATGTCTTTCCCTGACCCCAAAATGACAGGCACTGGGGATATATGGCTCGTGAAACCACTGAGTCAGGTGTCATATCCCAGAAATGTTTGGTTTGCCTTAGGTCATTTCATACAGCTCTGAAGAGTAGAAACTCTTTGCAAGAGGCTTCTCACCTTAGCCTGGCTGTCAAAACGAAGCGGTTGGTGAGTGGTATGAGCAAGTCAAGGTACTGATTACTGGGCAGGACCTTAACATCTGTGAAAGCTCCTCAGCTTAAAGTCTCTAGGTCTTAGCACTGGCATGGCCTTAGTGAGAAGAATGTCCCTCCTTCCTCTGTCACCCAAAATTCAACATCCATGGTTGTACTAGCTCAGCTGATCTCAAAGTTGTTGATGAGGTATTGCTGACATCAGAGGTGGTGAGCAGGGTGACCTTCCTGGCACTTCTGGCATCTTTTCCTATATTACTGGATTGTCCAGCTGAGTTGCCATAAGGAACTGGAGTCTGTAGTCCTGGAAGCAGCAGTGTCCTTGCTGTCCTCTTCCATTGCTCATCCACCCACCTCATATCATGCAGATGAAGAAAAATGGAGGCCAAATAGTGATTTTTCTGTTAGAGGACATGCACATTCTGGCTCTTTAAGTACTTGCAGGCCTGAGAAAGGTGGATGTGTCATCTCTTAACCATATCCAGCACATGCCAGTGGTCCTCAGTGGTGAGATTGGCAGGTGTGCCCATGTCGGTGAGAAAAAGAGGCAGAACAGGAGCTGACTGATTAGAGTTCTTCCGACTCCTACAGAAGTAGGAATGCTGTCAGTCCTCATGCTCTGCATTATTCCCATTGTACAACATTCATGGTTTGATGTGGCAAATGAATAAAAAATGTGAGGAACACACATTAATCAGAATCCTGCCAATTGGCCTTGAGGTGAGAGGTGCAAGGCGATGTGGAAGCCACATGGGGCAGGGAGACCAAGCTAATCTAATAGTGCTTAGACATACGAGTGCACTTGGGCTACGGGTGGTTGTACACAGTAGGCCAGCTCTGCTGCCCAAAGGCTTTTTGATGGCCTTCCTTGTCCTGGCCAATGTGTTTGCTAAGACTTTTAGTGTCAGTGCACATATCTACTGGGTTAAAGGGTATGTTAAACTATGCTTCTGCATGGTACAGCTCTGAAGTTCCACCAAGCAGGCTGCAGGAACTGAATGGTTCCTTCTCTTCGTCTTGCTAATAGTCTTGGGGAGTGGCCAAGAGCATCAGGAAGCTGGGGATAATCATTTTAATTGGCATTAAAAGAAAAATAAAAGTAGAGAACTGAGTCAAAGGGCTGTAGAAGCCAGACCCTCTGACAGAAGCTCCCTCTCTTTCCAAAGTGCCTTGATTCCTCTTGTGCTGTAGACTATGACATATGTTTGAAGGTCTGCCTTTCTCTGGAATGTCTGATTACCATTCTTCTGAGTGCAAGCAAAGATAGCAAATAAAATGCTTTACGTCCCATTTAAGAAGTATATCTCTTAAATCCATCTCAGGAGGGATCGTTATGCACGTTAAGCACAGTTCAGAGCAACAGAATACGTGTTCTTTCCATGAGCTTTTTTTTTTTTGTTTTTTAAACTTGCCTTTTGGAAAGATGTGATGCAATATGAGCTCCATTAAATATATTAAAGGAAGGGCTTGTTGCTTGCATGATAATTGGTCCCTGAAATTCTTGGTGCTACTATTTTATCCTTTGTAGTGTGAGACAATGATATGTCTTGTCCCCAAGGATGTGAAAGTCTGATAAGGAGGTTCATAGAGCTCATCGGGTTGAAGATACTGTGCAAAGGCAGGGTACAGATTTGTAGTAACAGGTTTTTGCTTGACAGAGGATTGGCTTGCTATGAGTAATGCTGTACATCAGGAATGTCACTCTGCTAAGTTTTGTTTCTGGAAATGTCCACAAATAACACAAATATTTGCCTGGCACTTAAGTCCAAATTCTTTTATGCTTGCTTTGTCTTCCGGGTGGATATTTCCTGTGGCCATGAAGGAGAAAGAAGGAGAGATTCATGGCTCCTGCCATGTTCTGGTTTGAATTTTGGAAAATAATTGCAAAACATAGACAAATAGAAAGGTTGTTGTTGTGCTGGAAGTTACAGATTAAGTATTTAATGACAAAGTCAGGACACATGACAGTGCCAGTGTTGAAGATGTCTTGGCAGTGTCTACAGCTTGTTGTGTTCTGGCCTTTTGATGGCATTGATTTAATGCCATAAAATGTTACTGTGTTAACATTAGATTCCAAGAATAAGACAACGTGTATGCACATTTCTTTTGCTGGAACCTGCTTTCAGGCATAAAGCTAGAACTGTATAGCTCCATCAAAAGCTTCAGTCAGTCACTTGAGGGCCACATTGCCACACTAACTTTAGGAAGAACTGGGATCCTGAGTGTTATAGCAGACCTCAATCCAAGCCCAAATCAAGTCCAAGTTTTTGTCTGACACCTTCTACTTTTGATTAACTGGTAGGCTGTGCCAGTGCTATTTTTGAACACTCTTTACATGGTATAGCCTGATTTCAAAGCCTGTTGGAGCAAAAGAAAGACTGCTCTTGACTTGAGAAAAATAACTTCTCTGCTCACATTTGGCAGCTGGATAGCATCACCCAGAATAGTGCCCTGGACTTCCAACTAGTGGTTCCCTGTGCTACCTAAAGCAGTGCTCCCCAGCATGCAGAGGGGACCAGGCGTTCTGCTGTGCTGCCCACGAAGCCTGTGTTATGGTTGGAGGGGGATGATTTAGGGTCAGAGTCTCATGGGGGAGGCTACTTGGTTTGACTTAGCTGAGCACTCAGCAGCGTGCCATCTTTCATCTGCCTGTGACTTCTTTTGTGGTGTTTCTAGAAGAGCAGACGTGACGCTCTTGAAGCATACCTCCTACTAGAGTGTCATTTAGAACACGTGGCAACTCCTCAGCGGTACCCACCGGTCCCTGCTAGGCTCTTGCATTTTACAATGCATCTGAAAAAGGACTTCTGCTGTAGTTCAGCTTTTTAGCCATTTTCCTGTAACTTTGGCAGCTTATGCTTTGCCTTAATGCATTTCAAAATGGCAGTTGCCTTGCTCTGTGACACAGCATGTTGTGGCATAGCTCCCACTTTTTCATTGTGTCTTGATTTTGTTTTATTCTCCATACCTCCAAGAATGGTATCATACTTTCTATTTCAGATCACCTGTCTGGCCCACAGTGGACAAAGCACCTGCTTGTTCCTCCAAAGCCACAGAAGTTTATTCTAATTAATATTAATCTCCATAAATTAATCTCTTCCATCTTTTGCTCTTAGAGGTGCATGTACTTCTGCGTGCTTCTAGTATTCTTCTGACTACCATGGTCCTCATGCTATTGCCTCTGTGCTGCTTAGTGGCTTTGATAAGAGACATCAAAGGGATGGATAAATGGGAGAGAGGCAGAACACAGTTTGCTTCTGTGTATTTTTCACTGGGGAGACCCATCTGAGGTGTCTTCCTCTCTTGAGCATATTAAAGGTTTTGGTGGTCCATGCAGGAGGTTGGTCCTTCTGGCTTTTAATACTGTTTTTGTAGTACTGCATGTGTGTAAGTTTTACTTCTGAATCTCTGTGAATCTCAGAAAGCTTTGTAAGCATTTCTTGGTTTGTATTATATACTGGCTTGGTAATGACCCAGAGTTGTTTGGGACAGTAGGAGATGTAGAAAAGAGAAATCCAGAAGCCACAGGCAGCCCAAAAGGCAATTCTTTGTGATTTCATGGCTTCTACAAAGTAGTTCTGTGTCACACCATGCTTGTTGTTGCCTTTCCTTACCTGATTTTACAAAATGAAACTACTGCCTTCTAAGTACAAGTTTCCCACAGGTAAAGGTAAACTCTGCGTAAGATGATAGATCTCTGGCAGTTGTGTGCTCAGCCCTTCTGCAGCACCCTGTAGTTCTTTGAGGGTCTCCTGCTTACTGATGGTGAGAGTTCAAAATGCTGTGTTGAAGACTGACTCCTGCAAAGCTGCTCAGGCAGCGGCCCGGGACTTCTGTTGGAAGTGGGTGTGTTGCTGGTCTCCTGCACCTGTGCTTTCTGCCTTCTACTCACACATTCAGTTATGACACTTTCAAATGCATCAAAGTACAGTCAACCACCAACCCATGAACATTAACTGACAAATATAGGAAGCAGTAGGAATCTGGGCACACAGTAGTTCTCATTTGATTCTGAATGCCCAGAAATAACCCTGACACAGTGTGGGTTTTGTTGGGCTTCTTTGCTCATCTCAAATTATTCAGGCTTCAGCACTTTTGTCAGAACCAATGTAAAACAGAGTATCTTGTTGCACTTCAGCTTTTGATGTCTCAACAAAATTAGTCAAGGTTGGTTTTTTCTCTCTGGAAGGAAAAAAAATATAAACAGTAAGGAATGTTTCACAGTCCAGGCTTTCTAGGTCTGCCACAACAAGTAAGGGTAAATGCAGAGCAGTGGAGATGAAATGGGCTGGACTTTGTGACTAGCCCTTACTTGGTTGAGGTAGGATAGCTTCTAGAAGCTGTTCTTTTCTTAGATGCTACGAGATGAGCACAGAGATCTTCAGGTAGGACTGATACTTAGATATTGGTGCAGATATCAGTATAGGTACGGGGCATTCTCCACATCAGCAGGAGGGAAGTTAGTGGTGGTGTTAGGAGTGTTAGTGGTGGTGAAACTATGTTGGTGTGAAGTTGATTCAAGAGCTGTTCCTCTAACTATTGAGCAGACAGGGCTAACTGTTACCTGGCTTGATGCACTGACTACAATTATGATATTTGCAGAAAAGCATTACTGATTTTGTTCTTGAGCAAGTGAACAGAATCATCCCTGATACACTCAAGCAGGTACAAAAGATGCGACAAGAGGTTGAAGCGTTGCCCTTTGAAGAGCTGTTCAGCAAGGGACGGATGTTTGCCTGCTGCAGAGCTGGGGATCTCAATACCCCCAAGAAACACTGGCAGTCCCAGGAGGTGAACCGTTTGTAGAAACGAGTACTAGTGCAGCAAGCAGCACCAGAACACACTGAACCCTGGGCCAGGAGCAACTCTTGAGATGTTGTAAATGTGCATTGCTTCTAATAGCCATTGCTGGTACAGCATGTCATATACCACAGGAGGTGGTGTGCACAGTCTGAAAACCCCTTGCTGCATCAACACTTAAATCACTCATTAGATCAATTCCAAAGTAATTTAATTACTACTAATTACTGCTTTGTCAGGTCCAGTAACATCCCCAAACACTGATGTCTGCTTCATTCAGTGCTCAGAACAGAACTGTATTTCTCGTTTAGAAAACTGTTGAGTTTTGTTGCATAAGAAAATTCCTGGTATGTAAATGACAAATTCTGTTAATCTGTTCAATAACATTTTCCATGTGTATCAAAAGTCATGAGAACAAAGATATTTATTTTGTGATTGAAGGGTACAGGGAGGAGAATCTTTGCCATCTGCCAGTACCAAATTACTTTTCAAGAGGGGAAAAATAAATCCCTCTCATTGGAAGCTATTTTGATCAGCTCTAATAGTAATATTTTATGCAGGGTTTAACTTCCAGAGCCCAGTTGAATTTACAAGTAAATTCATTTTTCTAATGCTTTGGTAAGAGGAACATCTGTCTCTGACATTGTCAGGATTTGAAGCACTAAGAGCTTTTTTTTTGTAGAAATCTCATATTCATCCTGCAATATTTGTCTGGTGTATGTAATCCTAATATACCAATTGCTGTGGTAAATATTTTGCTATAACCAGAGACTGAACTCCAACAGAAACCTGTTTAGCTGCAGCTAATGAAAATGTAATGTCCCTCATCCTGCAATGTTTGTGTTCTGCAGCACCAACCTGAGTTTTGAAGAATTTTGAACCAGTAAGAGTCAGACTCTGCAATTTTGATGGAATGAAAAAGCCTCCAGCTTTCAACACCTGCCATAGAAATTTAATAAGGACCCTAATAAATGGGTCAGTTTCAACAAACAATTAACTTAACAACTTCATCTGGAAGTCTTACAGGGCCTGTTTCATAGGAGGTAACTTGAGAGCAGTCTCATGTTATATAGTGTAGTTAATGTTTCCCTTAGAAAACCAGAGTTTTTTAAGATTTAATATTTCATGTGCTCCAAATTACATCAAATTGGCATTTGGTACACAACAAAGCCTTCAACCCTGTATAGATCAAAAGGAAAATTTATGTTAATCTTCTAAGCTGTTTGGGAGTTTCTTAAACACAAGGAAAATATGCAATTCCCATGAATTCAGAAGCTTATAAAATTACTTTTATGGATATTTTGGATAAAATTATTCCTTGTGCTTTGATTATTGGCATTAAAATTCACACTTCCACAAATTTGGAGATTTTCTTGTAGTTGCTGAGGACTCACTGCACAGTGTAGCTGGCCTGCACCATGCAGACATGGGAGGAATGTCCTTTCCTACGTGTTGTCTTATGATGTCAGCTATTTTTTCAGCCTCTTGTAAAAATATGTAACAGATTCAGTCTCTGAGGGTTCATAGTTCAGTGTGTTTAATCTGACTCTGTGTTGAGATGAAGCAAAAGTAGAAAATTTAATTGCACTTTTCCCTGCCCTACTTTACACATTTCATCTTAAACTTGCCATTTATTTTGCTGTTGGTTGCTGTTCCCCACCCACTCACCCTTTCTCATCCCTCTTTCTTTTTTGTTTCTTTTTTGTTTCATTTTGTTTAGTTGGTTTTTTGTTCTGTTTGGGGTTTTTTTTGTTAACAACTCATTCCTAATCACCCTTCTCATGTCCAGTGTGTTTCTTGCATGTACCCTGTCTTTTGTCTTTGCGTGCGAACTTTGTCCCACATGTTGTGTTTGAACAGTAAAAAGTCTCCTGGGCAAGGATCTGTGATTCCTTCCAGCCGTTGGTATCCTGTATCTAACATCAACATCCTGTATCTAACATCTGACGGCTTATTGTAACTAATGGCATGGCCTTTATTTGCTCATGTGGCATATGCAATTACTTGCTTCTATATAGGAAAAAAAAGAAAAAAAGTAGACCAGCAGGCTAGGATTCATCTATCCCAGCTGCATTGCATACAGAGACTTGTTGAAGCAGATCTAAGTCAGACATCACCCTTTTTTTTTCCTAGTTTGACACCAAAATTCAATCTGGCTATTCAGGGCCATCAGTCTGGGTCAATGCAAAGGTAAAAACACCTAATAAAAACAAAAACCTAAGAAGTTCTCTTTAGCTAATGGTGTTGCTGGCAGCCTTGTAATGATCTGTAAAAAACAACATGGGCTTTCATGCCTGGGAACACACTGGTCAGTGTTTGAGACAAGGTAGCAAAAGCTTGGAACATTGTAGACAGCAAGTGAGCAATTTTAGGAAAAATCCATTTGCTAAAGTGTCATTCTGGCTTCCTTCACCAGCATTAAGTTGGAAGAAAACAGTATTCAAACTTGAGAGCATGTTGACTAGTAATCAGGAATACTTAGGGTGAGCCACAGTGTAGGAACACAGTGAAGTCCACTTCAAAACCCAGTTCTCTTTTTATTTAGTGGTCTGGAGTTCGGGTCAAAAGAAGGTTGTTCTGTGCGTGTTCATTAGAGACACATTAGATTGCTTGGTGCCATTTTTCCCAGATCTAAGATTTTGGCAAATGCTTGAATACCTCCAGAGCCATACAGGTCATGAACTGGTTCTGTGCTGGCCACAGGAGAACCTGAAAAAGAAGATGCTTTGACTGCCCTTGGCTTCAGAGACAACAGCTTACCAGGAGAATCCAAAGTGTATATGGGATCATTCTCCTGGCAAGCTATTGCTTCTGAAGCCAAGGCACCCTTTTTCACAGTAAGGTGGCCAAACACCATTTCTGTCTTGAAAACTTGTTAATAGTAGCTGTATCTTACTTATATCTGTCAAGGCTGTAACCTGTGGTAGAAGCAAGTAAGGTGGCTTCTGTGTGCATTTTAAGACTAGTAGTTAACAAGATGTCTTGAAGGTAAGTTGCAAGTGGATCTAAGAGCCAGCTTGGCCTGTTGTGAAGGTTTTAACGTCATCTGCTGATGATATCCTGGATGAAATGCTAATAGCTCTGGAAACAAATTGAAGTGACCTTCTGCTTTGCTTGGGGAGTAATATCCATACATGCAAAACAAGCAGTTTTGTGATCTACATAATTACATGCTGACTAGTGTTCCACTCAAATCAGTTTCCACGTTTCGTAGTTGCTTCATGCACCCAGCCCTGTGATGGTGTGCCTCACAGGATTATTTATAACTGGTTCTACAACAACAGAATAAATAGTATTTAAAAGCAAATCAATATTTGCTATCTCCGATTCGCTGTTGAATGTAGAGGCTGTTAGGGGACTGGCTCCTTGTGGGTATTGCAACAGTAGTGACCTTTGAGGAGATTTCAAGGAGGAAGAAATAGCATTAGCACTAAATGCCTGAGGAATTTCTAGGCTGGTAGGGAAAGGAATAGTGGCACGAAAGGAAGAAGCCAAACTCTTTTGACCCTAACAGCATAACCTTGAATTTGCCCAAGTAGTTTTTGAACCAGCTTAGTTTTACTCTGTGGCAGATTAGTTGCCTTTGCTGTAAGATTTGACAAGTGAGAATATATATCTTTGTAAATATTTATTTGAACGCTGACTGGGGTGCAGATACTGTGGCTGAGCCAGCTTCTGCCAAACCGTGCTGTCCTCTACTTGTGGGGCAGAAATCTGTGGGTTACACAACAGGCTTGTCATTGTCCCAGTACACCTTTTCCTTCTCTAGGGATTTCTTCCCCTCTAAATTGCTGCAGCTGATATGTGTGCACCCTGGTATAAATACCATGCCCGGGCAACATCGTAGACCCAGCTGTGAAAGCATCTTGCTGTTGAGCTTATTGGAAGAGTCTGGGAGAAGCTTCTGTGTTGTGGTCAAAATTTGTCTTTATCATTTTTCTCTTACGCCGAGGTCTGACTGAGGTGAACCAAAATGGCCATTCCCTGGCTTTTTACTACCTCTCAGCGCTGCATCTTTGAATCCAACCCGCACAGCAGGCATCCTTCTTTTCCAGCATAGGATTTGTGTGCAGGCCAGCCATATGGTGTGTGTAATTATTATTTTATCATGGTGTTATTGCTCTCCAGCTGCCCAGTAAACCCGGTGCAGTTTCAGTAAACTACGTACATAAGCATAGGAACTTCAGTCTTGAATGATTTTCTTCACTTTTGTACCATAGTAGGTGTGAAGGAGAAAAAAAGATTCCATTCAATTTATAGAAACCATATAAAGTTTATAGAGTCTCTACAATTGTATCAGATGGAAAGGCTGTAGGGAAGAGGGGCTGTACCGAAACTGGGAGGTCCACAAAGCGAGCGACTAACAGCTCAAGGCCCACATCAGTAAATACCTCTGCTGAACTTTTCCCATTAACTCCACCGTCGAGCATATGGTCTGCATTAGGGGTCTGTCTGCCTTTGGGATTTTATAAACACGTTTCCTCTCCTCTCCCCTTCCCTGAATGGTTACTACTGCTTTAGACTGTTACAGAATCCAGTAGTGTCCATTCTGGGGTCATTGGTCTTACTGGAAAGAGGCTGTTTGCTATAGAAACATTCACTGATGGGTGTCAGAAGCCTCTGTGTGTATGCAGGGTTTTTCTTGAATGTGCCTAGGTTCTTTTTCTTTGGTGTGTGAGCTTCCTGAAGCAGTAATACCAGCTTGGCCTGCCCATCCTTTCAGGCATATGTACAACTCTAATTTGCATTAGTGGCAGAACAAATCAGGAGCCAGTGTGTGCTCAGATTTATGGATGATCTGTAAATAAACACAGCTCTCCTTTGAATCCTTATTTGCCCTGAAAATGAAAATTGCCAACATGACTGGTGAAAAGTAGGACCCAAACCCAAGGAACCAAGGCTCTGATGAAATCACAAAGCATTCATTTTGCTCCTGTGTGCCTGTCTCTGTTTCCTCTTTGATTTTGGTTGACATTGGAAGTCTGCATAACCAGACTGATTGGTAAGGTCGTCCTGGCCTCCCTGAAATCTGGCACTCCCTGTCCAAGCATTCCTGTGCAAAGAGGTGGCCCCGTTGCCTGCTGTTAGCTCCTGCACTCACTCTGCCTTCCCCTTTGCACCAAGACATGTATTTGAACAAAAAGAAGTATATCTGGGAACAGATCTGGCATAACATTAACCTCCACCCACCCTCCAAAGTTAATTTTAATGTAATTGTGAAAGTTACACCCTGAGTGACACACAGCACTTGCGCTGCTCAGAAGTGGATGTGTGAGTGCATGGAAAGCCAGTTCTGGGGTCAAGGTGCTGAAGGAAGGGAAGCCCAAGGAAGATGTGACATGTCTCACTTTATTGTGTTTTGAGATTTGGAGGTGGTAAATGCTGTGGGTTTTTTACAGATATTCTGGAGCCCTAATGTAATTTACAGATTCACTTGTAGAGAGCTGTTTCAAATCTGTGCACATTCTTCTAAGATACTTTAAAAGCAAGGCCAACAGCAATAATTAGTTTGGCATTTTCCATGTTTTCTAAAGCACTTAAGGGTTAATGACTTTTTTTAACCAATCTTACATAAAATCAGGTTTTACAGGAATAAGAGGACTTAAAAGGCCTGCTGGCCATCAGTGACAGATGTAATTCATGCTGAAAGCTCTAGTCCAATACCTCAAAATAAGGAAAACAATTATACATATGATTAGAGGCTGCTGACCCTTCAGTTAAAATGATCAAAAAGAACAATATTAAAATTTGATTTACAGAAGCTACTACTTAGCCTATAATTAGTCTGACCAATAAAAACAAACCAGACTTTTACAGAATGTGATTTCCCAGTAGATAGGTTAGCTATTTTTGTAGGGCTGAAGAAACACAAAGCGGTTTTAAAATACATTTGATATGCTCCGTGAGTACATTGAAATACAGCATATAACTAGTTTTAATGTTTTTTGTTCATAAATTGCCAGATTTCCTTAATTCAAGTGAAATTTGAGAACCACTTGAGAATAATTGTCTCTGAAATGAAATACTGCTTTGTCGGTCGACTTCGTTTATATTAAATATATGTTTTACTTTTTTATATTAGAAGGTAAATGAAAGTTGGTCAGTAATATGATTCCCCCTACACTTTTGCTGTAGCTCTGCTATGGAAATGGATTCAGGAAATGGGAGATGTGATTAAAAACTCTTCAGCTGGCCCAAGAGCTATTTGTACAGCACCTACTGTACAGCACTTCTGGCAAGGAACAAGCGCTCCTCGTCTTATTGCAATATAAACAAAATGGTGCTTCAACCCAGGGACTTGGAGGTTTGATTTTAAATGCACTAGTTAGAAGATTGGGAAGTTGAGATTTGATGAGGCTTTTCCATTTATAAGAATGAAGAGAAAATTGTTGCGTTGGCTAATGTGGTCATGTTTCCTGGTGCAGGCAAGTAAGTACATTGGAATCCACCCAGCCCAATTTACATGAGGGTGTTGCAATAATCCTATAAATTGACACAGAAGGGTCAAGCTACCTGCTCAGAGGCTAACATCACCAGAGAGCTGTGCACAACACAGAAATGCTCACCTCTTAAAAGCTGCATTGAAAATTGCAAAACTAAGAGAGGTTTCTTCCAATGTCCTTTAGAATGCATCTACAAGTGTATAGCTCATGTCTGAGCAAAGAAATTGAATAAAATGCCGTAGCTCAACCTTACATCTCCTGATTTGGATTATATTTGTTTTATTCACATGAATTCTGACTTTTTGTGCATCCGTTTTTCGAATTTCCTGCCAGCCTTCCCCCTTCTGGAAACTGAAGTGCTGTTTTTTGTTTCTGGTATTTCTAGTGGAACGGGAAAATGTACAGAAGAGGACCTTTACCAGATGGATAAACCTACATTTGGGAAAGGTAAGACTTGATTTTGAGATACAAGGACACAGCCATAGACAGATTACATTTAATTTGTTTTAAAGTAGTTAAAATTTGGAAACAAAATTGACTGCTGTGCATATGGGGATGTTTGGGGGAGAATGAGGGGAAGCTGAAAGTGTGTTTCTGGGCAAATGAAAGTTGCTTTTTAGGCACAAAAAATGCTTGGCTGCTTTTAGTTCTTCTCAGGTGCATTCACATCTTAAATGCTGCAGACTTACCATGAGGCTAGAATTTTCCAGTAGAACGTGCCCACATAAAATCAAATGTGGTTGAGGCTTCTCTGAGGTGATGAAGATTATGTTCTTCCTTGGACTGGAAATTCAGACATCTGAGGTGTCATGGCCAAGTTCAGATGTTTTTCAGAACCTGACTTCATCACAGAGCTGCAGATGAGAAATACTAACTTCCTACTCAGTCATGTTTGGGGGGGACTGTATGACTGGATCTTTACAGATCCACTAGCCTTAGAGAGCTAATTGTTTGACATCACTGCATATTTTTAAGATGTAATTATTTCTTAATAACATCATAATATGACTAAATTAAACTTAATTTACTGGTTTATTTATAGTAGGTAAGTACTAACAAACTCTCCCAAGCAGCCTGCCATCCTGAGAATGATTTTTCTGCTGTTGAGAATGAAAAGAGAAAAAAAAAATCTTAATAAATATCTTAATATTACTGAGACAGTAGTGATGCTTAATGTGGGATCAAGGAAGGAGACCAGCTTCCTGATCTAGATGAAGTCCTAACTTGGACTCGAGATTAAGTTTCACAATGCTTTTAGTATCTGTCACTAAATTTCATGAAGTACTGACTGGGACTAAGTTTTGGCTACAAGCTGACCCTTCAGTTTATCTTCTGTAGTTCTTGGAAGTGATTGCGTTTCAGATATAGTAAAGCAAAGGGGTTATAGAAGAAAGGAATCACATATATTGTTGCTTAAGTCCACTATTCTGCAGTGAGTGTTGCTGAAGGAATAAAGGGATCCTCTTAAATCTCTCTGGAAAATCAGAATAAGGTTAGTTGGAAATGTTTTGACTAGGAATTGCTCCCAAAGGTCCCTCAGAACAAAGACAGTGTTATGTGATGCCTTTGTGACTCGGGCTCTAGGGCTTTAGCTAACTGCAATTTTGGAAGTTGTCAAAAAGGGTTGTCAAATATGTGACTGTGGAGAAGGTCGTTGATTTACAGAAGGAATTAGATCATGAAAAAGGTTGTAGGGTGCTGTTAGTTCTGCTGTGCCAAGCATATGAAGTCTTAGAAACTTTGTGGGCAGGTGAACTGTTTTCTCTGGAGTACATACAAATTTTTTTCCTCTCTGATTCAACAAAGAAATAGGCTTTTCTGAAAAAAGGCAAAAGTCTGCTGCTATATTAATGTTTTTCCTGGAAGTGGCATAATAAACATACTTGTATAAATAATGAGAGCTTCGCTAAAGCTCTCTCTAATTACAGGTGATTCCCTGAGGACACCCACTGAGGAAGGTGGCTTCTTGCCTTTATCCTAAAAGCAGTACTACTTGTAGAGTAGCTTCTTTCTTTTAAAGGTAGCAGTGAAATCTTGTACTTCTTTGGGAAGTTCATGGTGTGGTGTGTTCTCTTTTGGAGCAGATCATCCCCACTTGGGTCATCTTTAGAGAGGAACTGGCTTTGCTGGTCGTGGGATAATTTGGAATAGTCTGCATCTTCTGAGTTCTGGTTGTTCTTGTCTTAAGTACTGAAAGAATAAAAAAGATTTGTGTTTGAGGCTTTCAGATAGGTTATTTAATTTTTAAATGAGCGATGTTTTGGTTTCAGTATAGAGCCTTGTTTAGTGCTCTTGGCTAGATTATAGATGAGTAACGAAAATGTGTGGTCCCGATTTGCCAGAAGCTGTGCTTAATTGAACAGGAGCACATTGCCCAGCCAAAGATAAGAAGATTGGGCTCTTTAGGGACACGTGAGTGAGTGACACCCAAACAGATAGTAATTGCTGACACTGTCCCCAAGGGCTGAGCTGACTTGGCTGAGTGCCTCACAGTGCACACGTCATCAGACACCCAGGTGAAGTGAGGAGATGGCTCCCTTTGGAGGAGCTGCTGAGAACAGAGAGACACAATGCAAGTAGTTGATGTTTAAAGTACTTTGAAAATATTGGGAAAGACAATGGCACTACCAGAAACCTTACAGAGGAGTGGACATTGGGCTGGATGGATCTCAGGTTTATTTTGGGCATAAATTGGGATAAAATTGCTTCCTGGACTGTGTACTTAGGGTAAGATTCTGTTATGGGAAATGTGGAATAAGTCCTGATCTCAATTACAGGAGTACTGTACTCTCTGTTTCAGCTCAGACATTCCTAGGAAAGAATTGCTACTGATGTGAAGAGAAGTCAGCCCTTTCTTCCTGCAGCCTAAGATTCATTTATAGCATCTCCATCTTGTAAAATTCTCCTTACTCCCTAAAACTATGGTGGCTTTCCAAGCAGGACTGCTTTAAAAGCTACCTTGTTTGTTTTCTTCACAGTGCAAGCCTCCTCTGAAAGTGAAAGACTTGTTTATTGATATACAAGATGGCAAAATCTTGATGGCGCTACTGGAAGTCCTGTCAGGACAAAAACTGGTATGTATACAAGGGGAGAAACCTCTGTAGGGATGGAGCTGTCTGTGTTACAAGCAAGGAGTTGGACTAGATGATCCTCATGGATCCCTTCCAACTCAGCATATCCTATGATTCTGTGACATCCAGTGAGTAAGGGAGAATGTGGTCCCATGCCATAGGTATAGTAATAAGCATTTCAGGAACTTCATTGTGTTTTCAGAGTTGTGACTTAGATTTCAAGGAAATACATAACAGTGAGGTGTGAATGGTGTGTCATCAGTGTAAAAGTTCCTACCCCTCAGGTTTTTTAAGGCTTTAAAACATAAATGCTCACATATTCCATTTGGAGATCACCCAAGTCATAATACCAAGAAAGGATATATTTCCTCTATTACTTTTTTAATCCATAACTTCTGTTTCTATTTTCACTAAGTTCATTATGACACTTAATAGTTCTGCTGATGCTTGGTGTAATGGTGAGTTTAATTATGGCATCCTGTCTCAGGTTTGGTTACTCTTACTGATATTGTCTAAATCAGATGGGCAAAGCTTCACGTTGCAGAATCTTTTCCTCTCTCCCTTTCTTTGCAAGAGCTGTATAAAGTTCCACACACCAGAGATGGAAACACCCTATGCAAATATAAATGGCCAGTTGCAGTTAATACTTTCTTTCACATATAAATGGCCACTTACAATTGAGTTTAATATTTTCTTTCCATGTCAATCTTGTCAGCAAGTACTCTCTCATGTGTGGGTACCACACCTGGGTAAGAGGAGAGACCTGTTCTGCAGCCATCTCAGCACTGCAGATGCACTTGCAATCACCTGCTGATGCTCTGTAGTGACTGAACCATCTCCATACTGTGGCATAAACGTCCACTGTGGTCATACCTCCAGAACCACCTGTTTTTTCAATATTCCTGCCAGTCTGGGGAGCTGTAGCAGAAGCAGCAGCATTTCTATGTGTGTTCACACAGACTGCTTTGAGAGCCAGGCTGGGAAGGAGCTGAAGGAAGAATCACGTCCCTAGGCTGTGACCCCCTGGGAGGTCAGGGAGAAGGGTGAGGTAATGACAGTGTGGCAAACTTCTTGAGCTGGCAGGTAGCTGTGCCTGCTCTGAAAACTGCTCATGCTTCCCAATTAGTATAATTTAATTTATTTCAATGGGAAAAAAATACATTAATATGAGTGTTCAGGTAAATCTGATCCTCCAACTGAATGTGGTTCAGGAGTGATTGCATAAATAATCAACATGGCAGGTCCAAGAGCGTGATAACATTTGGAGAGCACAAAAGCTGCTTGCCTACCCTGTTTTGCTACAGCTGGGGGCAGACCACAGAATCACAGAATATTTGGAAGAGACCTCTGGAGATCAGATGATGTAGTTGAAGCAGTTGGCTGGCCAGAAAAGATGGCAGTAATTTTACATATTTATTAGCATTTTTTGCCTCTGTATCTGTAGGGTTTTTAAGCTTTGTATGTGGTGGTGAATAATTCCACCATTTTTAAAACCAGCTTGGCTCTTATTTTTCCTAGATGCACGAATACAAATCGTCAACCCATCGCATTTTTCGTTTGAACAACATAGCCAAAGCACTCAAGTTCTTGGAGGACAGTAACGTGAGTATTTCCAAAGGCTGGCTTTACTATCTGCTCTTGATGTATGTTGCAAATTGTAATTCCTGTAATCGTAAGTAGTCTGATGTACTGCATGTGCCTCAGAGGAATGCACTGCTTAGAGGCACTCTGTGACTTACCTTAGCAGCAAGGCTGAAAAGCCACATAAAAATGCACAGCAGGAACACCTACAGAGTCTAAACCAAGGATTATTCATTTTATAACATAGAAGTTCAACAGGATTAAAGGATCAGGAGCCCAATATTAAAAGAAAATAAAGAGAAATTGGAGTAATCTTTATGAACTGGGTCTTAGTGGTATTTTATTTTAGTTACACTGAAGGTAGATGACTTCCTTTCATCAGAAATACTTTCAGTATTACAAATCATGTATTTATCTGGATAACTGCTGCAGCAGCTGATCATGAGTCAAAGACAAGAGAAAATTAAATCTGGGAACATGACATAAATGCATAATTCCAGGAATCAAAACCTTATAAGGATGTAACTTCCCTCATAGTCAGTGTAGCACTTCCTGCAGTTGTAAGCGACCAAGCAGTATCAGACCCTGTAGCTTGAAATGATTCACTCCTCTTTTTTATTTCTCATATTAGGGCTTTATTCCAAAGTCCTTTGGATGTGTCCTGTGTCTTGGAAACTCTCTGCTCTTGAAAAGTGTTGAGAAGTTATGGGGTCAAGTGAAGTCCCAATCATTTAACAACTCATACACACAGTTTACCTAGACCTTTCAGAAAGAGTAAACAAATATTGGACTGTGTCCTACAAAGGACTGCAGCATTCTTGCTGTACTGGAAGATCTTCTTATCTAGTATCTGAAATGAAGTTTTGCAACTTCTCCACTACACCAACTGGGGAGAAAATGTAACCAATGATCCCCTTGACTCCAAGGTGCAAGTACTCAGTAGGGTTTAAACTTTATGCATGAGGAGGGATCCAGTGTGTGCATAGAGACAAAACCCTGCCTTGCATGGAATGCTACAACAGCATCTGATGTCACTTTGCAGCTTCCCTTCAGCGAGCTTAGCTCTTGCTCCAGAGATCCTGCAGCACCACTAGTCGTGCAAACCCCAGTGCAGGAATGAGTGTGATGTGAGGACTTCCTGGATCTTTTACAACCTCGTAGATGTGGGAGATTAAACCTCCTTTGCCTTTTTCCCCGGGAGAGGATGTGAAAAGGTCAAGAAGTTGTCCAGGTGTTGCAGTTTCCTTTTGGAAGCTCCACCCATGCATTCTCATCTGGCCCTAATGTGTCCTGCTATAGAACTGCTAAGAAATATTTCACATGTTCACACTTCTTAACAGTTTCCTAGTTGATGCTTTCTACCCACAGCCAGCTACTGGCAGATACAATTTTTTTTCTCTCTGTTGATACCAACACGTTGCAGAGCTGCAGCTGAATCACAGAACCATAGAATCATAGGGGACCTTGAGAGATCATCGGGTCCAACCCCCTGCCAAAGCAGCTCCGCAGGTTGGCGTCCAGACAGGTCTTGAATATCTCCAGAGAAGGAGACTCCACACCCCCTGGGCAGCCTGTCCCAGGGCTCCCTCACCCTCACTGGGTAAAAGTTCTTCCCCATGTTGGTGCGGAACTTCCTGTGCTCCAACTTGCAGCCATCGCCCCTTGTCCTGTCCCCACAGACCACTGAAAAGGGGCTGGCCATTGCCCCCTGCATCCCATACTTCAGATATTTATAAACATTAATAAGGTCCCCCCTTTTCTCCAGGCTGAACAGTCGCAGCTCACTCAGCCTTTCCTCATAGGGGAGATGCTCCAGGCCCTTAATCATCTTTGTAGCCTCCTCTGGTCTCTTTCCAGGAGATCCCTGTCTTTTTTATACCAGGGAGCCCAAAGCATGTCTGGTTGCCAGGACCTCACTAGGGGAAAGCCTTAGAACCTCAGTGAGCAAGGCCAGGCAGGAGGAGCCTTGGACACGGGCAGCCTTTCGATTAACGGTGCTAAACACTGGGTTTCTTGTTTCCTTAAGAATAAGCAGCCAGTGTCTTCTAGCTGGGTATCTCTGCTGGGCTGGGTGACAGACATAAGCAGCAGTTAGAAGACAGAGCTGACACAGAAAGTAGTCTGGTAATAAATGCCACTTGCTCCCCATTTTGGAGGAATTGCTATTCAAATGTTCTAGATCTTAAAGGTTTTCCCATGCCAAATACCTTGGAGCTAGAAAATCTGAGTCTTAAAATATGACAGCTGGAGGTGTCTTCTTGCTAAGATTGAAAACTGATGTGCAAACCACTAGATAAAAAGTTATTTTGCTTTCCTTTTTTCAATTTAACCAAACCATTTAGCAAAGGGTGGTGATGAAAGTGTTGGCAAAATGCCTTGGCTGCCAAGAGCTTCAGGGTTAGACATTAAACCAAAATGGGTGGAACCCGTCAGCATATGCTTCTGTGGAACTGGGGCAGCAGAGTAAAGCACTGCTGAGTGATTCATCATGCACAGGATTTCTCAGTGATAAATGGGCTGTTTGCTGGGCTTTAACTTGGTCTGGGTGCCATGTGCAGTACTGACAGCTTCCTTGCTTCCTCCTTCCTCTGTGACCTTTGCCAAAATCAACTCTGTGTTGTCTGAGAGAATAACATCCTGGTGTTATCACCGTGGAAGAAACCACAGTGTGGGAAAGTCTAGAGTTTGCTTGGATTAGGCAACTCTATCCTTTGCTACCTGACTTAATCAGAACACAAGCTGTGTAAAGTGAGATAAGCAAGGAGAAGGGAGATGCACAGCAAAACAGAAGCCAGCAGATCTTATCAGGATTTTCATTTTTCTATGAGAATTGATTCTCTACTTTTTAAGAGTAGGATCTACTGGAGGGGGCACCGTCTTGTTCCATTTTTGTATGGAGGAAACACATCTGTGGTCCTGAGGATGCAGAACTGAGCTCACTTCGGTTCCAAGATGATGCTGGGTCTTGAGAGAAGATGTCCATGAGTGGTTGTGATCAGGGCACATTACCATTAACACAAGATTTCAGCCTTGCTCTTTGACTGGCCAGCCTGTGACAGAAGTGTTCTGGACATACCCAGGAGTCTCAGCTCAAGCCAGTGCATTTTCTGCATTTACCTTACAGCTTTGAATCTGGCTCTGAATCTGTGATCTCTCCTACAGGTGAAGCTTGTTAGCATCGACGCAGCAGAAATAGCAGATGGAAATTCCTCTCTGGTACTTGGACTAATATGGAATATAATCTTGTTTTTTCAGGTAATAAAACTTGAATAATCATTAAGTGAACAATTTTCATGGTATCAATCTATTCCAGCTTTTTAAATTGATTTTTAGTCCTAAAGAACATAATTAAGAATGTTAAACCTGAGCTTTTCCCTCTTAATACACTCTAATTTTATATCTGCAGCTGCTTTCATTTTACTTCATTGGACCTATTTTGGTGTAAATATGAGACAATTTAAGCCTTCGTTTGACTTGGACCAGAATTAGAGATTCAGATTACTTCTTTCCCTTCTCTCCTGTGCCTTCTCAGGGTTGTGCTCCAGATTCCCTGGATCTGAACCAACGTCTCAAGTTTGGTTCCAGGTCACAGTTTATTTTCAATCATCTTTTCTGGATTTGGTCCAGCGTGGTGGGAAATTCCACGTAGAATCAATGATCTCTGGAGACTTACTCAATGTGGCAAAAATTCGCAAGTGAGGGAGGGGACCAAATGAAAGATTGTGAAGGGCCTGGAACTGATAAAACTGATTTGAGCCTGCAAATTTATTTAGCCTCAGGCTTAGTTTCAAACTGCCCCTTAATATACTTGTATTTTGAAAATGTCCTTCTAGACAATACAAATTCTAATGCACAAAGACAGATGGAGGGAGGGTGACTGTGACTCTCCTAAGACTGTGAAGCTCTCTCATTCTCTTGGGGTCATTTATAAAATGGCCAGAGGTTTAAAAAACAAACTCTCAAAGTTTCACTGGGTTTTCTCTCCGTGGCTGATCTCCCCAAGCTGAGCAGTGGTGAACAGCACCACTTCAGCCAGAGGGACTCGAATCAGAGGTTGTATGTCCAGAATCTGCCACCGCAGCAGCAGAGGGCACAGGAGACCCAAAAGCAGCAGAGGGGATGATTTGGACTCAAATATCAGTGCTACCAGGACAGGAGCACTGCTGCTCATCATCATTTCTTAGCTAAAAATGTTTCATTCAGGTGAGCCATGAGAAGCTAAAGAAAGATTTTAGTTTAACTTTTCTTTCAAGGACATGCTTCTTTGCTTTATATTTAATAGGAATTTGCTCAGTTCAGCCATAACTGACTCCTTGCCCTCCCTGTTTCATGGGGCTGCCAGCTGGCTGTCACGCCCATGCAATACACATCGAGGGTTAAAATGGACAGGTCTATAATTACCTCTTAAAATTCACTTATGGCACTGTTATCTTTTAAGTTTGCATGCAAACAAGCACTGGGTTCTTCATGCAGCCAGTGTTAAACCAGAGCACTGCATGTTTCCCCTTTTATTACAGATTAAGGAGCTGACAGGTAACCTCAACAGGAACTCCTCTTCCTCCAGCCTGTCCTCTGGGCCCAGCGGTCCCGAGTCAGACATGTCCCACCCCAGCACTCCCAGTGTGGAGAGAAACATCTCTGTTACTGTGAAGGATCAGCGGAAAGCCATCAGAGCCCTGTTGTTCTGGGTTCAAAGGAAAACCAGAAAGTAAGCTAAGAAACCCTCATGGAAAAATGTGGTTTGCCACCTGCCCTTTTGAAGCTGAATCGCTTTTCTGTCTCGTCACCTTGTGCTGTGGCTTTTTCTGGTTTTAAAGTTTGCAGCCCAAGGTCTCTGAAGGGGGGTATATCACTACAGTACAGTGGCTGTGTGACCTTGCAGCCATGTGCACTGCTGGCTTCGTGATTTGAGTGTTAAATGTTAACTTGCACTAATCTGCTTGGTGCTGTTTAAAACAGGATCGTTCCCTCCTCGCCCTACCCCCTGGCTTTCATGCCGTCTGTTTTATATCTTTTGCTAATTAAAAAGGTAGGCATAAACAAGGGCTGAACTGGAAAAAAAAAATTGAAATACTTTAGCAACAGCCTTTTATATTAAGCAGCCCTGAGGGAGCTTCTCTGTGTGCTGCAGAGTGTCATGAAGGACAGAGCCCCTGCTAGAGTCCCTCTTTTCCGAGAATTAAAGAGGGGAAGAGGTAGAATCTTTGGTCAGTTCTCATCATCATGTAACATTTGGATCCAGTTCCATTGCTCAACACATCTGTCTCTCTCTCTGATAAAAAACCATTTCTTTCACCAAAAGCATTTTGTCTCATAAAGCTTTAACCTGGGAGGGTTACTCTCTGGTTAAACAACTGTACTGCGTAAGTGCTTGGAGCATCTTTGACATCTATTGTTACCTGAAGCAATGACTGCCAGAGAGTTTTAAAGAGGGCACGAGTCAAACTTACTTGTACAAGTTGGATAGCTGAGTATTTAGGACTTTTGTCTGTTGATGGATTTATATGTCCAGGTTTGCCCGTGAAAACAAAAGTGCTGTGTCTGGTGTTGATGATACAAGTTAACATCTTAAATACTTGGTCCTGTAGGTCACATCATTGCTTGGTTATCTCCAGTGAAGCTAAGAGTGCTTGTCGTGCAGATAAACTTGGCCCATTGGGATCCAGTGCAGACCATAGAGGAATCAGAAATTTAGTCTCAAAATAACACCAATAATGTCATTTGCAGGGAGGTGGTACAGGGAAAGTGAGGGCTGGAGAAGTTAAAGCCATAGGCTTTTCAGCCCAGTCAAAGAGTACAAATTGAAAACTCCTAGCAGAAGAAAATTGTTCTTGAAACTGCACTAAAAATATAATAGCATCATTATAATCCTGTTATCCGAAGACTTAATGCAAAATATTCTATTCTGGGGGCTGTGTTTCATTGCAAGTTTGATGGTTGCTTTTTCCTCCACAACTTTGGGCATCTAACACACTTGTGGTTTATACATGTACTGACACCGTTTGCATTTGGCAAAGCACAGCTTTCTCCTATAGAAGGCCAAGTACACAGGAATGTGAATCATTTATGCTTATGTTTTTAAATACTTAAGTGTTGGCAGTCTTCCTAAACTATGGCATTAAAATGCTGGAGAGCAACAGAAACAGGAATCTCAGAGACATTTGGTTTTATGAACGTTAAATGTGGTTGCTGAGTTCTTGAGGGCTTTGTTTTTACTAACGGCTTCCTACAAGCAGATAGATGTCAGCTGTTAGCCACACTGATCCAGTTTGTGAATCCTTGTGTTTTATGAACGTGTTTTGTGTGTTTCAAAATCCAAAAAGATCTCAAATGTAACGGTGCAACTCGGCAATTTGACTTTTAACTTTCAGGAGTCTTTGAAAATGACGATGCCTTTCCTTTGAATTTTGTAAAGCAACCACACGTGTAAACTCTGTGTAATTCTGTTCAGGTACGGTGTTGCAGTTCAGGACTTTGCCAGCAGTTGGAGGAGCGGCCTTGCTTTCTTAGCTATCATAAAAGCAATAGACTCTTCTTTGGTAGATGTGAAGCGAGCACTGGAGAAATCAGCTCGAGAAAACCTGGAGGATGCTTTCAGCATAGCACAAAACAAGCTGGGTGTTCCTCGGCTCCTAGAACCAGAAGGTAAAACGCCTACATCAGCTCTGTTGGGTAACACTCAAACTATAATGAATTCATGACTATTGCATTGTGATACCTACCAAAAACCTCCCAGTGATCAGGCTGTTGATGTGATCAGTGAGTCGGGATGATTGATAATAACAATGAATCATTCGCTGGCTCGTGGTTGTGTGCTTCTCATTGTAACTTCCCATCTGCTCCTTGGGGCAGAGATCTTACCGTAGCTGTAGTTGTGTACACTGGTCCTGGTTAACATTTAGATGCTATGTGACATCTGCATTACTAGTGGGCATTACTTGCCACCCTGTTGTGCTGAGGGGGGTCTCAGTGCACTAGCACCATTTCGTAATGCCTACAGTCTGCACAGACAGAATGTCTCTCCAGGATGAGGTGTGAGTCTGCAGTACCAGGAAAAGGGATAGGTATCTATCCAAACCTGTTTGCATCTCCTGGTTTTCCCTTTACAATGCATATGTACACATACACATATTTGTATATCTAAACGTAGGCATATATGTATGTATATAAGTATATGTATAGAACCAGAGCTTCTGCTTGCAGTCATTTTTACTGAACTCATTAGATGGGTATTAGACCTTGATTTTGTGACTGAAAGCACAGAATGGTTATTTGTGCTTTTGTGGGTCACCTGTTAGAAGGCTGGGCCACCCTGCTAAAAATAAACCTCTGTGCTATCACTCAACAAGACCACTGGCTGGTGACAACATAAATGACAGTATGCAGGTGGATGGAAAGGGACCCTGGTCAGCGTTCAGTATGTGTTTGGAAATAGGAAAAACTTAATGTGAGTAAGAAGCTGAGAACTCTCTTGGAGTACCATCAACAGTAAAAAGGATTCTACTCTCCCCTGTCAGAGAAGGAAAAGCATTCGTGTCTGTTATTTCTCTCACCATAAAGGCAGGATACATTTCTGGCAGTCTCATCCTTTGCAAAAGTGTTTTAAAATTGTGTGTGGACTCAAGCCCCTTGTATCTGTCTCCATAGATATCATGGTGGAATCACCTGATGAACAGTCCATTGTGACATATGTGGCACAATTTCTGGAACACTTCCCAGAGCTGGAAGGGGTACGTATTCAGTCCTGTGTCACACCACTTCTAAAACTTGCTTTGTACTTTAAAAGTCACATATTGGTGTATCTGTGTTCTAGGTTTCTTTCACAGAAGAGACCAACACCCACAAGGTATTTACAATAAACCCCAGACTTTGTTAAATCTGGAGAAATGGGCTGTTGTTGGTGATTGGTAAAATGCTTTAGGTAGAATGGTGCTTTTAAATGTTTACATGCAGTTGTAACTTTCAGGCATTAGAACGGGTTACACAGGGCTCTACAGCTTCGCTATGTGAGTCTTTAATACAGCTGAAATTTATCCCTTTCTCTATGATGATTCATTGGACTTGGAATTTTGTTTTGACTTCTGTCTTCTCAAGTTTGAGGGCCACAGTCAATCTTAATTTATCAGGTATCAGACACAAGATACCGGAGGCTGCATCTTGTCAATGCAGAGGTCAAAAGGACTCGTTGTAAGCATGAAATAAGCTGAAGCTTGAAGGACCAGGATCTTAATGAGGACTTTTATCAAAAGTAATCAGGGACTGATGGTGTCAGGGATCAACAAAGGTGTTTTGGAGAAACAGAGGAGACAGAAAACTCAAGGAAAAATGTGGGAAGTCCTAGGAGGAAATCTGCCTAAGTTGAAAAAGTGTTCTGGAGACCTCTCATACTTGCATATAAACCTAGTTCAACATAGTTGTTTTGGTTTGAAAGGGTCCCCAGGGGACTTGGTGTCCCTTGAGTATCTGGGCAAGTTCATGTGCTAGACTATGTGCATATAAATGATGGTTCCTACACATGTATGTATTTTGTATCTCATAAAATGGGTGGGCATTGCTAAAGTCACTGGAAGTAGAATTATTATAATAATCTTTTTCATAGTTTAGATGAGCAATAATATTTATTGGTATTTAAACTTGTGGGCATTTTAATGGGCAAAGAAAAAGCCTACTTTTTTAAAGATATAGTCTGTTGGAACAAACTAATCCTGTATATTAATGTATTTCACAGTGAATTTAGTAGATGTGTTAGCTTTAGGGAAGTGATTGTGCCCCCATAGTCAGCACTGGTGAGGCCACACCTTGAGTGCTGTGTTCAGTTTTGGGCCTGTCTCTGTAAGAAAGACATTGAGGTCCTGGAGTGTGTCCAGAGAAGGGCAACCAGACTGGTGAAGGGGCTGGAGAACAAGTCTTATGAGGAGAGGACCTTGCTGCCAACTATAACTACCTGAAGGAGGCTGTAGAGGTGGGTGTTGATCTCTTCACCCAAGCAACAGGTGATAGGATGAGGGGGAATGGACTCAAGCTGTGCCAGGGAAGGTTTAGATTAGACAATAAAAAAAAATTCTTCACCAAAAGGGTTGTTGGACATTGGAACAGGCTGCCCAGGGAGGTGGTTGAGTCACTGACACTGGATGTATTTAAAAGACAGGTAGATGAAATGCTTAGGGATATGGTTTAGTAGAGGATGGGTACAGTTGGACTTGATGATCTCAAAGGTCTGTTCCAACCTACTGATTCTGTGATTCTGTGATTTATTGCCTGAGTTTGGGATGGTGGCAAACAGCCAAGTGAGTTGCCTCCACAGGTGCAGCAGGAAGACATGAATACATTAACGACTGGGGAGTAGGCTTGTCTGAATTCTGATCTTCCTGTACAAGTGGCTTCTTGACATTGAGCTTTGTTCAAGTCAGTTGCCAAATTGGTTTCCTTACTTTCAAAATAAGTGAGTCATTAATTGGCCCTTCACAAGGTAATGGAGGGATGGACTAAGTAGTTATTCTCTCTGTAGTGCTTGGGAAATGTAAAATGGTATCTGAGGTGATATCTAATGATTTCTCTTTTAATGGTGTCTCATCATTTACAGGAAGACTTTACGTATCCTGACAAGGAGCTTCCAATTGAGTCCACGTATGTCCACATCAAAGACACACCTTCAGAAAAGGAAGGCAAAATACTGATTTTAAGTGAAAGTGAAGAAAACATGTATACTGTTAATCACGAAAGGAGTCATCCTGCTCCTCCAAAGGTTCATATTCATGACACCCCTGAGAGAATCCCGTTGGAAACCATACCTGAACAATGTAACGGGAAATCGAGTCAAGCGCTGGGTGATTCACAGGAAACGTGTGCAGAGGAGCCTCAGAGGCCTACCTCCCTGAAAATCACAGGATCTGTCAGTTTTGAATCCAATTCCTCTTGGGAGGTTCTAAGTGATAAATTCATGCAAGGTGATGGAGGCATATCTGATGATCCCCTGAAACAGAATGATGACTTTTCTCCAGCTGTTCTGACAGATCAGAAAAATTCTGTTGACTCTTTTGAAGACTACTCTGAAGAATTAACTAAAGAAACCTCTACTGAGTATGACAATGAAACTAAGAGCCTTTCAGCCAATACTTCTTCTTTGAGTCCGCTATCCTGGACTTCAGGTATACTTACAGATGAATCTATAAGTAAAGTAGAAGAAAGCAAACCCCAGACTTCAATTCTTTTACCAGAAGATACCTCAAAACAGGAAGATACACATAAGTACATTCTTCATCTTCTAAATGAGGAAATACTGAAACTTCCACAAAATGAATATACAAAGCAATCACCTGGCTTTGAGACAACAGAAGTGAACAATTGTTCACTGAATGGTTCTAATCTCAAAAGCCAAGAACTATCTACACAGCATGAAATATCTGATGACTCTCTCTCAGATGTACCTAAAAATCCAGAGGACCTGGACAGCTGTGATGAAGTTGAGCCTTCAGCTGAAGTGCTACCCAGTTCTTCAAAGGTATCTGTAATACCACATGATCTCTTTTATTATCCACATTACAATGTTCCCATATCAGCAGTTCTGAATGCTTACCTTGAGCCTTGTATTGAAGATTATGATACTGGAAATGACAAAGATTCCTCTGAACCAGAAATGGATGTTTTACATGAGAAGGCCTTACCAGAACAGAATTACAGGGAAGATTCTCCAGAGCCAGACTCTAAGCTAAGTGTCCCTCCACTAGAAATAGACACTGAGAATGGTGAGGAGGAAACAACAGATATTAACAGTCACATGAATTCTTCTGATGAAAAAGAAGTGCCATTACTAGTAGAAGAAGAGTTAGAAATTGAAAAAGATAGCCAAAAGGCCACCAACGATCAAGATTTCACTATTCCACATCATCCTGAGGTACTTTGTTTTTTTATTACAAACATTTCTCTGTGTATAGATGGGGGATTAGCATCTGACCTCAGTGGGTTTCATTTGAGAAATATGTACAGTGTGCTTGGCTTCCGGTCCCGTAACGCTGTTTGCCACAGCCCTCTGCTGGAGTGATGGGAATTGCAGGTCCCTGAGCAGACAGGACATTAAAACACAGAATAAGCCATACTACTAATAGTACTGCAAAAATGTGAATTTTAATTCTGCTTTCAAGTAGCTTAAGGCGCAGGTATTTGTAAAGAGATGAACACAAGTAGTAGTATTGCTGATGTAGAAAGGATGTATTTTTTGTCTGAAACCAAATAAGTTTGCCTACAAAAACTTAAACCAATTTAAGTAAGATAAATTACATGGCTAAAATGAAGGCTTGTCTACACTGGAGGAGGAGAAAGGTAGGGAATTTTTGATAATTATACTGAGCATTGGATTTAGGCAAATTGCTACTAGGTCTTTTCTTGCAGACAAGAATTTGATGTTGGATTGTTTTACACATTTTCCAGTGCAGTAACTTTAGACAGTGTTTTCAGGAATAATTATGCATTTAATGTTACTCTACATGTTTCTTAGACAAGTTGCTTGGACATGTTTAGGTCCTGACACTAGAGTAATGATGTGAATTTGCTCTTAGCTTCAAAGACTATTTGGGGATAGATTAAGGAAAGCCTTAATGGATTACTTGCAAGAACCATGTCATGTCATGACGTCATATGTAAAAAGAACTGGCAACTAATTGTATGTACGTTGAACTGATGATACTTTATAGCTTAAAATGATTTTAAAGAAATGAATTAATTTATATTCCCTTTAGTGAGACTTTCAATCTTGTACTACATTCAATTGAGCATCTGAGTAGGCTGCAAGACTAAGATACTTGAAAGGGTGGGGAATCAGTCTTGCCTAATGCAAAGTATTTCTTAATTTCAACAGGCCATAGTAGAACATGTAGAGGATTTATCAGTAGCCATGGAGGAATCAGAAAAAAGTAATAATGAGGAGGAAGACGGGGAAAGTATGATCAAAGAAGACTTGCAGATCTCAGAAGCTGCCACAACTACTCTGTCGCAAGAGAAACTGGAAGAAATTGCTGATTGTCAGGAATTTACCAGGTATTTCACATTAACTTTGTCTTAAATACACTTAACTGGTATCAATGCCTGGTCTTCTGAAGTGTGCCCTGTGCACTGGGTGTTCTCTGCAGGGTCTTTTAGGAGCAATGTAGTGAGATTCATTGGCTTCTTCCTGTGTTTCCCTTAAACATGCCAAGTGATTCGCTTCACAAGCTTTGCTACAGAAAGCCCAAGTGGAACCCCAGTGCATTTTGAACATGGCAGTGTTTTTCCAACAGGAGGGGTATTTTGTAACATAGATTAAATAATCCATGTGCATTGTGGCACTGTGGAAGCATGACACTGATTCATTCTGGTAGATATTTGTTTTCTGTCTGTGAGCAAGTGAAGAAGATCATGGTAGGTTGGTCATGGCTGGCCACCAGGTGCCCATCAAGCCACTCTCACTTCTCAACCTCAGTGGAATGGGGAGGAGAAAACAGGATACAACCCCATGGGTCAAGGTAAAGGCAGTTTCATGAAAGAAAACACAGACCATGTGTGGGAGCAAAGCAAAAAAACACCAAAGTTTTTACTGCCGAGCACAATATCATATGATATGGAATATGCCTTTGGTCAGTTTGGGTCAGCTGCCCTGGCTGTGTCCCCTCCCAACCCCTCCTGATCAGCACCAGTCTGCTGACCTTTGGGGGGTTGAAGCAAGAACTGCTCAGCAATACCCTAACCATGGGAGTGTTACCAGCACCACTGTAGCTACAGATGGGAGGGCCCAGTGCTGCAGGGGTGCGGTAGGGAAGTGAACTGCACCCCAGCCAGATCCAGTTCAGAGACACTCCGCCAATCTTACTCCACTTGCTTCTGCGTCCTCTTACATACTAATTTAGTTCTTGGGTAATGAATTTGAGTGGGGCACAGACACACAGACTGCAATTTGTTGATGCTTATCACTATAGCACTGTACTGAATGTGAAAGGTTTGCTTAGAAACCTTTGTCTCCTTCAGGCTTCCTGCTGCCTATGAAGTCTGACAAATTTTTATTTATACAGACAGACATAAACCTTGTGGTATACTCTCACTTAAATGTAAATGATGTCAAATGTGCAAAAACCCCATCAGACACCATTTTTCTGAGAAGATTCTGATTTGAGCATACTGACTTCTTAGTGTTGGACAGATTTTTCCAAAGCAATCTGTTATGTTACTGATGCATTCAAGTCCATGTTCTCATACATGCAACAATGCATATTTGTGGCTTTGCACAGCTGAAAACTAGTATTTACAATTGTAGTGTCTCTCTTTGAAGTCAAACTAAATCTTAAGCTTTATCAATTTAAAAATTTGGCTTTTACGTACATTTCAGAACCAGTGACAGTGATTCCAGCATCTATCTCCGAAAAAGATCTCCTAATACTTCTGAGGAGGTAAGTATGTGGAAATTTACCTATCACTGTTTCTCGTTCACGTACTGTAAAAGTATATAAAGCTCTGTGATAATACAGAAGCCCTGTGACTTCTAGTCATTTCAGGCATAGCTGAAAGAAAAGCTTTACTGAACTCACCTAAACATATGGAACTGAACCTTACTGAACCTCAAACAAACCCACAAAGGACTACCCAAGGCTTATATTAAATCTCTTGTAACTTTGAGGCTCACTTCATTACAACTACAGCTGCAACAGTTTGCTGCTTTGAAGGTGCCTGTATTTGGTGCTCCAGTTTCTTATCGTTTGTGCACCGCCTGTGTGTTTGTTGGTGCCCTGGTCACAACCCTGCAGAAATGCTGGGTGTCTCTCAAAGTGCACTTTTTATGAGAGATTGGGTTCTTTCCCTCTCCTAGCCTTCAAAGAATTTTAGTTGTAATGTGAAACTGCATCCTTAATGGCAGACATGATTCAGACTGGTTTCTTGAGAGCACGCTATACAAGTGAGCTCTGGATTTTTATTTTCTAAGTCAGAAGGAAGGGAAAGCATCAGCAAGCTGGACACACTGAGCAAGGATTGGACTATGGGTCTTTTCACCACAGAATGAAATTCTGACTGTCTTGGAGTTTGAAACAAATGCTGCCACCACAGTTCAATGAAATAGAGGTTTCACAAACATGCTTTACTTTTGCCTCACTGTCAGAGTTACTAGAAACATATATGAATGAGGCAGCTTGTCGTGGTTTAGCCCTGGCTGGAGGCCAGATGCCCACCGAAGTCAGTCTATTACTCCCCTTCTTAGTTAGACAGGGGAGAAAATATATAAGAGGCTCAGGAGTTAAAATAGGGACAGGGAGAGATCACTCTGTCAACATGGGCAAAAGAAACTCCACAGAAAGTGTAGAGGAGAAAAACTACTCTACTTTATTACACTACACTACAACTACAGAGAACAGTGAAGAAAACAGAGTTGAGAGCACAACCAGATCTTAAAACAAACGTACCCAGATCTTAAGACACCTCTAACATCCCTCCCAGCTCCCTTCTTAGCAGACTTCCCTTTAGCCATGATTTCACTCCCTTCTTCCCCCCGATTGCAGCACGGGGGGCAGGGACTGGGAGATGGGGTTTTGGTCAGTCCCTTGCAAGGTGATTTCCTTCTTGGCTGGGCGGGGGGGGGGGGGGGGGGGGGCATTCATTCCACACCCTCCCCCTGCTGCACCATAGGGTCTCACCCACAGGAGATAGTCCTCAGAAAACTTCTCCAACTTGAATCTTTTCCCCAGGGCTTTATCTATTCACAAGCTGCCCTGGTGTGGGTCACTGCTATGGGTGCAGTCATAAATCACAATGTCTCTCAGTCCCAGTCCTCTGTGGGGTCACCAGCCTCCCCCAGCAAACCTGTTCTGATGCAAATCTCTCTCTCACTCATCTCTGTGTCTCTGATTCTCCTCATGGCTGCAAGTGCTGGCAGGGGCTGTTCCAATGTAGGGTCCCCGCATCAACTCTATGCCTCCACCTGCTCAATCCAGCGTGGAGCCCCTCCACGGGCTGCAGGTGGGGTCTCAGCCTTTTCCATGGGTTTCTCCAGGGGCTGCAGGGGCATCTTTCTCTACGGCACCTGGGCCGCCTCCTACCCCAGCCCTGTTCCGGCCTTGGTGTCTGCACAGCTCGTGACATCTTCTCTCTCCCTTCTCTGGTGGCAAAATGCAGCTGCTTCTTGGTTGTGTTCTCCTGTATGTAATTCTCAGAGGTGCTGTGACTATCTCTAGCCGCGACTTTGGCCTTGAATTGCTCATTGTTTATAGTTTAGGCTGGCAGAAAAACTGTAACTGCTGCTTAAAGAAACTGTCTCAGCAGCACAGCCTCACAAAACTGCAACACAGCTTTATTCAGTTGAATGAAAGTCATTGAAAGCAAAACAAAATCTCATTTCACAACTTTTTCCTTTTCTATGTGTGTACCAGATTGCAGTGGTGGATCTGCTGGCAGGGAGTAAATTTATCAGCAAACTTTCATTTTATTGGAGCGAATGTTAGACAGACTATGCATAAAATACACACACAATGACCATCTTGGTGAGATGCTGAATTTTTTTTATATAATCTCTTCCTGTTTTGTTTAAGGAAACCTGTGGTGTCAACGAGCAGAAGACGACAGATATGGGTGAAAATCCATTAATCTCCAGGTGAGTCGTTCTCATTCAGACAAGACCTTTTGCAGGGAATATGTAACTCCTAGGTACTTTTAACAGTAGTAGAATGGTAGAGACTGGCTGCATGTCTTGTGTAATAGTTTGGAGTCAGTGTTTTCCTCAGCTGTAAGATACAAAACTTCTCTATTGCTTGATCTCCCCCCCTCGACTGAAATGCTTTTACTTCACTTGAGAGGAAAGACTTCAGCTCTCAAAGCAAGATGGGGAGCACTTTCCCCAGATGGTGGTTATTTCAGACCAATAAAAAAGAGTGGGAGAACTTCAAGTATGAGGCCCTCTGGCAGTGATGACTCTTTCCAGGTTTGGAAGACTGTCAAGACAATGTTTAGTGTGGTCAGTGCAAAAGAAAAAGATGATTTTTCAGTGGAGTTCTGGCTTCTGCTAGAACCCATGAGTGTTTATCGTATGTATGTGCATTTAGTTTAGACTTAAGGTGATGGAGCCTGAATGCAGAGTGTGTAGCCTTTTGGCATTAGTGCCTTCATGTCTGTAAGAAATGAGGATTAAGTTTTACCTAGTAACTCCAAAAAAATTCTAGTTAAAATGATGGTTGCATTTAACAAGTCGCCTTCCTAGTCGCGTCCCTACAGGTGCTGACAACATCCCTATATTCTTCCCAGGTGCTCAGACCCTGTTTCCACAGTTCATAAACCTTTTGCTTCCCTTTGAGTTTACTCATTACCTCCCTGCTCATCCACGCAGGTCTTCTGCCTCTCTTTCCCAATTTCTTACTCAAAGGGATGCACCTATCCTGTGCTTGGAAGAAGTGCTGTTTAAATGCTACCCAGCTCTCACAGGCTCCCTTTCCTTCTAACAGCATAGCCCACAGGATAGCTCCTAATAGGTTGCGGAGGAGGTCAAAGTTAGCTCTTCCAAAATTCAGGGTAGCTATCCTGCTTTTTGGCTTGCTTCTTCCACACAGGATCTTGAACTCAACCATTTCGTGGTCGCTTTGTCCTAAGCTGCCCCCGACTTTCACCTCCCTAACGAGCCCGTCCTTGTTAGTAAGAACAAGGTCCAGCACCCGCCCTCCCCTTGTAGGCTCCTGCACCATCTGTAGCAGGAAATTGTCTTCAACATACTGCAGAAATTGTCTGGATTGCGTATGACTGGCCGTGTTGCTTGCCCAGCAAATATCAGGGTAATTGAAGTCCCCCATAAGGACAAGCGCCTGGGATCTCGAGGCTACTACTAGTTGCTTATAGAAAGCACTATCAGCCCGCTCCTCTTGATCAGGGGGCCTATAGTACACACCCACAACGGTGTCACTCATACTAGCGTGACCCTTGATTCTTACCCACAAGCACTCGACTGATGGTTCATCTTTCCCCAGGTGGAGCTCAATACATTCCAGCTGCTTTCTAACGTAAAGAGCAACTCCTCCACCTTGCGCCCCTATCTTTCCTGAAAAGCACATAGCCATCCATGACAGCATGCCAGTCATCCACATCGACGAGATGGGACTGTCTCCCAGCCCTCCTCAGGGTTCGGGTCACTCCCATTTATCTGACTAGGATGGGACAGAGGGACCGTCTTCAGTTTTGAGGTGTCTTCCTGGCACTCTTCCCTCTGGGATGCCAGGGAGCTACTCCACCAGTCAATCTCCTGCTCACATTCCCTGATAGCTCTCACTCTGTCGAGCTCTTCTTTTAGTTCCACTACCATGCATAGCAGATCGTCCACCTGCTCACACCTCACACAGGTGAGGTGTTTGCCTCTTTTCCCTGGCAGCAGCAGACTCAGGCATTCCCTGCAGCCAGAGACCTGAACCGCGGCATCCCTAGGCAGGCCCTCCAACGGGGTTGCCCCAGTTGTGTAGGGGGAACCTCTCTGCCTGGTGGAGACCATGGTTCAACTGTCTGAGCGTAGAGCGGACAGGAGGAATCCCTTAGCTCGACCTGTGTACTCTGCGAGCACCAGCTGGTCCGCTCAGTTTACCCTGTGAGCCAGAAGGGTGGGCGAGCTCTGCCTATGCGAACTGCCGTGCAAACTGCCGTGCCCGTCCTGTTCGCAGCGCTCCCTCTTGTATGGAAAGGCATTATCGCTGCCGCCCTTACTCCGCCCCCGAGGAGTCACGCCTGCGTGCAGTCTCAGGGAGAAGCAATGGCTGCCCCCGGCTGCGTCGCGTGGTCTCTCCTTTTTATTCTGTTATTTTATTTGCCCTCGCGGATCAGTGCCCGGGGGCTGCTGCTTTCAGGAAGGGTCCCTCGACAGAGTCTCCCACTCAAGAGCCCTTCTCCTCAGCAAGATGTATGCCTCAAGCCATGCCCCAAGCCAGAAAAGGGAGTCATTGAAACAGGCCAAAAAATTTATCCAGGAGTAAAAAGGAATTCTCCCAGAGAGTAATTCATATTGTACCATAAAATTACTAAAAGAGAGTAACCATCTTGGGCCTTCTCAAGTCAGACGTTTTCTCGTCCTTGTGAGAGCTCGGTGCTGGCAGAACCCACTGGGCTTTGCCCTTAGGAATCGCAGCTGGAACTTTGGAAAGTTGGAATTTTGGAGTTGTCCTCCAAAACCCCAACTGCTAGCTGGTTCCTGAAGGTCTTGGGCTGCTTCTGTTTCATGTTCTGGTGTCTGGCGTGTAAAGCTTTGAAAGCAGATGATTTGGGGAAAGCACGTCAAGTCAGATAGAGTGTGTAAGGTAAACTGTGACAATGTGGTGTGTGCTGTGCAGAGCTGTTTACTGTCCTGAATATAAAAAATCATCTTTTTCACTGATGGAGATCACCTTACACCAAAGGGCTGTGCTGTGTGTTTAAACTTACTGAGACTTTGTCCACACTGTTCAGAGAACTAATTGCTGCATCTTGGCTCTAAGGAAACACCCTGCTAAAGCCCATTGTGCACCTCCTGGCCCAGCTGGGACTCCAACTGATGAGATCAGAATGGTTCATTAACCTGCTGTCTTTTAGTCCACCCTCTGATCTTCACAGGAAATATTAACAGTAAGAGGGTTTCTTTTTCTTTTTTCTGCCTCTTACCAAATTCTCTCCAATTTTCAGGAAGAAAAAGGATCTGGAAGAAAGTGAGACCCCAGCACCACCAACTCATGAGATTACGATTGCTGAGCAGCCAGAGCTATTTTACTACATCATGTTCTTCTGGGTGCTGGTCTACTGCCTTTTACTCCTTCCACAGCTTTTTAGCAACAAAGTTTGATCTCTGTGAGGTGTGGAAAAATAAAGGACAGTGTTTGGATTGCTCTGTGTATCTGCATATGAATAAGTTCCTTCAGGTGAAGCACAAACAGAAAAGTAGGACCTGGTATTTGTGTTTATTATCAGGTTGTCCTCAATTCCTCTACTGTTGTGCTATGACAGCGTCTAAGCACATTTTATATTCTGATAATTGTGTAAATATATATACAAATGACCCAATTTAGTAGATGCGATTTTGTACATTTGTGCCTTGCTTTATAAGATGCTGAATAAACCCAGATAATTATCAGTAGGAATAAGAACAATTCAGAGCTCTAGTCTTCAAAAATGATTCTTCTGGCTTCGTTTACTCATGTAGGGCCTGAGAGCTGTGGAGGAGGGGTGGACCTGACCTGCCCACGAAGCTGGCCCACCTGCAAGGGCAAGGCTAGAAATGCTTCCCATGTTTTCTGTGGAATTGTTTGAGAGCTGGAGGCAGAGCAGAGCTGCAGGTAGCGGAACATGCTGACCCCAGGGATTGATTACAATCCAGTGGAGCAAGAAAAGCAGGCTAAGGGGGTTTTTTGGGTAGGGGAGTTCGAGGTTTTTTAGGATTTACATTCATTTTTATCCTGCACCTTTTGTTACGTTTTACTTGCAGGAATAAATTGGGTGTGGGGAAGTGTGAAAGACCTACATGCTAGCTGCTGCTTAGGAGAAATGGTATGGGAAATCTTAGTCCAGAAAATTCTATAGAGAATACCTGAAGAAAGACACTTTTTGTGTGTTACTGACAGTGACCATCTTTGAAAAGATGTTGAAGATGCTTAGTAATTTTATCAGGAAGAGATAACATGTCTTTGGGTGGGTTTGGTTTGGTTTGTTGTTTGGGGTTTTTTTCCACAAAAGTTTCTGTTTCCACTGTCTCTGAGGCTGCTGCTGCTTCCTTTCCTCTGCTGGTTTTACTTATCAATGTGAAGATTTCTCTTTTTCGAAGATAAAAAATAATAGGCAACCTCATTTGCTGAGGCTACTGTTAAGGCACATGTGCATGTTAAAAGGAAGTAACTTTCCTCTGTGTGACTCTAGTGAAGTCACTAGTTTTCATTGACACATTTTTATTTGCATAGTCTGCTTTATGAGACTACGTCATGTCGCTGCTTCCACCTGAACATTCAGAAGGTTGACTGCGACGTGCTTCATAAAATGAGGGACTTCATGATTTCACATTGAGTGACAGTGACAGTTAAAACACATGGCTGTAAGTTTTACATGTTTTCATTTGCTTAGTTTTCAGCTGAACTAATAGTACCTGGGATCAGGACACATCAGAGTATATAGAAATTTATTTGCAGGTTATTTAAAACCTGTTTGTAGTCATGTTATCTCCTGGGGTAATCCTAACTGTCCATCACACTTTGTTCTTCTGTCTAAGCTTTTTTTCCCCTGGGATTTCTCTTTCGTTTCTCTCTCTTCTCTTTTTCCTGCGATTTCTCTTCTGAGCTGCAGGTAGAATTAAATGGCAGGAGATCTTAAAAATTAAAGATAAAATTCCGAACCTCTTTAAGTCAACAGAAAGCTGAAATAGTTCCTACTCTGTCCTGTCACCATTGACTAGAGATGGATTCACCTCATGAACCTAAGATCCTTTGTGCTTGGTGAAGAACATTTCCAGACTTCCCAACTTACTTGACTGTAAATCAACATCAGTAAAAAAAAAAGTCTTGCACCTTGCTGATGATTTTCAACATCTTGAGTCCTCTGATTTTGTGATGCATGAACCTGCAGTGCAACTTTCTTCCAAAAGAAAACCTATGTTAGAATTTTTGAAGATGCTTTCTTGAAGTAGGCTAAAATACAACATTGAAGGGTTAGTGCTTTTTCTCTTAGAGAATAAAACACAATACAAAAACCTTAATATCCTTAGCCTGAAAACCAGTGAATACCAAGCTGGGGGTATGACAGCTGTTTAAGATCAGCAAGTAGCAATACACATTAGTTTGGAGCAAAAATGTTGTCCACTCTTTATGATGTGCCTCGCTTTATCAGCTCCTTTGCTTTATGACACCTTTTTCTGAGCCTTTGTATCTTACACTCTGGCTCTTGCACATTTCTTAGTCTTATACAGAGATGATTTGGAGTTGGATTACAGCCTCCTCATAGAATTTTACAGCTATGGGAGTTCAGTCAAATAAAGCAATCTCCCTTCTGTCTTCTTCCTCCTAAGAAAATTAATCAGAATGAGGAGGTCTTTGGATGCCTCATCTAAATAACTAATACCCATAAAAACCAGAAAAGGGAATGCTAGCAACTCCATTACACAGTGTTTTCTTCCAAGAAGGGGAAAACACAGGCTTTTCTTGCCTCCCAGTGACGGGCAGGGACTGAAACAGTGAGATGAGCAGTTTAAATGTTGAACAGCATCCAGCAATTGTCTTGATCATCTCACCCAATGTTTAAACTGTCAGATTCTTTCCAACCTATGCCATTAAGAGATGGAGATTGTTTCTTCCATGCAAAATAGATTAAAAAAACCCTAAAGTAGTCTGATACTTGTTGATGTTGCTTTCCATAGAATCATGGAATGGCATGGGTTGGAAAGGACCCCAAGGATCATAGAGATCCAACCCCCTGCCACAGGCAGGGACACCACCCTCAGGCCTGGAGCTACACAAGGTTGCCCAGGGCCCCATCCAACCTGGCCTTGAACACCTCCAGGGACAGGGCATCCACCCCCTCTCTGGGCAGCCTGTTCCAGAACCTCACCACTCTCCCTGTAAAGAACTTCCCTCTAGTATCTAATTTAAACCTTGCTTCTTTTAGTTGTAATCCATTCCCCCTTGTCCTGCCATTATCTACCCTTTTAGAAAGTTGGTTCCCCTCCTGTTTCTCTGCTCCCTTCAGGGACTGGAAGGCTGCAATGAGGTCCCTCCACAGCCTTCTCTTCTCCAGGCTGAACAAGCCCAGCTCCCCCAGCCTCTCTTCATAGGGGAGCTGCTCCAGCCCTCTAATCATCTTGGTGGCTCCTCTGACCCCTCTCCAAGAGTTCCACATCTTTCTTGTATTGGGGGCCCCATGTCTGGACACAGTACTCCAGATGGGACCTCACAAGGGCAGAATAGAGAGGGACAATCACCTCCCTGTCCCTGCTGGCCACCCCAGCCCGTATTTGGGTTTGTTTCACTGTGTTTTTGCTGTAACAGAAGCAGGCTACCTTACTCAGCCATTCCATGGGTCAGAAGATCCAGAGTGATTATACTGGTATGGCCAACTGTGTATGAAAGGAGAACTTCACGTTTTGCCATTATTTGGAACTATGAACAATGACATCAGCATAAGCAGCAGCTTCCCCCACATAAATTGCCTTGTAAACTGCATCTCTTCCACAGCATAACATCCGGTCCCTCAGTGCAAGTGCCCTGTTCTGAAGAAGTGCTTGCTGTTGGACTCCGTGTCCTATTCTTAGCTTAGCCTCCAACAGCCTGACTCTGAAGCATTCCCTATGGAAGAACCTGATCTAACTTGCTGGCTAGTGGACTGGCTTGAGGCAGTGGAGGTTTGAAAGGCTGGTGAGCAATATACCATCTATCCATTTTCCCAACAGATAACATGCACTCAATAAGGAAGATATTCCTGCTTTTTTGCCTGGGGTTCTGGAAAATGCTAAGCTTGAACTGACCACATTTGGGATTTTCATTTAGAAGCAGAATTCTGATACACAATGTTACTGGTATCGATCTGTTCAGGCTGTTTCTAAAACTCGTTGTTCAGTAAATGTGTGTGTAGCAGAGTTTGTGAAGCGTAAGTGTCAGGAAGTGCTTGAGGATCACTGGATGAGGGGTGTTTGGTGTTCACAGAAACACCATCAAAGACTGAGACAACTACAATGGGGGTTCAGCATTACTGTAGTCATGTCACTTAACTGCAGAGTGTTTCACTCTCATTTCACAGGAAGCAGAAGGGCAGAGAGGCTCTACAGACAGAACCCTGCTAAACAGTTATGGGGTGGATGTCTGAGTTGAAAAAATGAATTAAACAGTCACATAACCTACGACCTGAACTGAATATAGCCATTGCCAAATTGTAGGAAATGATCAGTGCAAAGACAGGGCAAGCACAGATTACAGTAGAAAAAATGACAATCACTTTTCAATGTCATGAATATTTTTGATGGATTGAGCTCTAAGAAGTATTTTTATTGAGTTTCTAGATTGTAATGAATGTGTCTACAGAATTTTATGCAAAGCTTGAGAGTTCGGCTGTTTTAAAATGATTTTTTTATATAGCAGTGATTATTTTATCTATATATTTAATAGAACTGTAAAACCATTTTAAGAGTACCTGTAAAATTCTATGTATGTGATACGATTATTTATTAATTATGACTCATAAGAATGAACATTAAGCTGTGCACTGCTTGTGTCATCCATTGGAAAATGGGAAACCACAAACGGGGAAAGTTTTTAATGAACAGTAGACTTGAAAAACATGGGAAATGATTGAATACAGTTGTGTGATTCTTAAAGCTGCATAGCAATATGTCATTTTGTGATGTTAAACTTTCAGCTGAAGTTGCAAAATATACTGAGTGATTAAGCTACTTTCTTCCATTAAAACTTTCTGAGGCTGAAATTGCTACATGTTGTCTAAACACACTTAAATCCTCTATGTCTTCTGTAGACTCTCAATTTACTCCAGCTCAGCATGACTGTACCTTCTTTATCCAAGTTGTGCTCCATTGAATTCTTGGGGGTATTTATGCAGTACTGGGGGGCATATGGGGGTGTGGTTTAGGGATTTCTGCACCAATCCCTACAGAATCAGTGCTTTAGAAGATTAATTTGACTAGTGTATGCGGTACCATATTCAGCCATCTAACAAGGTAATAGAGCAGTGAATTATCACTTCTTCAAGCTTTAAGTACTTGGAGTCCCTTCTTGCCAACCCCAAACTCGAATACATCTGGTGGTGTGTTCAGTTCCCTGACGTCTGTGTGCTAAGCACACGCTACAGGATCTGGCCCTGAGGGGACTTGATGTTAACCACACAGGCCAGAAAGGAGCTGCAGCCTGTGCTCTGCCCTTAGTGCTCTGTCCCCTCAAATCCAATGTACACAGACAACCCCACTGACTTCAGCAAACCCCACTGCAAACGTAGCATTTGTTTGCCTGAATTCTGCAGGAACCCCCTGTTCTTTCCGGGAAGTTAACGTCCGCACCCGGTTTTGATTAAGAGAACAGCAGAGCAGGACCGAATGGCTGGGAGAGAAGAGTGAGGTTACAGGCTGGAATGTGGCCCTGAACATTCCCAAACTGCCAGAGCTCAGAGCCCTCACGCTGACAATAGGTTGCTCGCTGTTCTCCATTGAGCTGACAGGTAGTGGACCTGAATGGAGGTAGAAAAAACCCCAAGCCCCAAGTTTGTGTATTTCCTCATTGAGCAGTTTTTGTCGGGTAAGTAACGTGAAACTCTTCACGCTCCAGGTTTGTGTCTAACAGGACTTGCAGTATGCCTTGTTCCCAACCCTGCCACCCCATGGGCGTGATCCTGTCCATGCAGGAGGATGGGAGGTATATGCACATTAAATGAGACAGAAAAGTCATACTCTGAACGGGGTAGCTTGCTTACTCTGTCCATCACTTGACACAACTCTAGAGCTCACAAGGGTGAAAAATTAACCTTTATATTCTCAAGCCCTTTCAAGGTTATCTTAACTGACACCATGGTGCAACAAAGTATTTCTTTCCTCTTCAAAACATGTACCTGGAAAACTTCCCTCCAGCTTGGCAGCACTTCTGATGACTCCTTTCCAGGCAGCTGCTGCTGCTGATACTGGAAAATGGCCCAGCTGGGACTCCAACTGATGAGATCAGAATGGTTCATTAACCTGCTGTCTTTTAGTCCACCCTCTGATCTTCACAGGAAATATTAACAGTAAGAGGGTTTCTTTTTCTTTTTTCTGCCTCTTACCAAATTCTCTCCAACTTTCAGGAAGAAAAAGGATTTGGGAGAAAGTGAGACTCCAGCACCACGAACTCATGAGATTACGATTGCTGAGCAGCCAGAGCTATTTTACTACATCATGTTCTTCTGGGTGCTGGTCTACTGCCTTTTACTCCTTCCACAGCTTTTTAGCAACAAAGTTTGATCTCTGTGAGGTGTGGAAAAATAAAGGACAGTGTTTGGATTGCTCTGTGTATCTGCATATGAATAAGTTCCTTCAGATGAAGCACAAACAGAAACATAGGACCTGGTATTTGTGTTTATTATCAGGTTGTCCTCAATTCCTCTACTGTTGTGCTATGACAGCGTCTAAGCACATTTTATATTCTGATAATTGTGTAAATATATATACAAATGAGACCTGTGGTATTTTCTCACCATGAGGGGAATGTCTAAGTTTATGTCTCTGAACATAAAGTTGGCCCCTGGGTGATTAATATACTTCTATCTTCATGAGAGGGTTGGAAGGAGCAATAAAACAAATTAATTTTACCTCAGTGAGAAATGCTAAAAACTGCCATTCCAGAAAGGCTAGATCCTGGCCTTTGCTGCTATGAAGTCACATAATACTTTATTCCAATAGTAGTGTCATTACTGTCACTGGACCTTCCTGGAGTCTCTCTGATTCACAGCACCGATTTCTTCTGTGCCCAAGGACCAATTTGTGCTGGGGGGTCCTGATCCACAGCCATTATTAGACTGCAACAGAAAATTACTGCTCTTTAGTTAGAAATGGTTGGTCTGGTTTAAATCCTATAACTTTCAAAATGATACACTTTATTTTTTTGAGAAAAATAATGTCATTTTATAGATAACTTACACAGGTCAAATTAGTATTTTCATTGTAATAAAATAATTCAACTTCTGCTTTTGTCAGAAACAGAACCTATTTTAGTAGGCATATCACTTTGTGCTATTATGTTCTCCTGTGTAAAAAACTAAAGCATGTTTTACCCTTCTTGTTCAAGTTCTCCAGTTTAAAATGTAATTTGTAAAGCACTAGTTTGCTATAATCAAGCGACTTTCAAAATGAAGAAATAACTTCTAAGTAAGAAATGTAGTATTTAAAATATATGCTTGCCTTTAGCCAGTGGTGAGAAATGATGCTTATTTAAATGAGAGCAAATGCTGGGAAGATTTGAGTGGTATCAAAAGATATTCTGAAGGAGATACATTTTTGATACTTTCAAATACGTTTCTTCTGAACACTTTCGATCAGCACTTTGTATTCAGTGTTTGCACTTGTCGCTCAAAGCTACTTTTGCTGAGAAAGAAATACATTCTTGTGTATTGCTGATACACTAGAAAATGTTTTTAGAAACTGTTATGCTGTAACAAGAGTAGTATTTACTAGCAAATAGTTCCACTTTATTTTATAAAATCTCCAATTTTCAAATAAATGGGCAGGCTTCCTGTATGAAATCTGTTCATCTGTGGGTTTGTCCTTTTCCTTCAGAGAAAATATCTTCAAACATATACGTTCAGAAAAGATCACTGTTTTATTATTATAATTATGGTTACAATATATAATTATGGTTACAATATATAATTTTCATGTTATATTTTTCCTTTAGGTATTATAAAAATTATTATATATTATTTTTATTCATTCCTTTTCACATCCACTATCTATATTCACTTTTTAGTAGGGAAGACCTCAGTAAACAGAGCACATTCATAAAGTGCATTGTTTCTCCAGCTGCCTGATAAGTTACTTTTAGAGGAAGACTCTAAACTTTCATTCTAGTCGGCAAACAGAATGAATTCTAATTTTTTATACAGGTGAAGATTTAGTAATTTATCAATGCACAGAAACTGGCATTGTAAAGGCAAGCCCTGAGGAAGCTTACAACAACTGTAGTGCTGAATTATATACTGTTCTTACAATTCAGTTTATTTGGCCTGTTTCTATGTAAATGTTTTGACTTGTAGATTAGTAAATTACTAGGTACAGTACTGATTCGTATTTACTGTGCTTCTCCCCCTACACCTCCATTCCCCTTGCAGTATATGAGAGAAGGAAAATAAAGTGCAACAGAGATGCAATACAGTTCAGAATCAGCCCCATGATCTGTCTCCTGAAATAGGTACCTAAACTGGATAAACACAGAGAAAGAAAATAGTATATGGGGAATGGAGTAGGAGTGCTGCTGTTTGGTAGGTATCACGCTTTAGGAATTGTAAATGTTCCTATGTTCCCTCTACACAATCCAACATGCTTCTCACCACCCCTGCAGTAGCTGGTACCTGTCCATCGAACCATCCTCCCCCACACCTAATGCTTGTAGGCAGTAAGATAATATTCATAACGCTGTCAAGAATTTGGGATATTTGATAGGTCAGTGCTGACTTCATTACCCCACCTTTAAATCCAGAACCAATTTGAGATCAGTGCCATGAGTGATGCTTAAGTGGAGATTAAAAACGTGGTGAATTTTTAAAAATTTGATTAGTTTTTGCAAGTGACACTGAGATTACAAATTTGCAAGAGGACTGGCAGGGTGCAAAGTTCAAGCACACAAGACGGGTCAGTTCACAATGTGGGAGTAGAGCAAGTATTTTACAAGAGTATGGGATTCAAACTTAAGTTCAAACTCCAACACAGGAAGAACAGGAATTGCTGGACTTCCATTTTTTTCCACTGCTCTGGGATAAAAGTAATCCTGACAGAAACTGCAAAAATAATCTCCCTTATCAGTGCTGTGTAAACACAATTTGTTTACAAGATGCAAGTGCAGCATAGGAAACATACCCATCTGGATCACTGCAGTGATGAAGACAAGCAGAGGGTTCATTTCAGACAAGGACCCATATGTAAGTATGCCTACTGAGAACGCACACCCTGGCCATGTGGGAGCCCAGGCCTCCCAGGAGAGTTAATTGCAGTCATTTATGGAATGCTTGCTAGGGACTAGCTCCATTCCTTGGTGAGTACCACTGGCAGCCCTCTGTCTTTGCCAAACTCTACACTCTGCCTTGGAATATCATGTAACATATGATCAAAGCAAAATATATAGCTCCATCTGCTGTAAATACTTTGAATTGATTATTTTTGCATTACTTTTTTACGGCTGGTCTGTACCCTGGGGAACTGATTCATCATTTTGCCGATACCTGTTTTCTGCATGTTGGCAAGAACAGGCATAAACGCAGCAGCTATGTCACTACGTTTACACATTGCAAAGTGGTATTTCTCGGTTCTTGGGCAAAAAGGAGCACCAAAAAAAAAAGTGTATTTCAAAGATATGAGGAACTTTTGGTAATTATAATATGACAGATCTTTTGTACTGCTTGCAAAATGCAGAAATTACATGACTTGCTTATGTCAGTGATGGATGAGAAGAGACTCCCAGTTACCACGATCAGGAATAACAATGTTACTTAAGGCAATAGTTATCAATGCTGAGGCTTTCCACAGGAAGAGTGAACGAGCTGATATCCCGGTTTTTATACTGATTTTATAAGGCAGACCAGCAGTTTAAAGATGTCAAAAAAAGACAGTAAAGCAGTTAACACTGCTGGTTTCTCTCACACTAGGAAAACATCCTCGTTTAGAGTTATGAAGTCTGGGTCACTGAAGTGCAAAAGCACACTGAATATTTTTAATTAAAGAGCATCTTGGGGGGGGGGGGGGCGGGGAGCAAAACATTTGTGCAACCTAACATCTTTTTTAAAACTCAGCTCCAGTTTTAGGAATGGATTGTTCAAAATAGGCTCATCTGTTCTGTCTTTCAACTTCCTTCTCCGTATTCATACCTGCAGCTTTTTCTCATAATACGTTGCAGATGTTATTATTAGCACTGTGGTTTAAAATGTTTGCCACTGCTCTTCTCTGCAGTGATTCACAGCTATGATCTGAACAACCTGGTAGCCAGACTAGGGGCCGTTTAAAGAAGAAAGCCTCAAGCTCAACTTTCTCAAGTGGGGGGCAGAATCCTTTCTTGGGCTGAAACTTGATTGCAACACTTCAGCCCATATTTTCTGGGTAACTGCCAGCTTGTTTCAAAGTGCAATAATGTGTGACACAACCACCAAATAGCATCGTGGCTGGGATCAACAGGAGGGAACAACAGAGGTCACCATTGTCTCGCAGGAAGGAATCTCCTCAGAGCCCATGTTAGATCCCGATGAGATGCACAGAGCCAAAAAGCATAAAGCCTGGCTGCTGCAGGCGCATCTGCACAGCTCTACAGCATCAACAAAGACAATTAACTTGACACATGGTCATTATTTTTTTTAATTGGAATTTTCCTGTTTTCTAACCCAAACACAATTTTGTCTTATTTTTATCCAACATGAAAAGAACAGACACGCCCCCCCCACCCCGACTGATACAATTTTTTTTAACAAGGGGAGGGAAGATAAATGTCTGTTTTCTTCTTGTCTTAGAACATTTATCCCATAAAGTAAAACATCAGAATTTCCAATACTAGTTACAGGGAAAGCTGTAATTTGGTACATTATTAGTTGGTCTGTTCTGGACTTTAATTAGTTGGGCTATTCTATTCTTTTCATCCAAAGGCCTATTTGCTTTGGTTGTATGGTCAGTTGTGTGGTTTTTACTAAAAATCAAATGCCAAGCCGTTTGAGATATGTGGACTTTTTTAGTTGTTTATCACAGTGACGACTTCATCTTACTTTTCTTTTAAAATCTTTGTAAGAACTTTGTGAAATCAACACAAAAAGTTACTATTGGTTTTTATTTGGGCTTAAACTCTGAAAGTTAGCTGTCATTGTACAAGCATATCACATAAAATATCCATTTCTTACAAAGGGGAGAGGACAGTGGTGATAGAATAATAAAGAATAGCAGAAACTTTATCCTAAACTGTGCTTTTAAATCAAAACCGCCTGTCAGCAGAAAGGCTCAAGGAGGAAGTAGCTGTGAAGAAAGACACCCTTTCTCTTTATATGAAAATAACTTCCAGAATTGTCCTGGCATTCATGTGTTTTGTTTTCTGTGTTTTAAGTATTTTGCTTGCCTCCTCTTTGAACCTATTTGAATTGGATAAAATTCATTATTTAATCATGGCCTGCAGAGAATTAAGGGGGGTTCTTTCTGCATTATTTTACATTAGAAATAATCAAGAATTCCAATTTCCTTCAGTACTTCAGCTAAAATTGGAAAAATAGACCCATATGTTCTGACAGCTCCCACTGGATAAGACTGAGCAGCTGCTCCTCTTCCTGAGCTTTTGTCATGGGATATAATTATTCTTCCATCCATAAAAAGGCAGAAGGATGCCCCTTCAATGCTATAAAAATACCTAATAGTTTAATATTAAACAACTGAGGGCATTACAGAAGATGTAACAGCAACATCTTCTATCTAAATAGCAACAGAGGTTTGAGCTGAGAATACGCTTAATTTGATAATACCCGAAGTCTCTAATCACTTTTAATCTGAAATGTTTTTACTAAGGTTGGTTTAAATGAACCTTAGAGTACCCCAGTTAGCTTTACTTTCTCATACTGATTTTGTAGGCACAGTTACAGTAGGGAAGAATGTCAGTCCTTGATAGAGTGCAGATGGAATGAGGGACCTCCAGCGACAGATCTGCTGCATACACACCGCCTTCAGCACAACCTAAAAGGGCAGTAGCTGGCCAGAAGTGGTTTTGCATCACCTTTATGGTCGTCCTCGTGTTCTTTATTAAGCAGCAAGAACGATATCTAGTCCTTGTGCAAGCATGCGCGATTTTAGGAGGCTCCTGACTTGGTCCCCTGGCCTAAAACAAGCCTAACAGGTGTACCTGCACACCGTGCAAACAGGATCAGCGAAACACAGCTCACAACCAGAACCATGCACTGTGGAAAGAAGGTGCCAGGAGGAGGCAGAATGGGTCCAACAATATATTTATTTAGGGATTTCCTTCCACAAGAGTGACTGCATTGCCTGTAACTGACCACTCATTAGCACTACAGGTAGGCCTGTTCTTCTGAGCTTTAGGTGTGTATGCCATCAAGGTGGTAAATTAGGGCATAATGTAGTAATTTTTTTCTTGCATAGAAAGTAAGTAAACTACTGAAAAGTAATAGAGCTTTGGTGCATGTGAGTGAAGGACACAGAGAGGAAATGTTCGGTTTCAACACTGAATTGTGCATTTAGCAGTTAAAATGACATCAAAGCAAACTATTGTCCTCAACAGCAAAGACTTTCTCCCTGTACATCCATCTTTTGCCATAGGTGTTTTTTTTCCCCATGCTCAGAAAAAAACAATAAAACCAACCCATAACCAAAAACTTTCTTGTTGGTCAGCAGTTCAAAGGGCATCAAGGAAAAGCTGTTAACTCCACAGAGAGTAACAGCACAACCTTAGAGCTGAACACTGACACTGACATTCATTGACACTGCAGAAGGTAAGCACAACGCATGGGAGAAAAGGCTGGGTGATGAGCCAGATGCAGCTTTTTCATGGTCACTTCCAGACACAGCTCTTCAGGAGTGAAGCACCAATTTTGTGCTCCACCACTACTGCAATTGGTGACTAGATATTCAGCAGGACAATTCCTCTCTGGTTCCATAAAACTGCCATTTATTTGGGGATGGGACTAGACACGATTGTAATGTGATTACTGCATTTCAGCTGACAACCCAACAGGACTTACCCTAGGCCAAGGGACTTTCAAACTCCAAACTGGAATTTGCAAAGGTTACCTATCTCATTACTTGCCTTAAGCATCGATCTGGTCCAGGCTGTGGCTACAGATACAAGTCATGCAGTAATCAAGCCTGCAGGTTTAGTTACTAGCTGTATGTCTGTGAGGTGTGTTTGGTCTTCCTACCAGTGGCAGAGAGAACAGTGTTGACTGAGATGCCATGGGATGTGGGAACGAGGGAATTAAAATTAGCTGAGATTAGAATTCAAATAACTGTAAGATAGCTCCAAATGTGCTAGTTCTTATAAACTGATCTACTCCAGTCCTATGTCCTACCTTAATGACCAGTTATTCACACAACTGAACCTTCTCTTGCATCAGGCATTGTATGGCAGTCTTGACATGCTACAGCCCAGTTTAGTGAGATAATTTGTTCAAAGCTTTTGCATTATCTTACATGTGTGTCCTGTCTGTTGCCCCCTGCCCCAGCATTACACAGCTTCTAGTTTATGTCAACTGTTGTGAAAATAAAAGCTGGAAAACGGCACCATGAGAAGCACAAGAGAAGTTGTGTTTCAGCACCACACATTCTCCTTCATGTATTCATCTGTGGCTGAAGGGTTTTGATGGTGGAAAAGTTACATCAATTGTTTAATCCAGGAAATTTCAAGGGACTTAAAAAACTTTATTAGTAGCTCATAATGCTACTCAAGCAGCTGTGATGAGATGCTGGAATGAAACTGGACTACTTAGCCCAAAACCTGCCTTAAGCAATGGCAAAAGGAGATGCTACTTAGGTAGTACAGGCCCGATGACCTTCACTGGGCCTAGCATTAGCAAGGGCACTGGGGACCAGCTCCCTGGTGGAAGTGCAGAGGTTTGCCTTTGCCAGGAAGGCCACCCCTCATGGAAGTAATGGTTTGTGTGTACGGAAAGGTGGGATTTTGCAACACATCAATAACAGAGCTCAGCACAGCCCTGCCCAGACACCAGCCAAAGTCACCCGGCACTCCCTATTGCTGCCAAAGGGCTTGCCGTTCTCCCAGGGCTTGCCAGAGCTATACAACGAGACAATCCCATTCCCTCAGATGTATCTCTCCGTGTTCCGTCCTGCCTCTGAGGGAAAAGCGGTGCCCCTGAGCCAGCCTCGCCAGCTCCACAACCCACCGCTCTGCCTGCCTACCCCCCCAAGATGGCGGGTGCCGCTCTCGCCTCAGTGCTGCCGCCCGCCACCTCCCGCGCGCGCCAGACCCTCCGAAGCGCGTGCGCCGCGGAGAGCGCTGGGGACCAACAGCTCCGCAAGCCTCCGTCGGGGGGAGGGGAACGCGCACACACGTGAGCCCTTGAACCACCCGGCGGCTCTTTGGCCGCTGATGTATCACGCTATTTTATTGGCTGCCTTTTGAACCTTTCACCTTTTACCCGTCTTTCACCGCCAATCGCATGGCTTCTTTCATAACGTGGGGATGTGGAGCGTGTGGGCTGCGCAGGGTGGAATTCTCGGAGCGGGCTTGCGTTGCCGGCGTTGGATGGCCCCCGTTGGTATGGGTGGGAGAGGTGGGGGAGGTGCTCCGTTTGCGTAGGGCCGGCAGCGCAGTGGGAAGGGAGGGGGAGGAGGCTGTCCCGGGCCCAGGTGAATGGAGGAACCTGACAGTTGGGGGGAGTGAGGCGGCGGCGGCGGCGGGGAAATGGCGGCGGCGGTGGCAGCAGCAGCGGCACAATGAGACGCGGCCTGTAGTGGGGGGAAGCGCCAGGCTGGGTCCCGTTCGAGCAGGTAGGAGATGGCGGCCCGGGCGCGCCTGCCCCTCGCCCCGGCAGCTGCATGGCGGCCGAGCACGGGTGTCGGAACCCGCTGCCCTTGCCGGCCCGAACTCTCGCAGCCCCGGCGCCGCCGCCGAGCGGGGTGGGATGGCGGCGGTAGCTCCCTCCCCTCCCTCCCGCCGCTGGGGCCCGGTTAGGTCTGCCCCGCCTCCGTCCCAGCGGTCGTTCCTTGCCCCGCGGGGCCCCTCTGCTCCCGGGGCCTCCAGCACAGGGCTCCGGGCTCCGGCATCGGCCTCGGCAACTTCCCGCGGGCCCCGACGCCGGCAGGGGCCGGGCCCCGCGTGTGGGGCGGCGGCGGGGTCCGCGCGGCGGGGTCCGCGCTCGGGCTGCTCTCGGCTTTGTCTCCTCTGGCTCCGCGCCCCCCGGGCAGCCGCGCTGGAGGCCTGCCGAGGTGGGCGCTCGGGGGCCTGCGCTTTGCCTTGCAGGGCTGGGGGCTCTGGAGCTCTTCTGCCGTGTTGCGATGGGCTTGGGGAAGGCAGCGTGGGGTAGCAAAAGAGTTCCGCTCCGAAGTGCTCATGTTAAAGGCAGCGTAAGAAACTCTTGGCTGTTGGCTTTGCCTGCTTTACGTCCTCTTCCAATTTAAATGAAGGCTGTGAAAAAGCTTAGTGGCAGCGTGGTGAAGGCAGACCTTGCGCTGTGTGATCATAATTGAAAAACAGGAGGTTAAAGAGACAAATATTTTTGCACTGGGTTTTTTGGTGGGGTTTTTTTCTGTATTAAGTAATCAGAAACCCCCGAATGAGTAGAAAATGGATTGTGATACTGACATGAAAAAATAAAAAGTATCTTTTTTGTTGGTTGTTATTATTAACCATAACCAGAAGTTGTTGTTTCGAAGAAGTTAATCTCCTAGGGGTTTAGTTGACTTAAACTGCTAGAAGTCTGGAGGATGTTTGGCGTTTCAGATGATCAGTTTTGAGTACTCTTGACGTTAAGACTTTGAACTTAAAGTGATGTGCTGGGCTGAAGTGATGAAAGTGTGTACACGGGGAGGTGAATATCACCGTTAGTAAAACAAGACAGAATGGAAAATCAAAGCAAAATGAACTTTGCAGATACTCAGTATTTAGTTTTATGCCTTTAGTTTTTATAAGCCATTTTGGATGTTCTCTTGAAGCGTAAACTGCATGTATATGTTTGGTGAGTAGTGGTGTTTTAACAGTTCAGTATAGACATAAACTGAACTTGGTACCTATTGCACCATAATTACTCGCTTAAGAGACTTCCCATTGTCCATATCTTCAAGATAATAAACTATAATCTAGTAGCACATCTAAAGCTTTCAAGTTTTCAGCTGGAAGGTGTTTTTACATGTATAATCATTGTATTGTTACTTCATTATTTATTAACCTTTGGCAATTAAACAATGTGTATCTAGCACTTGTAGAAGTGCTAACCTCTGGATTAACTGCTGCTGTTCATGAAAATGTCATGGCAATCCAGTTCTGTCAAAGTGGCTGCTCAGTATTCAGCAGTCAAAAGGTGACTAGAAGTAACAGTTAATTGAGAAGAAAATGGCATTCATATGGTATTGTATGAATCCTTTCTGGGGCCATATATTTAACACTAAATGCAGTTCATATTTTTTTCCCCCTTTGTATCTCCTCCGTCTCAAAAAAGGTTATGTTAGGTTAAGAGAAAGGTAGATTGGAAATTGACTAGGGCTTTCCACCCAAGGAAAGAGATACCAATGGAGGCATGTGACAATGTGAAGCTTAGAGTCATAAGGAAAGTAGATAGGGAGTTTGTTGGGTTTTTTGTTTGTTCCCTCTGTGTTTGAAAGATTTCTGTGTTCTACAGGTCCAAACCAGATGAGATACTCCTTTATACCATGTGTAACTAAAATACCTGGTGTGGCAGCATATTGGGGATGCTGAAAGTTTACAGAAAGTTGAAATAATTTGTGGGGAAAATAATCAGAGACTATGAAACACGGGAGTATTTTCTCAGACTTGGTTAAGATTGTGGTATTCCTGCCTGCCCTGCTGTTACACTCTTTCGTACGTGTCCTCCATTGGTTACTTAAAGAGAAGTGAACAAACTAGGAAGCTGTTTTGTCTGATATATTATACTAAGGCTTTTATAGAAAGTATACCTCTTTTTTTTTGAGAAACACCTTGATCATCTTTATGAGAAGACTAAAGCAGAACTTGCAGTTCAAAAAAGAATTGTTATGGGGTTTGTGTACTCCATAGTTATTTCTCATTTTCCAGTTAAAAATTGTACTTTCCCATTTTTGAGGCAAGTTAAAAGATTGCACAAAGTTACTTTAGCACAGTTAGAGTTATGAGTATCCCTGTTTCACCCATGTTCACATTCAGGTTGAACTGACTGTGCATTGATCTGTAACTGAATGCAAATAACAGGCAAAACCAAATGCAAAAAACTGTGTTCACAGAAGAGCAGGCAGTGATTTAGTGAAATGGATATGATTAATTTTGAATTGAAATACTCAGATTTATCTTTGGATAAGATGTAGAATATAAGTGAGAGTAAGAGCTTGGCAAGATTTTGAAAAGGGTTGTATGTTTTAGGGATGATGAGTGTTAAAGTAACTGCTAACACTACAGACAGGAGTTTTATTTCAGGGTGTAATCGTGTATCAGGCAGGAGGTAGAACATCAAAACATTTTTTTTGAGATGGCTTGTTCCGTTCTGTAATTCTCTGAGAAAAAATCCAGGTGTTGTTTTTCTCTCTCTCATGTAGGTGGCACAAACTAAGGGAGTATAGTGGGCTTGATAGATTGTTGGCAGAACAGCAAGCAAGATGGTTCCTGTGCTCCGCTTCCCTCCTGTCCTCATGCCTTGCTGTGTAACCACTGACCATCTGTATCCCATCACCTTCATATGTTCAACAGTAATTTCTTCAGACTGATAGCACAGAAGTTGAATTTTTTTTTTTTAGGAAGTAGCTCCCTTTAAAGAAAGTAAAAGTATAATTATAGTATTGTATAGAACAGGAGCCTCTATATAATTGCGTGCAATAGGCTTTTAGAACACTACCCTGAAGGCTAAGAATGATTGGAGTGGAGGAGAATGAATGAGTTTTCTTTACACCATCCAGACGTCTTTCTTTATGCTTTAGTCTTTCATGACTTCCATATGTATCATGATAAACCAGAAAAGAAGAAACCTGATATATAGTAAAAACAAAAAGTTCAGTTTTTAGCTGAAGTTACTGCAGTCTTTGGTTGGTATTTGAGGTTGGTGTTCAAACTGTGGTGATTGCTGGGGGATGGACAGATGTAGGAATATCATTAAAATAACCATTCTGAAAGGCTTAATGTACGGACAAGGCGAGGCCCACTTTAATATGAGGCATGATACTGTATTAGTTAAACTCTTGGGTTTGGTAGTTCTGGCATGCTTTGCCTTGTGATGTTGTAATTTTTTCAGGTTTGAACATTAAGCAGAAATCTCAAACTCCCATGGTATTTCGCTCTATATTGCAGACTGTGTGAGTTAAGTAAATTTTCTTTGACATTTGTCACCTTCAGATTCCTGCAGCTTTTGGAGTCATGAAGCAGAGAACTGAAATTAGTATCAAGGAGCATACTTGCATGTTGCACAGCTGGAGGTGTTGAGCTGTCTTTCTCTGGTGGGAAAAGAAAGAAAAGCAATATTCTCCCAACTCTTGCATAAATACTACTGAATCCAAGAGACTTCAGTACCTCTTATTGTGGCTTTATTTAAGTGCAGTACATTTGTGAATCTGAGTCTTGTTTTGGTAGACACAGGTGTAGTAAGTTTGGTTCCCTTCTTACTAAGGAAAAAGAACCAAAATTGTTCTGTCTTGAGCCTTGCTAATACGTTATAGTATTGTGGAAAAACTTGTTTTGCTGTGCTTTTTTTTTTTTTCCTTTCTCCTCTTTATGCCTGTGGCTTAGTACTTAGGCTATGTAAGCTGACATGATTGGTTTCTGCTTAAGTATGTATTTTATATTATTCTTCACAAAGGATTGGTTCCTTTGGGTTCACTGAGGAAGTGTCCATTTATATCTGAGATGTAGGAGAGGGGCTGACTGGAAGGGCTGGTTGCTAGAAGCAGAGGTGGTCAGGGACTACTATGTGTGGCATTAGGATTTTTGTTTGTTTTTGTAAATTGTGTATCAGTATTGTTGTGTTTTTTCATTTGTGTGAAAAAACCCCCAAACCCTACCAAAACCCACAAATCACCTAACCCTTTACTGTTAATTATTAAAACCTGGTTTCTGAACGTGCCTGTCTCCTCTTATTTGGAATCTGATTCCTGATAAACTGTGAAGCCTTTTCTTTCACAGAGATGTTAATAAGTAGCTGGATAGTAGTAAAAAAAAATTGATCTGCTAGAAAACTTAAGAATTTGGGATTTTTAAAAAAACTTTTATTTTTGAAAATTTTATTGGAGCTTTTAGACCTGCCCACTTACTGATAGCATGAATTTCCTTTGATTAGGAAGTGAGGCAAATACCACTTGATTTTAAAAGTTAATTTGTTTGACTCTATTGAGATGATTTGGCTATGCAGGCACATCTGGGCTAGCATAATTTGCAATTCATGTTTCTCTTTTGTTTGCAAAGTCTGTGTGTTTCTGATTTAGACAAATTTCTTATGACTTTCTTGCAGTAGTTACTGGTTCTTTGATGGCTTCTGCTGTATATTTTCTTATTCAAGAAGAAATGAACAAAGATTACATACCTAAAGGTGAAGTTGCCTCATAGTCAGTAGCAAAAACTTCTAGAGGTGATGTAATTGTTAGGACATTGTCTGGGATTAAAAAGACCCAACTTCTCAAGTGACTGAGTTTTGGCAGATTCATTCAGGGGTGAAGGTATGTGAATTTCACACCCTCCTTTGAGTTTAAAGTGCTTAAAGATAGTTTTAGATGTTAATATTCTTCCTCTATACGTTAAGATATCTGAATATATCTGAGCTACTTCTTGTGGCTTTATGAACTCATAATGTTAATTGATTATCTTTGATCATCTTTAATCAGAATATTCGTGCCTGGGATCCAATCTCAAGTAAGACTTCTAGTTCCTTATTGAAGCTTTATTATTTCTGAGCAGAAAAATTTTTCTACCTTGTTGTTTTCATGGTCAATGACTACCTCCTTTTTGAAGAGGACATAAAATGAAGGCAAAGTGCTTGCAATGTAACTAAAGCCTTTGGCCTCTGATTTTTTTCAATGACCCACAAACTCTTCTCACCTTTTCAATAAAGTTAATTGTCCACATTGTCAGTTTACTATGTTTAAGTATTAAGAAGTGATTGAAAGTCTATAATTTTTTTTAAGGCACTCCACACCACCATTCACACACCTCCACCCCTCAGTTACTGAATATTGATTTTTAGTTACTCTTGCTGTCTAACGTAGTGCTGTCTCAATGTCCTCCAAGATTTTAGGAACCAGATTACTATTGGAAGTGGATAATGAGCATGAATGGTGAAGGGGAGTGGGGTGGAAATACAGATTCTACTGTATGTTCTGAGACCCCTCAGGAAGATAGATCTATGTGTGTGTACTCTTCAGTTGTTCTTCTTGCTCCTTAGGCTTTCCTGACTCTGTGAGGCAAAGTAAGAAGAAAATTGCTTTTAGGAAATGTAATAGTTTTTACCACTGTAGGGAACAGCGTCAGCATGAGTAGCAGGATAAGAGGAAAGAGACAGAAGCATGTTACATAGTGCCATGAGGTTATCCCTCTCTCCGTATTATTTCTACAGTTATTGTAAGCAAGGTCTAGATGCTGAATAGATCAGTTGATTTGTTTGGTGTTGTAATCAGATAAACTGATCCAGTGAAATCTTCCTCTGAAGAAATATGACTATACCATCTACTGAGGAATTTATGTCATATCATTTGAGAGGAAGGACTTGGACCTGTGACAGGTGACAAAGCTCTGGAAGAGGGAGGTCAGGTTTTATGAAGGTAATAGGCAGCGTAGGCCCACATTTTTACCTTTTAAGTAGTTCACTGAAAAAGGGACTGGAAGAGTACCAAAAACATTCACAAGTTTCCTGTGTCATTGAAAGACATATGGTCACTTGTAGGAGATGAGTAACTCTCTATGGTAATCTTTGCACAGTTAATGTTCTTCTGTGTAGAGGTTGAGCAGTGAAGCCTGCCTTGATTAATATTAAATTATTTGGTAAATGGTCTTCTCAAGGCTATGTGTTACCTAGAACTGAGTAGATAGCTAGTTTTCAGTGACAAAACTCTTGATTAGTTAAAATTGTCTGCTGACTGGTTATTATCTCAGTGGATGAGTGAGGGTCTACAAGGAATTGCTCAATGATTTTAGGGACTGTAGTGACTGGCATAATGATGAGGCAGGTGCTGATTTCTGGCAAGCATTTTTAGTAGCATGCCTGTAATAGTACTAATTTATACATTGACTGCCAACTATTAACAGTTGTTAAAATCTTTTATTGGTTCATCCTGTTGTTGCTGTCTGCTGCCACTCACTGTTTCCTTTTCCTGCATTCAGTTAGTTTTGGACTAGACACGAAGAAGTTTTGTTCCTGGAATTTTTGGGTTTATTTTCGCTAGTGTAAGACTTTTCAGCAACAGTTGGCGGTAGAGAAGAGAAACTGGTGCCTGGCTTTGAGTGACAGTCAAAAACCTGTTGAATCCAACTTGCTTGTTTGTGTAATGTAGGCAGTTGAGTGGCTGTCAAAATGGGTGACAACTGTGTCTTCATGCTAGTTCTGATACTCATCTGACTACCATCAACTGCTCAATTCAGTTTGCTGAACCAGCAGAAAGCCTCCTAAGTCCAAAAAAAAAAAAAACAAATCTGTGTAGAGAAGGGAAGGAGCAATGAGAGTGGGGTCACTTCATCTCCAACTAGGTTGCCATGCAGTTGGATCTATACTCTTGTGAATTCTAATTCCAAAATACTACTTTCCATTTCATTGTATGAATATTGATTTTTCACCTATTAACTACAATAGTTGTTACATATTTTGCTCCATGTTCCACTTTCTCATTTATTGTTAATAGCTGGTGTTATAAACAGGTGTATTATTACAGTAATTTTGTGGATTTTTACATGAAAATAATCTCTGGTAAATCCAGGATATGAACCAAAATGTGTGTGTGAGAAATCTTATGGTGTGTTATGAAAATGGAATAAAAATTCCATTAGATTTAATTACATTTCTTTATTGAGTAATTTTGTGAGGTTTTAACAGCTCTTAAGCATAGGTAACAACCATCACAGCATGCAGTAATCCAGGTGGAACGCTTAGGCTCTAGCAATTAGCTTGGGAAATTATACTATCTTTAAGACAAATACCCACATTTACCCACCCCCTCAACAAAACCCAAAATAAAACCAAACAACACCCCACTTTAACTACCAACATGGTAGAGAATTGTAATCCTTAATATGAAATCAAAGCCTTAGGACCTCACATTATCCACAACAGAAATCTTTAAATTACTATGTGGGAAGTTTAAAAGTAAAAACAGCTAGTTGAAAGACAAAATTCACCTTTTTAAGTGAGGAAAACTTTGATTTGTGTACTTTGCCCAATTTGGGTACAGTTATGCTTTTCCCCACCCCATAAATTCCCTTTCAGAATGGAGCTAGGAGTGGGTTTAGACCATACAAATTTTTTTAGACTTTTTTTTTTTATTTTCCCCAATAGGCTGACATTGGGTTTATGGAGAAAATTCACTGCTGTTTTTGTTAAATTATGGAATGGAATGGTGATAGTACAGTTAAGGTACATTAAATCTTTGAGCAAGGCTATACAAAACTTAAACAGTGTGCCTTTAAATGTCGGGAATTGAGGACTAACCATTTGTATTCTCCCCAGGATTTATTTGATAAACAATATTTAGAAGTTTACATTTACAGACATACTTCTAAGAATATTAGTTGAGTGCATATATTCTTTAAAAGATTGCATTCTAATTAGGGATACATGATCATGGGTACTACTCAAAGCAGTAAGCCCTTTGTCTTTTTAGGCACCTGAGGTGTGTAGGTTGTATCTTGGGCTGGAGTTTCACACACACACACACACACACACACACAAACACACACATTTTAAATGGCACATCTGCCTGGAAAGAAAATACCTCTGAGTCCGTAGCTCATGATCTCTGTCCTGAAGATTTACTGGTGCAAGCACTTTTGAAGATGCATGGTAAAGTGGATTAAGGAGGCTAATTCATGTAGGAGACAATTTTACTCAAAGTGATTTCTTTATTCTGTTATGGTCTGTCTCTAGATGTGGTCACAAGTTACCTGGCTACAGTTTTGCAGCCTGAGAGAGCATGTAGGTTGAACAGTCAGTAAGAGTGATGCTCTTATATCCATATTAGAAGCATGTTAAGATACGATCTGTCAGTCTCTGTCATACAGCATTTTGCCCCGTTGCTGAGTGAAAATGAAAGAAAAGTGATAAAATACAAAATGATTTTCCTGTATTTTGTCTTCTGTGATTATTTTAGAAAACCTTGACTGTACAACCAGACATAGATTTTTATGAGCATATTTGAGAGCTAAAATGAAATACCAATCCAGTGAAATTATGGTATGTTAAATCTCTGCGTATGCTCTGTGTTTAATCCTACTGGAAGAGGAGTAATAAGGTCACTCTTCTCAGTGACAGCTTGCCCATATGGGCTTAGCACGCTTTTACTTTTGAATGAACTTCTTTGCCTTAGTTTATTAGTCTGAGTTTCTCTAAGCTCTTGTCTGTGCAGCAAAGTTAATATTTTAAAAGCAATATACCTTTAAAATTTAATTTTAAAACTACTTTGATATTGCAAGTCTTAAAGACCTGGGCACTACAGCCCGAGAGATTGGGGTTTTGTTTGGTTTGGACTCTTTGGGGGTTTTTTCCAGTTTGTTTTACAATGCGTTTGGAAGTTGCTGAACTAGCTTGAGTTGTGAATCATTATTGCAAATCACTTTTAAATGAGTTTTATGTAGTTATGGCAAAACAGGAAATTTTTGAGCTTTGGAATTGTATTCTACAATTGTATTCTACAAATATCTGTTCAGTGTTTAAAATGCTGAAATATGACCTTTTTTTCCCCAAACAATACTGCTTTTGATTTTTGTTGTGCAAGAAATGTGTTGTAATTAATCTGTTAAGAGAAGTTAGAGATTTTCTCTTGGTCAGGGTTGAGAAAGCAATACTGAGGAAGAAGTGGGAAATCTTTCAAATCCTCATTGAAAGTTGGGGATATAATCTGTTTAAATCATTCTGAAAGTCATAGCGATCAATTATCTGCCTCTTTAGGCATCTTAATACATCTGTTTATGCCTAAATCAGATCATTAAGTATAGCTGATAAAAGCAAATGATTACTCAATGAAATTGAAAGCCATTTGTATTTAAATGTTTATTTTGCATAATAAAAAGTTTATTTATTATAACTTTAAGATATTTTCCTTTGAGTCGCGAATTCTTTCCAAATACACCATAATATGCATAATGGGAAAGGGAAAAATTCCCTAAAGAATGGAATATACCAGTTATAAGCTAAATGGTGAAATTTAATGTTAATAATGGCTGACACTACCCTGCTAATTAAGCAGATATCTCCTTTGATAGTTGCAAATCAAGGTAAATAATAGCAGTGTAGAAGTGCTTGTTTCTAAAGAAAACTACAAAAATCAAAATAAGTTTCTAACTTGTACTTATAAGGCTTCTTAGATAACTAACCTTTCTAAAGTTTCCCAATATAAATCAAGATTAAATTAAGGGGTGTTAATGCATTCGACTTAATCAGGCTTGGTGTATTTGAATATTATAGGGTACTTTACCTTAAAATGCTTCACTGTTCCCCTGTTTTTATACCAAATTATTTGGCATGTTAAGACTTTTGATAAGGTTTTGTTATTTGTGTTTTTTTTCTTAAGAAGTATATCCACTTTTCCAAGATACTGCATTCATGGTTTTCTGTTTGCTTCTAGAAACCTGCTGTTTGTTTTATTCCCTCATAATTAAATGGAGTTTATTCAAATGCTGGCAGTGTTTCTTCCGATCCTACCTGAAAGATTACATATTTGTTACAGCTGCTCTGTTCTCCTTCAGTTCTACTCTGTGGATGTCATCAAAGAGTCTGGATTTGATTGACCTCTGGTGAACTACATAAGTCAGTCAGTCTGACCTGCTGGAATTGGTGATCTGCAGGGTACTGTGAGGATAAAGGAGTACAAAAAAGTAGTCCTAATCCAATACTCGTTGCTGAGTAGTGAAATATTTGAAGAGTTGCCCAAGAAAATCTTCTTAATTGGTGTTTCCACAATGTGCCTGCCCTAGAAAGAGTCATAAGATGTCAAAGACTGGGTTTTTTCAAGATAACCAAGATCTGAGGAATGATGTGGTGATAACTGCAAAAGATCATGTGTGAATGTGTTTTCTTTTCCTGAACTCAAAATGGTGGGGATGTGTTTTACTGCTTATCTGATTCTCCTGTCATCTCCCAGTGTTTTCTTGTCAATCACTAGGATTTCTGCATTGAATGTGCCCACCAGGCTGTCACTTTTCTTTTGTAGGCCCTGATGTATCTGGAGTAGGAGCTTAAGACACAAGCAGAAAGAGAGGACAGGCCAGGCTCTGCAGATAGTCCTGTTGGGTAGACCTGTGGTTTTTTTTCCCTGAAAACTCAGAACTGTTGAAATAATAACACCTCACACTTTTTTGCTGATAGTTGCTTGAAATTGGCTGCGTAATGTTGCAATCAAGCAATCTATAAAATGTGTGATGCTATACTTCTGGTAATTAGATGGTACTAGGGATAGTGATAGGTGGTTTGACAACTTCTGTGCATACTACAACTGGTGTGGTAAGATCAGGAGGGAATTCTTTCTTTTGCTTCTTATTTTGTATTGTTTGATACTACTGTTACTTGATAATAAGTTGTCCTGGTTTAGCCCCAGCCAGCAGCTGAGTACCACATAGTCACTCACTTGCTCCCCCCACAGAGGGAATGATGGAGGGGAAGGAAAATAAATAGAAAGACAAAGGCAGACCTCATGGGTTGGGATAACGACAGTTTACTGCAACAGCAAAGGAAGGGAGAAGTAATAATTACAGGACTTCATAGCCACAGTGCAGTTTCTCACTGCAACTGTGCAGTTCAGAGGTGTCCTGAAGCTGCACCATCCCAAGCTGTGCATTCTGGAGCCATGTGCTCTGTCCCCCACCAGCCCCCGTTTATGCTGAGCATGATGTCATGGCATGGAATACCCCCTTTGGTCAGTTAGGGTTACCTGTCCCGGCTGTGTGCTCTCAGGGCAGCATGAGAAGCTGAGAAGTCCTTGACTGCTTGGCAACAACTAAAACGTGTGTTACCAGCACTGCTCTTACCTTAAATCCCACACACAGCACTGTACCAGCTGCTAGAAAGAAAATAACTATTCTAGCCGAACCCAGGACATTATCCAACCCTTATTCTATACTATTTACATTATGCTCAGATGTAAAAGTTCCCTTAAACACTGCAATTTCAACAAGCATCTTTAACACATACGTATCCTGATCTCTAAAAATACCACTGTAGATTTTGCTCTACCCAACTTATCAGCTGTCTCAATAATTGTGTGATGCAGTCTCCAGTAAACCACAACTGCTTTGATCTCTAGAGCCATCCTTTCATTTGCATAGCTGGGAGTGCTTTCACTTGTATGCAGAAATAGCTTTCACTCTATTCTGAGAAAGGAAGGGTAAAAAATTACCTTCTCTTCCCCTTCCCCCCATTTTGTTAAGTTGTTTTGCTACAGTTTTGCTACGGTTTTTGAAGCTTTGTGGTTCAACAGGAGAGGGAAAGGTTGATACTGTGTTTTTAACCACATGGTCTAAGTATCTATTTATATGTCTTGTGCAGAGTTAATGTAAAAAAAATGGACTAATGCTGCATTGGACAGTCTCAACTGTAGTGTAGATTTGGCATTAGGCAGAGATACTTAACAACATACCTGTTTTATATCCAGTTATTCTTTCATCTTGTACTCATTCTGCTGCTGTGGGAGATTGACAGATGGTTGAGTTGGGAGTGTCTGTTTTCCAGTTCATGTCTGTACACGGGGAGCATTGCTGGTGCTTAGTTGCATCAGTATTGGAAGCAAGAGAGCCTTACGGTCGGGTTACTTCATAAACAGCATCCCATCTTAGAGTTACCTGTTTGACTGTGTGCTGTCTTTCATAGTTGATCAGAATGCAGAAGACTGTCAAAGGAGAAAAAAAGCAGCTTTTAAATTTAAAGCTTCTCAGTCAGTGTTTAATTACGTATGGTCTTGCACTTTTGAAGAGGAATCTGTTCCAGAGGTATTTTGTACATCTTGAATATTTTTATTTTTCAAAACCAGTTATGATTCAGTATTTACTCGAGACTTCCATGCAAGGCACCTGTTAAAGTTTTCATTGAAAAAACCCTCTATTTTTAAGTCAAGTAGCACAAGGTGAAGTTTGTTTGCAAACAGTTCCGTTTTTTTCTTACTCACAGTTCAGGACTGAGAATACACAAAGCAAGCATGTCTCATCACATGCTGTTATTTTTTGGCACTTTACCTCAGATAAGAACTTAAGCTCTCCCATCGCTGCCTTCTCCCCAAGTAAATTCTTGACTATGTCTGAACCATTTTCACTATCACCTCAGTTCTTGAAGGTCAACAGTACAAAAAATTCGAGATATGAAAATACCACGTGAAGTTTCTAGCTTTATGCTGTTACAATGTAATACTTATGGCTTCTCATCAGTTTCAAAATTCAGTCAGTATGCTAATCTGTGCTTTATTGGACAATAGTGAAAAGTGAAGATTGATGTATTAAAATAAAAATTGTCAATTGATATGACCTGCTATAGTCTTATATTAGTTTGACTGTGAAGAAGATAAAGGAGTTATGTTCTATTCTAAATGCATATATTAACATGGAGGGAGGTAGGAGTATCTATAAAATGCTCTAGCTTTTTAACATGGTGTTAATTGCTACTGTTAAGTTAAAAATTAAATTTCAGAAATAGAAAATTCAGAATACTTGGAATCTGTGTGAAGTGATTCAAGGTGCACAAAAGTTTTAGCATTGCTCCATTAGTGCTGCAGAACGCACTGTGCTTGTTTTGAGATCATCATATGGGTAATTAGTGCTTGTCTGGTTTATTCTCAGCGCTTAAACCAAGAAATAACATAAAATCCTTTTCTGGCTGCTTTGCTCAGTAAGTTGGTTAGCCAGGTATATAGGCTGTGTTACTAAGAACTGCCTTTTCTAATGACCATTTCCATTCTGAAGTTAATTTAGATAGTTCTAACATCAAACGTGTATTCTTTTCTTGGAACCATAATGTGAGAGATTCTGTTGTTCACGTCTTGCAGCCCTGTATTCCACAGAATATTTTCATCTGAAACTTCAGATGTTCTTACATATTCCAAGAAAAAATTGGTGGGCCTGTGGAAATGTCTTGCCAATAATTCTTTTTTCTTCAGTAAAATGAGAGAATCAGTGAAGAGTATTTTTTTGTTTCCCCAACCCCCCCATGTTATCTCTCTGGAAATTGGATTCTCTGGCATCTGAGCAGCTTTGAATGTCTTGTGAATTTGGGAGAAAAAATAGTCTCCTTATATTGCATATTTTTATGAACCTTATGTTGACTTCATCCCAGCTTCACATAAAAACAGTTTCCAGTCTGCAAGTTCTCTGAAGGCAAAGAACATGGCAGACATAAGAGTGTAACTGGGGAGAAACCATTTTTTAGGATGACAGATTGAAAACTACAAAGACCAAAACTTAACTGGAGTAAATAATGGGCTAACATAATACTTCAGTGTATTAAGGTTGCATTAGGGTGAGTTAGTTGAAGCAATGTTAATAGTACACACATTCTTTTTGCAAATAGGCCTATTGTTTGTGCATTGAATCTTGGTTGATACATAAATTGATCTCATAACCAACTACAGGAGATTTGAACTCCCACTTTAGACTTAGTGGAAATTCTAGAGGGTGACTTAAAACCCAAATATCTGCAGGTCTTGCATCATACAATTAATGACTTCAGAGAAAGCCTTTTGTAATGTAAGATTTAGTAATTTGGGGTGATCTGGCACAGAGATAACAGAAAACAGTCTAACACTCATGTTTTGGGGAGCTTGACTTTTTGCCACATGGAGAGAAAGGATTTATGTTTATGCAGATAATGGGATTGAAATCCCCACATGGGGTTATATTCAGGGGGCAGCTGCTGCTTTTACTTATCACAAGCAAGAATAATTGGTGCTTTGGAACTGTACTTGCCTCACAGCTTGCCCCCTAGATTGGGGAAGAGAGAAATGCCTGCCCTAATGTCTGCTTAATTGCCTTCCTATCGAAAGACATAGGTGCCTGAAAGGCTTGAAGGTAACCTTTAAATTACCTAAATAATCACAAGTAACTACTTCGGTAACCAAGTAGAGGACTAAATGATAAATAAATTTATGTATATGCTCAGTTAAGCCTTCCTTTGATACTGTTATAACAATACAGTTACCTACATAAATTAGAATCTATAAACCTGTGATTTTTATGTAGGTTTTCAAGCAGCAGCTTGAGAAATAATAGAATAAAATATTACATGAATAATTCAATTCGAATTGCTGGTAAATCTATTAATATATTTCAGTGTTCATATTACTCAGATATTTTTTGGCTTAGATGTATCCTGATTGCAGGTTTTTTCTGACTTCCACGCAGAAAGCTGTGGATGCTGAGTCTTTGTTTCAGAGTTAAATCTGAGGCGGTAGGGAGTTTATATTTTGTTTTCTGACTAACGTTTTCATTTGTTCCATAACCAACCAAAGAAAAATACTTGAAATATAAGGTTGTTCGGATAACATGTAGAAGAAAAGGATGAGTCCTGTTTCACAGTCATCCCTTCCCCCTACCCCCCTAGCATCTGCGACCAGCTGTGATTATGGAGAGGGAGGATGCCAGCCCAGATGGACCTTTTCCTTCCAGTCATTATGGTAGTTTTTACCTTACCCCCCTCTCATGCTGCTGGACTCTGAATCAAGATGGAATTAATTTCTATTTACATGAAGATAATTCACTTCTTCGTAGCTCCATTGTGAGCTAAGAGTCCAATTGCATAGATCATTTTGCAAGATAAGAACTTAATTTTCAAGTTGTTAACAGTTTGAATAATGGTTTAATTAAATACTAACATCATTATTGGGATGGAGGGAATAATTTAATTTCAAACCGTAGAACAAGAGCATTTATAGTTTCCTGTGTTTCAGATTCATCACATTGCCTGTAGTGTGTCGGTCGGTCTTTTACTTACATCTCAGTTCTCATTATTTTGACAGTCTTTTTTTTAATAGCAAGAATTAAGTAACACATTAACATATTTATTTTAAAATACTGAATTACAAAACCAGGAAATAAAACCTGTTGAGATGTTCTGGATCTCGATTTTTATATTAGCAAACGTTTAAGTAGCAGATAGCTGAGAGACTTGAAGATCTTGCCTGAGAAGTAACTAGTGGTCACTTGCAGATGGCTAGAGCGCTGGAGATCCGCAGAAGTGACTGGTGTGTCGCTTCTTGGATGCTTCTCTTGATATCTTTATAGGAACTCACTTTTTTCCCTGTTGTAGCTTTATTCTTTGAGTGTGTGTGATGTGTCTAGTTAGACGCTACAGATGGTTAGTTATCTTGGAACTCTTACCTTCTACCTTTTAGATAAAATATGTGAATATTGAGCTCTTAATAGAGAGCTTTAAAAATACCACAGTGGTATTAGTGTTCGACAGAAGCAACACTGTTAATTTTCCCATTTTGTCGCTTTCACTTTCTTATCACAAGTGACTGTGGAGTAAAATGAGATATATGACTTCAATTTTGTTTTGCCACATTAAGAAAAAACCCCCATCTTGTCAGATGGGACAGCAGTGCTCCAGTAGTCAAACGCTGTGGGGTGGTTATGTTACACCCCAGCAGCTGCCCAGCATCCTTGGCCCAAGAGAAGGGAAGGAGCCCTTGACCCGGCTGCCACCTACCACTACAGGGTTTGGTCTAAGCAGCTGCACCAACACCATTTAGATGTGATATAGGCTGGCTGTTTTGTACTAGAACTTGACTGCATCTCAGGAATGTGGCCTGTCTGGTTTTATATTGGCTTGGGCATTAAAAGGGCCTACTGTAATTCCTGTCTGCCTGTCGATTAAAGTTGTGGTCTTCTGGTTTGTGGCTTTGATGTGCCAAAGGAAATTGTTGAGGTTGGTGGAGAGCTATAAACTCTTTTTGGTTCTCCCACATCTTACTTGCCGATCAGTATGGCTTTTGTTTGTCATCTGCGATTAGAGACTAAAGTAAATTTGCTATGTGAAGCCATAGATGGCATTAGCATTACTGACAGCGTTGGGCTTTTTTTGGTGTTTGTTACGTGGTGGGGTACCTAAATGCTATATTGCTCCTTTCTGCTTTTCTTGCAGATGTAAAGTGGAGTGTATTTCTGCAGTTGGAGGTGTGACAGTGTTCTGTTGTCTTGTTATTTTCTGGTTCAATGGAATACATATTCTGGTTTGTGTTTTAGAGGCGGTGAATAAATGAATTACCTGGGTGTAACAGGGACATACTGTAATAAATTTAGGTTCTAGTTGCTGCATCTTAGCAGCAATTTGTTGTATTTTGTGCAGAAAAAAAAAGATGTGTATGGTACAAATACAAATATAATGTATGGTACAAATATGAATTTAAAAAGTAGCCCTGGGAGTAAATTTTTGTAGGCCTATTTTGTACATGAACACAGTACTCATCAGATGTTGTGCTGCACTCCCTACGTACTCTTTGTATTCTTGTAAAATAAACCAAGTTTGTTTATTTGATTTCTTTTGAAAAACATACATTCTTTACCGTATTTTTTTTCCAAATGTATTGAATGATAAGTTACTTCAAGATTTTATTGCTGTACTAGGTGAAACATGCACGGAGGGAGCACTGGGGAGGAAAGCTATAAATCTAGCTGGACTCGGTTAGCAATTACTTTAGCAGATAAAACAAAATATGCAAATATCTCTGGAGCACTTTAAAGCTGATCTTTCAGACACTGACTGTCTGTATCCCTAGCCAAAAAAGGCCATATGATAATTAGATTTTGAAGGACCATGTGCTGTTGCTACAGAGCTAAATATTAAAATGCAAGAAAGCAGACTACCACATGGCACAATTGATTTTTATGGCAATTCATGTTAAAATGCTCTCTTTTTATATTGCCTTTTAGGTTACCTAGGGTGAAACAAAATTACAGGCTTGGAGACTCTGGAAAAGCTCAGAATCAGCATTTGAGGTAAAAATGAACATACTGAAGTAATCTTGGGGAGTGTCCTTGTTAACTTTATGGAACTGATTGGAGTAGAATTTTCATCAATTTGCATTTAACTTTTCAGTATTGATTTTTTAAAAAATTACTTCAGAATCTTTTTATTAGGTCTGGGAAAACTCATGCATTAGTGTTAATTTTTTATTTTATATCTTTGAGAACAATGTGGATGTGCTTAGATAGGATATTTTAGCCATTCTACAAAACCATAACAAGTATTTCTAGGAAATTCTTTCTCGTGGATTACTACCTCTCCTAATTTTGTTTGTGTAGTTAAATGTGTTTTTATGCATCACCATCTTTGTTGCACAGTATTTTACTTCTATGAAAAAATGTGTTAATGTCCTTAGGAAGAAATGGTTGTTGCTTTTTCATGAGTTATTGTTTGTGGCTTAAGATTAAATACCTTGAAGTTTGAATTCTGATTTATTTTAACATTTAACTCAAGTGAAATGAAAACACGTGTGCATGGGAAAAGCAGTACAATTATACAGAACTGAGTAAAATTATGTAAAACTTAAGTACTGCTACTACATTTCTCAGATGAACCAGTTAGTAACATTATAGTAACCTGTTAAGTAGGATTAGGGAAGTACACTTTACTTGCACAATCAAACTACCAAAAATTAGCTTTTAAATCACTCATCTAATTATTGTTTCCAATACTAATCTAATTCATGTTCAGGATGGACTTAAATAGTTCATTTTCTATCAGCAGATTATAGCGTAGGGTTGACAAGTTTAAGCTTTTATAAGCAATAGAATTGCTAGTTAACTCTGCCATTGTAGTTCCATTTTCCAAACCATTTTTATAGTTAATAGGTTTTATTGTTGTTGTTGTTTTAAGAACCGAAGCTTGCAAATTATGTGATTAATCTACAAGCTGATATCATGATGTCAAAATGCAGTTTGGGAAGCATAAACACAGAGACTGCGGAAATTGAAACGGTAAGACTATGCTTTGTAGTATGGGAGAAGCAGGATTTTATGTATCACTTTGCTGTATTCTCCTGCTTTTGTATTTAAAGCTTCTTCATAACCACAAAGTAAAGCAACTTCCGCGTGTGAATTTCTGTGAATTTCTTTGGAAAGAATAATGAAAGATTCGTTATTTATCTGTTTGTGGTTAAATGCAGCAATGGCATGGAACATGTGCTTTGTTATATCTTAAGTTGGGTATGAGTATTATATATTCTTTTAACAGAGTGCAGGTGTAAATATTTCTTGGGAATTTTATATTCAGATGTTGTGTTGGTGAAATACAATCAGGTCTAAGAAAAAAAAAAAGCATGAAGAAGGGACATACGGAGGGTTGGAATTAAAGAACTGAATTTGTGTCTTGGTCCAGATAGAAGGTTCAAAGTGAATGGTGAGAAAAGTAAATGGCAGGGACATTGTTACAGCCTTAGTTTGAATAGTCTGCTTCATTTTGAATTATCAGTTCGGGAAAAGACACTATACAGTTGAAGCTACATAGAAAAAATGACGTGTAGTTTGATAACATAGTGAAGACAGAAATGCATCTGGTTTCACTGGTCCTCGCCTTGCCTGGAGTCTGAGGTGCCATACACTTTGTGTTTTAGCCGTTGTCCTCTGTGCTAAGGGGGCAAAAGAAGAGGCATCTGCATAGTACCAGTTCTGCACCACTGATTAAGCAGCTGCCTAGTTAGAGCTGTAGCACAGGGCCTTATACACGTAGTTTTAAATAATGAACTGTTTTGTTCCAGAATGTTTAGCAAATGCAGACAAGGGAAACATCCCCTTCCTGAGCTTATATTCTGAATTCCTCATGTACTGCTATTGCTACAGATGTGCCAGAAAACTGGTGATTGTTTTCATGTTTTATTTCTGTACTGGTAAATGCCTTACAGCCCACGTATGTTACGCTGATACGTAGTGGTATAATCTTTAGAGACTTCAGGGGTGTTAGAGACTGTTGCAATGTCAGCAGCATGATTTTGTTGGCATGAGCTGAGTCTTGCTGGTTCTGTTGATGGAGCTATAGTAATTGCAACAGAAAGTGTTTATTAGGCTTTTGCCTCAAATCCAGGTTTGGTCATACTGGAGATAGAACACTAGGTGAAGGACTTAGGGATTGTGTGTTTTTTTGGAGTCTGCTGAGTGTCATGTTGTACTCCATTTCTCTCCTATATACAGACGTTTAGGTGGAGTCTGCCAGGAATTGTGGCTGCTAACTGTACATGTGTTGCTTGTAGAAATCCTGCAGAAGCAGCTCATTCAAATGTGGAGCGCAGTGTAATCTTCATTTAAAAAGATCTTTAATGAAACATTTCTCAACACCAGAGAGAATCCTTTGCTGCTTGGTGTGCTGTTAGACACCAGCATTTTGCTTGTGCTGTTAGATTTGTTCAGTATCAGAGAACTAGAAAAAATTCCCAGTGAATGTGGATGATTGCACTGGGAAAGCCAGAGAAGCTGTTTCTTATAGGAAGGTACCTTACATTCATGCATTCTGTTCACCCTTCTTGAACGGGAACAGATCTGAAACATGATTTTCTTTCTTATTTTCCTTTAAGACTATTGTAAGAATAAATATAAAACTGCCATTAGGCAATGCATGTGGTATGAAGGTCTTTGAAGGATAATGGGTAAGGGGTGTCTCAGGCAGCTGTGTTTTATGTTAAAGATTGCATAATATAGAAGAGATTTCTGATTCATTATTGAATGATATTATTTGACACTATTGCCTTACTTTAGACCTGGGCCAAATGATGTCGTTCAGAAACTTTGAATTTTGAGTTGGGAGCAGAAATCTCAATACCTAATTTTCAAAGTATCCTAGATACTGGCTGGTAGATAAAGGGGAAAGAATTATTTTCCCATGAAAATGAAACTTTTTCACTTGTTTTCTAATATCTTTGAGTTTCAGGGTGGGTTTTTTTCCCAAATATAAACCGGGTATGTTTATGTTGGGCTTTAAGTTCCCAAAGAGGACTGAAGTTACAGGAATGATACTCACAAAATACACTTCTGTAATGCTTTTTGACAATCACAGGAAGAGTTAAATACTTTAAATTTTATACCTTTAAATACAGGTTTAGAAAAGAGGTGATCTAAGAATCTTGTATGTTAATCTCTTGGACAAAACCCATTCTTGCTAATGAATGCTTATAGTGTAAGTAGAAGTCACTTTGCTGCAGACCTCTGCAGTACCTGATATGGAACAGCCTCAGTGAATATTCTAAATCTTGAAAATTAATCTAAATATTAATTTACTGGTCTGTTTTATATTTTTGTTATTTTTACAGCTTGCTTTTTATTTGTTCCTCCAAATAAGAACTTTCTGTTTTGGATCTTTTAGTAAGTTAATGATTCATGTAACATTTGTACATAAAACTTACTATGCATAAAAAAGAATGCTATATTCAGACACTTTGGTGTTTCATGTAAGAAAATCTTCAAGCAGCCAGATTCTATTCATATTTTTTGTATAGACTGTGGTTTATTTACTTTAGAGCAAGTGACTTTTTTTTTTCCACCCCTTGAGACTTTTACTTTCTGGCTGATGCTGACAGTGTTTTTAGAGAATAAATTAGATATTCCTGGACAAAGATGAAAACCTACAGCATTAGAAGTAATTTTTATATCATGAGGATCATGTTGTGTCTCAATTTACAAATCAACATTAGTGAAGAGAGCAGGTGAAGTTTATTGCATATAGCAGCAATAAGTTTTTGTTAGTAGGAGATAGTTTAGCTTTGCAGTATCTTGTTATGACTATACGTACTACACATGCAAACAGGGGTGAAAACTTGAAGTCACCAGGGCTTTAGTCTCTTTTCTGTTTGCTTCAGAGTGTCATTCCATCAATGTTTTAAACAGTCCTTGGAGCAGAACTAGATCCAGGATTTCTTATTCCAGGTGAGTGCCCTACTTGGTTTGCCTTGTATTCCTTAGTGCAGTAAACCTTGACATTTTTGTGTGCATCCAGAGACTGCTTCAACTTGGGTGTAGTTCTGTGACTGAAGAACCTACACCACAGTTCCAGAATTGTTGTAGACTGGAAGAAACTGCTATTAAACATTGCTGGCTGTTCATTCCCAACCTTGTGCTGTTCCAAAATAACCGGTCTATATGGTAGAACAAGAGGTTTGTTTCAGCTCTGCAATTCACTGGTCACATAAATGTGCATTACAGTAAGAACAAGTTATGTTTTCTGTTCTTGAAACTAGGAAGATTGATAGCCGTAAAACTGTGCCTTTCAGTATGATTTTAGTAGAACAAATAAGCTTGAGCACTGTGCTGCTTTATCCATCTTCTGTAACCTAGTTTAAAGCCACCAGAAGGACTTGTTTCCTATTTTTCACCCTCCAGATTGGGCTTCAGCAATTTCTTACAGTTTCTTTTTCTATGAATTTTGAAAATGTGGATGAAGATGGAACATCTTAGCAGCTATCTTTATCACTCATGCTGGCTGATAAGGTTTTTCTGCTTCCCTGTTAGCTAGTTTCAGCTAGCTAGGCTCAGCTGAGTTCTGTCCACAAATTCTGAACATGTGTTCTTACATCTCAAATGTTTTCAATTTAAAATGTCTTCAAGTAGGTGCGTGTTTTCCCTTTTGCATTTCTAGATGGTCCTATACTGCTTTTCTTTTAATGAAGAATTTGATATTTTCCCTTGCTATTGAAATAGAGATTTAGAATGGTACAGTTACTTCATTATTCTGGCTTCATCCTGTAATAATGTTGACAGTGGTCTTGTCAGATTTTATATACTTCCAATACATGTGAAGGCAAAGACTAGGAAGCTAGCAGAACAGAAATAGCACTGATGGTTTAGGGAAGGGAACTTCTTCCCTTTACCTGATTTAGCATACAAAGAGAGGGAATTGAAGCTTTTTCAATGGTGTTCTGCTTCATGTGAGCATAACTTCATTGTTTTGCTAGTTAATCATGCAATTTATCATAGCTTTTTTTTTTTCCTTTGTCAGATTGCAGGTAATAATGATATGGTTAACCGTGGCAGGTAGTGTTGTTTAGCTTGTGCTTACTTCTCAAGCTACAAATGTGCATGTACTTCCTTTGCACTTCAAAGATTATTTTTTGATCTCGATGACACAGTGTTACTTTAGGGCAGGTCATTCATGAATATACACTGAAACCAACATTGTAGTTTATCGTGTATGTTTCACAGCTCTTCCAGATCAAGCTGGAACCACACACAGATGTAAATCCCCTTCCTTCTTGTCATGTTTCAATATGAGTTGCACTATGGAAGTAGAGAAACATGCCTGAGACTATTCTGATGAGATGTTGTAGTCATGATAAAGACATCTGTGTTCTTGAAAGGTTTTTTTTAATGTGTTATCAACTACCATGTCACTCATCAGAATATAAAAAGAAGCAGCTAGATATATTAAGGGGGAGTTTTACCTATAAGCCTGCAGGGAGTAGTGGTGAGGTAGTCAGGGATGACACACTTTGACCTACATTTTCTCCCTTCTCCCCTGGCTCTCATACACCCAAGCTGTTCATTGTTACAGAAATGTCACTTAGCAGTGACTTAGTCCAGAGCTTCCAGATGCTTTCTACCAGTGGCTGGGGAAGATTATGTATCATGCTACTGTCCTTGCCACGTGACTGATTTAATTTGATTAGTCACATACTGATTAACAGCAGTACATTTGGATGTGCAAATGCTGAGTAGATCAGAATGTCAGTGATGATCATTTTTGCTACACTTAGCTGTGTAGTACCTACGCATCTGTGGAGTCACGAAGCCACTAGTTACACAGAGGGGATGAAGCAAAACATCTTTTGTGCCAGGTGGAAAAGCGCTATAAAGTTACTAGTTGAATTGTTAGAACAGAACTTTATGTGCATGTGTGGATTGTTTGAATTGAATAAAAACAATTTAATAATCTACAGGAGTCTTTTTGTGTTATAACTGCAATGAATAATGATGTATAACTGATTTTATGATGTGTGTAGATGATTTGCAACTAAATAAAGCAATATCATGTTGATCCATTTGATCTATTTAGAGAATCTGAAAGGCTCAGGCTGAAACAGTAGCTTAGCTTATAGGACTGAAAAAAATAAATGAGAAGATTTACATGAATTTGGGGGAGTTATTCAAAAGCAAGCAGGAAAAAAAACACAATATAGAAGTGTAAAGATAAAATCAAGACCATTCTTTAGTATGTCTTGTAAAAACACACGTTTCTAGAGTCTTCTCACCCTGACAGTTTCTGTGAAGCTCAAATTAAAACACCAGACAATTTATTGGTAAAGAAATACAGGTTTTGATGGGGAGATACATTGATCACTTACAGGCTGAGAAGTTATATTTGCCCCTTTCACTACCCCTATTCAGTAGTGTTTACTACTGACTCTAATTCATTTGGGAAAACCTGAGACAAAGCTTTATCTCAGAAGACTTTATAGAAAGTGGCACTCCTTCTGCAATAGGAGTAATCGTGTAATTCAGTGTATTGTTGTCTCTTTAATTTACAAGATACACACCCAAGATGGAAAACGAGTGAGAACTGGTTTGATCTATTTTGCCAAAGCTTCCCAGTTACTGAATATTTAAGTCAAAATATGTCAGTGTTTAGACATAACCAAGATTATAATGTTACAAACTTAAAAATGTGCATACACTACAAAGAGCTAGAAATTACTTGAAGGCTGTGGTAAATAAAATTTCAACATGATGGTAATTGTTTATCCTCATGTGTTTCTAGTTAATGATTACATTTGAAAGCATTGGCAGTTTTGTGTGTTTTTCATTCTGAGATTGATGCTAAAATGAATATAGAGTATCTAGGAAATTTGGGGAAAACTCACTTGAAAATACTGTGTTGTTGGATAGTGTATGGCCTTAATCAGGGCAAGGTAGAATTAACTTTTAAATTAATTGGGTTTTTTAAACCTTCATCATTCTTGGCAGCTGTCAAACATTTTTAAAACCCTCATTGATGAGGACTTAGTGGGACAGTGTTTTCCAGTGTGTAATTGTCATCAAGTTGTGAATGGCTTGCTTGTTTATCAATTAGAATATCTTTCTGGAAATTGGTGGTTAACCTGCTATGGGTCCCTTTCTCCATTATTCTTTATCAGAGTCCTCAGCAATTTTTTTTAATACTTTTGCCAGTTCCTTTAACAGATAACCTGATCAGAATCTGTTGATTTGAAATTGCTGATGTTCTTGCATAGTTCTTGTTCTTTTCCCACTGATTAGAAAAAACTTTCTTGCATGTGTAGGTAAAGATTTGACTGATCATAGGGACTTCTTGTTTGGAAAGAGAAATGGAAAATGTGATACCTCTGTGTCTGCTCCAGAAAGTCAGTCCGGGTTGGTTTGGTGTTTTTTTCCTTAAGTAAAGCTAAACCAGCTTTATTTTCCAAAATTTGCTTCTAAAGATATTTTAAGTGGGGTTCTATCAGAACATAAATGGGACTTTATTCTGAGATGTATTTGTGTAAATCCAAGCGCCTAAAATGAGCTTTGTCCTGTAGAGTTCCATTTGAGTTTCTTTGGTAGTTCGATAAACACGAGTCTTTAACTGGAAAAGTGTCTGTAAGCTTAAAATTGACATTTTCTGCTGAAAACGGTGAGAGATTTAGCACTTACAGGAAGTAAAATCAAGTAATATCTATTTCTTGAAATAAATTCTCACTTTTTTTGCTTTATATTGTGAATGTATCTAATACTGGTTTTCTATCTTCTCATAGTAGGCTGTGCTGGAACAAAAATGCAATGAAAGAAACACTGGATGAATGAATGAAAAGCCCTGCTTTGCAATCCCTCAGCATGGCGGGACTGCAGCTCATGACCCCTGCTTCCTCCCCAATGGGTCCATTTTTTGGACTACCATGGCAACAAGAAGCAATTCACGATAACATTTACACGCCAAGAAAATATCAGGTACTGGTGGTAATACAACAATGTGAGAAAAAAAGTACAATTAAATCCATTAACTTACTAGAAAAAGAAACAGAGCAGCTGGAGAATGACAGTGTTGCATCCAGTCTAGGCATGTGTCTCTCTCAGCTCCACCTGTCAGGACGTAACTGTCTTTTTCTTGAGCTTGATTGTGTTCTACGTTTGTAATATCCTCACTTCTCCATTTGCTGTAACAAGCAGAACAACTTTGAAGCTGAATATTTATTTGCTGCTCTCTGCACAATGCTGTTAGTGAGAAATACAGGAAACATTAAGCTGTGCTTTTGGATTGTATGCATACAATCATGTCTTCTTCCCCCTCTGACCTACCGTCTTCTACATGGTAAATCTTGATCATTTGGTTCACGTACTGGTCGAAGCTCAGTAACATCAGAAATCCCCATCAGGAGACTGATCTCATTTTGTTAGGGAAACTCTGAGTTCTCTAACTTCTGTTCTCCTTGCACTGCAGAGGTGCCTGAATGCTAGCATTTGGTTAGTAGCATTGAAAAGCTTAGATTACCCTGAACTAATAGACTTGTTTATTTGGCTGAATTGATGTAATAGATGTAAAAGGTCTGGTTCCTTTCTACACAATGTGTCCAGCGACAGAATCATCTATTAAAAAGATACAGTTAAAAAGCTGCTTAATATAGCAGGAAATTGTGATACTGAAGAGTTTTAGATTTAGACTGCAAATAGTGTGTATTAATATGCTTTGCGGTACTGTAACAGTACATTGTTGATTTAGTGACACTGGAAAGATCTGTAGAGATAGACATTACTTGTCTGTAGTGTATTTACCACTTCTGTTAATTTTTTTGTCAGCTTTTTCACTACAGGATATTATTTTTTTTAAACCTAGGTTGAACTGCTTGAAGCAGCTTTGGATCATAATACAATAGTCTGCTTAAACACTGGCTCAGGGAAGACTTTTATTGCAGTACTACTCACTAAAGAGCTGTCCTATCAGATCAGGGGAGATTTCAACAAAAATGGAAAAAGAACTGTGTTCTTGGTCAACTCAGGTAGGAGGAATGTTGCAGTAAGTTCCTAAATATGCAGGTAATAATTCAGTGGAATATTCCTTAATAGAAGTTGTGTGAAAGCAAAGTTGGGAGAAACTTTTGCATAAAGTCTTGAACAACAAGAATGTTAAACTGATTAAAGAACACCTTTCATCTTTTCCTTACAGTACATGTAATTTAGCTTGTTTATCTCAGACATCTTTTGCTTCCCGGTTTAAAATTAAGACATTGAATCTGAAGTGCAGTTTAGTTGTTAATCTGTTTCCTTGCTGTAGTTTTATATGGAGACACTTGCTGTGTACACCCAGTTTAACATTAGTCCAAGCTAAAGATCATGTGTGTCATACTAATTAGCATCATGTTTCACACCTTGAAAATGTATGAAAAGACCTTTATGTGATTGAGATTTTTAATTTTTTTTTTTTAAAAGCAAATCAAGTTGCTCAACAAGTGTCAGCTGTCAGGACACATTCAGATCTTAAAGTGGGAGAGTATTCAAGTTTAGAGATAACTGAATCATGGACAAAAGAAAAGTGGAATCAGGAATTTTCTAAGCATCAGGTAATGTATTAAGTATAAATTTTAAGCAGAGCCTATGCTGTTAAGCTTGATCGTATGTTCGTACTTCTCTTACACTGACACTTTTTTCCCCCTTCCAACATAGGTTCTGGTTATGACATGTCATGTTGCTTTGACTGTTCTGAAAAATGAGTATTTATCCCTGTCAAATATTAATCTGTTGGTGTTTGATGAGTGCCATCTTGCAATCCAGGATCACCCATACCGTGAAATTATGAAGGTGGGTTTCTATTGCATGAATGTGTTAATGCATGGTTAAGAAGGAGGAGTCAGGTGAGAGGGCTGGAGAACTGAGAACTATTTAAGACAGCTTTTGATACCAAGGGAGAATATCAGTGGAACTGTATTTTAACATATTCTGGCACTGTAAAGTTATTGTAATGCGTTAATGCTTAAGTGAGATAGAGAAATAATGTATTTACTGTAAAATACAGTGGGGATTAAAGAAAAGTCTGGCATTAACAGAGAAGGGAAGTTAAATTTATGAGGAATTTTTAAAGTTCACTGATAAAATATTTGAGTTTGGGAATGGGATGTGCTAATATACTTTATTGTTAATACTGATTCCTAAGATGTTTGTAGGCCTCTCTGAGGGTAGTCTTGACGCCACGTGGTAATTTGGCTTATGCAGTGTAAGGAACTTATGTAACAGGTGTCTTTACAAATCTCTCTTCATGTTTAACCAGAGCATGCATTCTATACTATTTTTGTTTCAGATGATGCTTTAGTTTTTACATGGTGTAGGTGTGTCATGATGTGTAATGTAAATATAGCAAGGATATAATTCTGTGCAATGCAAACTCTTTATTTCTCTATATTTTTCCACATTGTAAGTATTTACCTTTAAAGATGATTGCTGTTAAATGTTACTCAAATTCTAGTTTAACTTCCAGTCAATAGAACAGAAAATACTACTTGAACATTTGGTTTCTTTTCCAGCACCTGCTATTGAATTACTAGTTTCCAGCTAAGCATCTGGATTTGCAGTCTGTGAAGTTGATGGCAGATTTGCAGGATAACTGTCTGTAAGGTATTTAATTATCTTTTTACTTCACAGATCTGTGAGGATTATCCATCGTGTCCTCGAATTTTGGGATTAACAGCTTCCATTTTAAATGGGAAATGTGATCCTGCTGAGTTAGAGGAGAAGATCCAGCAACTGGAGAAAATTTTAAAGAGCAATGCTGAAACCGCAACTGATCTGGTGGTCTTAGACAGGTATGCTGTACATTACGGCTGTTAAATTGATGCCTCCATCTTCATTTAGGATAGGGGAATAAACCAGTAGAAATATTTGCTCTTTTAAATTGTAGGGAAGTTTGTGTGTGTGTGTATCACGCTAATACTTTTATTTGGAGTGGGAAGGGAACGTCAAATTGTTTTTTGATTAACCAGTCTTGAGTGTATCTTTCCTTAAAATAAAAAGGCTGCTTGGCCCTGATATTCAGAGAGGTTCTGTAGTTGTTAAAAAAACCCCAAAAACTAAAAAAGACCCAACAAAACAACTGAAGAAAGACAAACAAGCAAATATCCCTGGAAAGCAAAAATCCCAGCCAACCAAGCCAAACAAATCCCCAACACACCACTGACCTAGAAAATTCAGTGCACAGCACATTCCTGAACTTGTAAAATGCACTGTCTTAGCTTTGGAGAGTGGCAGATGTGTGTTCAGTGTGTGCTATAATGTCGCTATTCAATTTAGAAAAATGTTACATCATCATGAGCAAGACTTCCTAATGTCACAATAGGTGTGTGTCTTGGTTTTGTCTCATCAAATTGGTGCCTTGGGTTTAGAGGCTGATGAAAGGTAGATGGAGGTGTGAGGAAGTGGTAAAAACAATGCTTAAATAGCAAAGCAAGTGGGTGTTTCTCTTTTATGTTCTTACAGAATGTAGAAACCTGTGAATGTTGTTTACAGTAATGATGCTGATAATGCGATGATTTGTTGTAGAGGAAAATTAGTGTGAAATGATTCATATGTAGTTTTCTTGCCCCAGCTGTACTGTGTTGTATGAACTGAGTTTCAAAGTCAAAAGATGGTTATTTCACGTTCCAGAACAGGTTTCTGGTGGATGTTTTAAATGTCTTTTTTTCTGAACTTGTGTGCACCGTTTGCATTTAAGAATTTACCTTTCCTGCACAACAGAACAATGAATGATAATTACTTGTGTAAGTGTCTATAAAAACCTAGAGGTCATATGTGTTTGGCATTACAAGAGTCTGCTTTGGAAAACCAAAAGTGAGGATGATGTTCAGGCATTATTTAATTAAATTTTCCAGTCTCTGAAATGAAGATAGTGATATTAACCTCCTTTTTTAGGTGGTGTTTTAGGAAGAATAGTATTTTAGAATGAAGTAGTTTAGTCTAATTTGGACTGGTGGTGAGGATTTTTTACTCTGTAACTATTCATCATTATTAGTTCATGGAGGAAGGAAAAATGTACTTGAATACATTTTGTGATGCTGTTATTTGCTGTGTAACCTTAACAGGGTGAAATAGTTCTCACTTTCTGTTTAACTTATCTTTGCCCTCAATTAAGATATACTTCTCAGCCGTGTGAGATTGTTGTGGACTGTGGACCATATACTGACAAAAGTGGGTTGTATGGAAGATTACTGAAGGAAGTGGATGAAGCGCTTGCTTTTCTAAATGACTGCAACATATCTGTACATTCAAAAGAAAGAGATTCTACATTAATTTCTAAGCAGGTAAGGACTTTAAGCTATGTGAAAATACTGGAAATAGAAATCTTAGTGCTGTTTGCCATGTATGTTACGTTACTGAAACTTTGTAAGCTACCCAGCCTGATGTATCTGAGCAAAAAGGCTTATGATTTTTGTACAAATGGTGCAGGTCTTTTCATAAATAAGTGGGGTTTGACTGTCAGCTGTTGATTAGAACTTCATATAGATTGAGTATCTCATATCAGACTTTTAAGGCAGTAAAATAATTCTGCACCCTGATGTTGTGGGTCCTTATCTCTGGAGTCAAGATTTGACATCTTCGTGATCTCCCATAACCTTTGAAATAGCTCAGGACAGAAGAGGAAATAATGCTTCAAAGTATGTGGAAAACCTGTACCCAGGTGTGTTAAAAGATGGTAAAATAAGAATTACGGTAAAATTTCCAGCCATAGACTTACAATTACTACAATTTATCTTAAAACAATATTGTGCTAGTACTACACCTTTCTGGAATGGAATTTGAACCTCAGGCTTGCTTCTGACTTTCTCTGAGTTAGCCCCATGTTGTCATGTGAGATATCAGACAAGTCCAGCAGGCATGCTGTACTGAGCAGGGACCTGTCACACATAGGATCTGGGGTCCAGGCAGCCTTTTTCTCTCCTGAGGTACAGCTGTAGGTATGGAGTCACGCTTCTCTAATAGTCCGTGAAGAATCCAGTTTCTTTTCTTGTTCTTAGAAAGCCAGCACTGTGATGCTGTCCAGAAAAAAAGAGTATTTGGGCCAGAGGGAAGGTTGATACCTAAGGCAGCCTGTCGCAGCTGCATGGGAAAAGGAAGTCCTGGTTACATTTGTGCCTATGTGTAATATGCTAAGATATATAAAGTTGGCGGCTCAGGGCTGTCACCAGGATTTGCATAGCCCAGAAAAGTGGATTAACTGCTTCTAATGCACATAACGCTCTGTGCAGCTTCTCTGATTCAGTAGCACTCCAAGAGGATAGAGGCACCCATATTAAGAAAAAGCAGTCTGTTTTCAGCCTGAGGTGCCTTTTTGTCTTGGCACTGGAGAGCATTAAGCCTCTATGTGCAGTTACAATTGGTTCAAATAAATTCTGTTCTTAAGTCTTAGAGCTAACAAACATTAGAGAGAGTAGTGTACCTGTTGTTTACTTCCTCACAGAAGAAAAGAAGGAAGAGAAATTAAAGCAGCAACTGAAAACTCTTACCCTGACCATTAAAGTTCAGGGATAGTTCTGCTGTTAATAGTACATGCAAATCATGAGTCTTTTTGATAATACTGTTAAAAAGACTTTATTAATGAACCCTACTTCTGGATTCCTAGTTTGTTTGGTCACTTGACCCTTCAAGGGAAACAAGGCACCATGAGATAAGATGGTGATGGTAAACAAGTGCCTATGCTGTACTCTGTTATAGTTCTCTCTCTTTTCCTATTCCACCTGCATAGACAACCCCTCAATTTTTTTCCTTTGAGAAGCTACACTTACCCTAAGAGCACTCTACAACTCTGGTTAAATATATTTGGAACCCTGGCAAGAATCAGTAACAAAGTAAAAATGCCCAGTAAAGAATTTATATTATTAGCTCTGAGTTAAATATAAAGGATAATAGTCTCTGCTTTGATTATCTAGCAAACTCAAGAAGTATTCTTTTTAGTATAACTATCTTAAAGTAAATTGCAAATTACAATTCTATAAAAGTCTACAATTCTTTAAACTGTAATTTTCTTGAGATTCAGAAATGTACAAATTTATAGTAATGGGGAAGGGCTGTGGGGAGGGGAAGGTGCTCCATTAGAAAAAACAGTCATTTAAACAACAAAAGCAGGTATCTAAGTATTTTTATAATGGAACAAGTGTCATAATCCTTACCAAGATTGTGCTATATGAAAAATGAGATCCCAGCCTTAAATGAATAGTTCATGAATGTACTGTTTGAACTGATATTTGAATTCATTTGTTGTAGATACTGTCAGACTGTCGAGCTGTGTTGGTTGTTCTGGGACCCTGGTGTGCAGATAAGGTAGCTGGGATGATGGTGAGAGAGCTGCAGAAGTATATCAAACACGAGCAAGAGGAGCTGCACAGGAAATTTTTATTGTTTACAGACACTTTCCTAAGGAAAATACATGCACTCTGTGAAGAGCACTTCTCGCCTGCCTCACTTGACCTGAAATTTGTAACCCCAAAAGTAATAAAGCTGCTTGAAATCCTGCGCAAATATAAACCCTATGAACGGCAGCAGTTTGAAAGTGTTGAATGGTATAACAATAGGAATCAGGATAATTACGTATCTTGGAGTGATTCTGAAGATGATGATGAGGATGAAGAAATTGAGGAGAAAGAGAAGCCAGAGACTAATTTCCCATCTCCCTTTACTAATATTTTATGTGGAATTATTTTTGTGGAAAGAAGATACACAGCAGTTGTTCTAAATAGGTAAAGCTTTTTCTTTAAGAAAAAAATTAAAAAGAAAAAGGCAGACTCAGCTGCCAGCACACAAATGTTAATACTGTGAATACGTAGGGATTGTCTTGTATGTTCAGAACTTTATTTTAAAGTTGGTTTAGGAGATAATACTGGATCTGTATAAAGAATAACAAAACACCCCAATAATTCTGGCTATGCATATGTAAGCTGGATAGGAAGAGCATGTGTCTCTGAAAATTGTGTACTCAAGGGCATGTTTTGGACCTGGTTTTGTAATTTGATTCCTTTAGAGTGCACAGTATGAATTACTGTACTGTAAAATAGCCATATACTAATTTGTCTTAATCAGTCTTTAAATTTACTTCTGTAATCAATGGTGGAAACTTCTCTAACCTACTGAGTGCAGTACTTCTGGATAAGTACCTTTACCTTACTAAATCATGTTGTTATGTGTTCCAAGTCTATCTAAAAATCAAGTTTGCCCTTGCACAAGTACCTCTTTAAGATTTACTAGTATCACATTAACAATTCGTGTTTAAAGTGCCTGTTCAGTCAAATGTCATCCAATTTCTTACGGTCTCCACCAAGAAAAGTAGAAACTCTGGAATATTTGCCAAGATACACCTTGCAATACTCCAGTTGCTTATCAGTTCTTATTCCTGAATGTGGTCCATGTTGGCTATACATAACAATTGTTAAACACTATTTACTACAAACCAAGAATGATATTTGATTTATTCACCTATCTTCGCTTTTGGTGTTTTGGTAGGTCTTTTGAAACTGCTAAATGTTGTGTGCAATCTGTTTATTGCGTTCTGGATTCCTCTGAATATGATCCTTCTCTTAATTTTTTGCCTGAGTCAGTAGTTTGACTGCATGAGATACTCTTTGATTTGCAGACTTGGCTATGTGTTGTTAGTAAACTTAATCTTTTTTTTCTTTGCCTCTTCTGCATTTTTAAATAAGTTTACATAAGTGTGAGGCAAACTATGCCATTCACTGAAATGGACATGTTCTGTTAATAACTTCTGAAGAAATAACATTAACAAATTCTGATAAATTTTTGTTGATCTGAAATGGGTGTTTCATTATTCTATAGGGAATGAACAGAATTGTTATTTTTTTCTTGGCTTTTAAATAATGAATGTGATTTAAGTTATACTCTTTTTCCACTGTGCATTGTTACAGACTGTGATCTATGCACTAAGCTATGTTGTAGCTGCTTTTGAACCTGACAGAATGTGGTACTGTAGATTGAATAGGTAACCAAATTACTCCATCTTTGAGCTTTAGACACCTTTGGTATGGGATCATGGCAGCAAAGATTGAAACTCTGTGTAACGCTTTGTCTAGTTCTGAAAGCTAGGTAGCAGACTCAAGAGTGGACCTTTACCCCATGTAACGTACCTGGATTTAAAATACCTGGATGATCAGTAGACTTGAGCTGCTGGAATTAAAAGCAAAAGCCTTCAGTGGAGAACCTCACTGTAGACTCACTTCAGTTGAGTGGATTACCTCAAGGGCCTCTACTGACTGTAGCTGTGCTTATGCTGTATATATGGGTGGGAAGACTGTCTCCCGAATAAGGAAGTCATGAGTGTTTGAATTAATATCTCAAAACCATTTCAGCTCCAGTAGTTCAGTATGGAGCTTTACACAGAACTAAGTTAAAGCAGAAGTACAATTTTTACAAAAAGGTATTTATTATGCTGGTATTTAGAGATGAGAATCCCGTTTTAAGAAGTCCATGATGACTGAGAAGGGTAAAATTGGTGCCTACTGAGAGAAATGGATAGAAATACTCTGAAGCAATGTCTTTCTCTAGAGATCTTTAGCAACAGCCAGTGCAGATATTGTAAATATTACAAGTTCAGTGGCAAAAAAACGTAGCTCACAGTTTTATTTGGTGTATGCAATTAAGCTTTGGTGCCTAGAAACTCCTTTTCAGAAGAGAAGACATTTTCTAAAGCCCAGTTCCCTTCTATTTCCATGGCAGTGCCTCTCCACTCCCTTAGAGGGGTCTGAAAGCAGAAGGCTTTGTATCTGCATGAAAAACACAACCTGTTTCCTACCACTAATAATACTACTTTAACCACAAGGTTGAAGTCTTGAATGCTTCTCAAGAACTTGCCAAAGATGTGCACAGTGAAATGTTTATTCAGATGGCTTTAATATTCCATTTCTGTAAGAAATGAGATGCAATAAATATGTTTGAAATGTTTAGTTGGCACTCAAATTGAAGCTATATCACTTGACAGAAATGCCATTTGGTAAAAGAAATAAAAATAATTAAGGTTTTTGTCTAGTTATTAACCCATGCTTCCCTAGTATGTCTGTCTCTAGCCTAGACTGCATACAGAAATGTGACTGTTTAGCCTTGCAGTACAAATCACATGCATTTTTGTACAGGAGGCTCCTTCTAGTCTTTTTCCATAAGGGTAGCAAGCTGTTAGACACTTGTTCTCTTGTCTATGCCTCCTATACCCATTCCAGTTCTAACAGATTGCAAAGAAAGGAAATCTTCAAGCCTGTTTGTGTTCCCTTAATTCTTTTTTTAAAACAGTGACCAGATAAAGTGGAGAGACTTTGGTATTTTTCCAAGGGTAGAAAGAGCAAGGAGAACTTTGCCATTTTCCATCTGGTTTGGCAGCAGGGTAGGAGTAAGGCTTGTAGCTGGGAACTGGCATAGCACCTGTAATCTAGGAGGCAGAACTGGTAGGGGTGCAATTGGGAAGGTGTGACTTACTGCTGGAGGTACAGAGGGTGTGTGGAAAGCACCTGGTGATGGACACGATGGATGTACTGTGAGCAAAGTGGTACCAGGATGGTTGCAGTGAGACATGCAAGGGATGTAATTCTTTTATATATGATCCCTTGTCTCTTATTGCAGCTCAACAACCTGTTAGGGTTGACAAATACCAGGTTATGTCTGTGCTGAAAACAGATCAGCTAGGGATGCTGCAACAGCCTTACTTTGATTGCACAATGTAATTAAATCCATAAATTTAATCCATAAATGCCTGGTTCTAGATTTAGTGCATTATTTATATATGAGCAGTGTTTTACCTTGTCTGTGAAAGCCAGACACAGCAGAAGAGCCAGCCTTTTCTGATGCTGCAACCTGAAGAAGGATGCATGGATGATTCTCACCTCCCTGTTCAGTGTTACTTTTAAAGAATTGGATTAAATCCTGTAGTTGTAGATACACTTGAGTTAATTTCAGAAGTATTAAGTGTCTCACCGAATAAGCTGAGCATCACCCTTTAGAAAAACAGCTCAACATTTTGTCATTAGTATACCTGAACAGAAGATATATTCTGATATTAAGAAAAATAACAGTCAATGTTTTAACCTAAAATTTTACACCTTAATTGAGGAAACAATCTTTGTTGAGGGAGCAGTTATGGTTCTTTTTGCTAAAACAAGTCGTCATTTACAGAAAGTGACATTTAACTAAAGCAGTTGTGAGTAGGGTGCCTTAACAACAGGGAGCCTTAGAGTAATTACTCAGTTTTAACGTAATCTGGGTTTACTACTTCAATTACTTACTGAAGTTTGTATGATGCATGCACGCTCATGCAGTGTATGTGTGCAGTCTTTAGGGAACGCATCTGTGAGGACAATAAAGCTAGTGGGTTTAGTTTGTTAGCATGGCTTAATTGTCATGCTGCCATACTTTCTCTTAATGTCGGTCTTCCATTTTCTGCGTTGTGTGACTTCTAAAAACATGTATATTTTTAGGTTGATAAAAGAAGCTGGCAAGCAAGATCCAGAACTGGCTTACATCAGTAGCAATTTTATAACTGGACATGGCATTGGCAAAAATCAACCTCGTAACAAGCAGATGGAAGTAGAATTCAGAAAACAGGAAGAGGTAACTTCAAGAAAACCAACTGAAACTAACTACCTTCAGAACCTTTTGGGGGGGTGGTGGTGTGAGTGTGTGCATGTGTGTCTTTTAAAACCAACTCAAACCAGCAGTCAGGTTGAGGCCCAGTCTTTGGAAGTTAGGGAATACTGCTGGCTCAACAAGTATGCATACTTACTGGAGATACAGATGTTCTTCATTAAAAAAAGTAACATTTAGAGACATTGCTATGTCACTTTACACAAATAAAGATGTCATGTACAAGCATGATTTTGCCTAGCCTTATCATCAACTATTTAATTTTTCTGCTTTGTGTTAGTAGTAGTATAGTAACACTGTAAAGAAAATCAAGGTTCCTGACATTTCCAACAATCAAGTTGGTTTTAATATTCATCTTTGCTAAAAGTGATTTGTGTCAAATCATTAAATGATACAAATATAACTTCCTGTGATTTTTACCTCACTTAGAGCATATAAAGTATTTCAAAAGCAAATGTATTTATCTCTCACCCCTGGCTGGGTTGTACTTCTGACCCTTCCCCCTTCTGACCCCTGACCCCTTGCAAACCTTTCCTTAGTATTGTTTAGCAAATAGTGTAAATCAGAAGCATCAGCTTAAGCACGTGCTTCCCTCCCCTCCTCAAGGATGGTTCAACCTCAGAAATGGTTGGAAAAGGTGTTGTCCTGAAAGCAATATGATTTTTTAATGTTATAGATTAAAAATTGTACATAAATAGGTGGGTTCCTTTCCATTGCCTAGTAGCTGTGGCGTCTTCCTGGACTCCTGTAGTTCCACAGACTACATTTCCTTAGAAATCTGCCTGATCTAATGAATGATCTTGATCTGAGAAGATTTTTTTTTTTTAAATAGTTTTATATTTGCATATTTAGACACACTTTGGGGTATCTGATGCGCTGTCCTGGTTTTTGATGAATCTGATGATGGAAACCAGTCTCAGACTAATCTGTGAAGCTTGTCTTCTTTACTTTTGCAGGTTCTTAGAAAATTTCGAGCACATGAGACCAACCTACTTATTGCTACCAGTATTGTAGAAGAGGGTGTTGACATACCAAAATGCAACTTGGTGGTGCGTTTTGATTTGCCCACAGAATATCGTTCCTATGTGCAGTCAAAAGGAAGAGCTAGAGCACCAATTTCCAATTACATCATGTTGGCAGATACAGACAAAATCAAAAGTTTTGAAGAAGATCTCAAGACGTACAAAGCAATTGAGAAGGTATGATTCAAAAAGAATATGCCTAGTTTCTTTAATTTATCATTGCACCTTTTTAAAGGAAAAATCTCTCATCTCATCCTGTTTTTGAAATGTTAAGATCCTCAGAAACAAATGCTCAAAATCTGTTGATACCAATGAAACCGAAACTGAACCTGTTGTTGATGATGATGATGTGTTTCCACCCTATGTGTTAAGGCCGGATGAGAACAGTCCAAGAGTTACCATTAACACTGCTATTGGACACATAAATAGGTAAGGGGCATATTCACTTATTAGTTCTTGTCTTTGAGCAAAAGGTTTCTTGGTTTGTCTCACAACGTGGAAATGTAGGCTGCAGCAAAAAGAAAAGAGTGGGGTTTTTTAAGTTGTAGGAGTAAAATCTTCCAGCTCTAATGTTCACATAAATAATAGCAGTCTGTCATGTAAGCTGAGCATAATACAAGTCCACAAGACACGGTGGTACACCTACAAGGGAGCTAGTCAGTATCTTTGTATGGTCTTGGTATTTGGGGATGGCCTTCAGAGACAAGAAAAGGTAAATGTAATGATGATACAAAAAAGATGAGGAAAATCCAAAGAGGTGGTCAGTTTTATCTTAGTCATGTGGAATGTAACAGGTTAGGTCCTCATGGAAGCTGTTTCCAGGCACATAAAGAAAAGAGGGTTTCAGCAGCCTTAACAAAGGCAGTGTTTTGCCTGACCAGCCTTACTGTCTCTTGTGTGATGAAGGGATTGACTTTATGAACTGGGAAAAAGCAGTACATGTCATCAGCTTAAATAAAGCTTTCAATGCAGTTGCCATTGTACTGGGGTGTTCTTGAGATGCAGACCATTCTGGTGGACTGCCCGGTACATAAAACCTGGCAAAGCAGTCACATTCAAAGAATGTAATCGTAAATGGGTCAAGGGTTAGCTGGCAGCTGGTTATATGTGGCATTACTCATGGGATGTTAGGAAGTCCAGTAAAGTTTGCATCTTGGTGAACGTCAGCACATTTGCATTTGACACCAAGTTAGGACAGAAGAAAGCGAGTGCAGTGGAGGTAAAGCCACCATTCAAGTGGAAGCCGTGACAAATAGGAGGAACAGGACAGCAGTAAAGTTAGAAGATTAAACAAAGACAAAGGCAAACTCTGGTACCTGAGATGGAATAGTCTTGTGCATCATTACAACCTGGGACCAACTTTCTGGAGACCATCTTTGTAGTAAAAGACTTGGAGGTCTTCTGTTCTGCAGTCATTTGAATTTGAGGCAACAGCACACCCTTGCAGTGCTCAGTGTAGCCTGAAATCATCTTCTGTAGTGTTTACACCAGTAAAGCAAGATTCCATTGAAATGTGCTTAGGTTTCAACTTGCAGGTTTTGATGATTTGTAAAATGTTTTGTCAACTTAGGTACTGCGCTAGATTACCAAGTGATCCATTTACACACCTAGCTCCCAAGTGTAAAACCCGAGAACTACCTGATCATACGTTTTACTCCACTCTCTACCTGCCAATCAACTCACCTCTTCGTGCTTCAATTGTTGTAGGTATTTGGGGAAGGAAAAACATGGAAATAAGCGAGTATGTTAATAGAGATGTCTGTGCTGTTTTCAGAACTAGTTTCATTGTTGTTAAAGAAAATTACATGATCTTTCTTTTCCTGTATTGTGCCTCTGTTACTGTATTTAGAACCCTGCTTGTATCAGTTATAATCTATTTTCCAGCAGTTACTGTTTATTCCAAAGGCAAAAATGGTTAGATGTTCTTCCCAGTGTCTTGTTTTTTTTACCCATTCACATATCAGTTGTAAGAAAACATGCTTTATTCGTTTTTATCGCTAGTGTGATGAGTTCAGAAATGTAATTTTGGCTTCTGTAGAAAAACATTGTAAGCCTGAGTGTCTAAACAAAATAGTTTTTTTTACCAAGTTTTGCTTAGCTAATATGTGTTAAACTAATTGTTTGTAATGTATAATAAGTAATGGCCTAATTGACCAAAGTTTTTAAAGAATTATTTAAATATTTATAGGGTCCTCCAATGAGTTGTGCAAGACTGGCTGAAAGAGTTGTAGCTCTTATTTGCTGTGAAAAACTGCACAAAATTGGTAAGAACCAGAAAAAACAACACCGCTTTGGTAAAGAATATTTTATAATTGAGAGGTTTAAGATGGTATGCCTGTTATGCACATGCATGTGTTTCTGCTATAGTCATCTACTATAGCTTCATTTCTTTTTGGCTTGTTTTGTGATGTGTTCATGCACTTTGTAATTTATCTTATCACCTTGTAAGCTAAATTTAAATTTTCTGGGGGAATCTTGTCGTTCAATATATTTTGACTTAAACAGCAAATGCAACATTAATAGAAGACATGCAGGTTTTCACACTGAATGTACTTAATAAAAGGGAAGAGAGTCTTATTCTCTACAAGATTTCTATTACAGGTCAGAGGCTACATCCTGCAGCTAGCAAACATCTTGTTTTATAAAGTGAATTGTTACAAATTAAAATACACGTCCCAAAATTTATTGCATTCCCTACGAAAAGTACAACATTGCAGGATTATTTCAGTATCATCTCTAATAAATATAAAAGAGTGTATTCGTTATGGTTGAAGTTTTAAAGAACTCCATGTAAGGGGTGCTTTCAAGTACAGAAGTATTAATGTATGTTAAGCAAAAAAACCCAAACCTGTAGGTCTGGGGTTTGTAATTTTCTTTCTGTCCATTTTGAACCTTCTGATCACTGAATTCATGCCATCAAGTGTATCCAAGAATAACACTATGATGGCCCAACTCAGTATTGAGAGAGCACATTCAACAGTAGTAATTTGCTTTAGAATGAGACAGAAACATAACTGTTCTCTCTTTTGCTGCAGAAC